>NC_086323.1:121627621-121992621 GCF_036172605.1 Pelobates fuscus
TGGCACCGTGCACACTGGCAGAGTACACGCTGTTGGCCTGACACACAGACGCTTGCAGACAATTAACTGCTAATTAATCTATTACAGTGAAAAAAAAAATTTGTTTTTAAATGCAAGCTTAACCCCTTAAGGACACATGACATGTTTGACATGTCTTGACTCCCTTTTATTCCAGACGTTTGGTCCTTAAGGGGTTAAGCTATTGTGACACCAGATATGAGTTGTGGCACTGGGCAAGTGGGCACAGTATCCACTGTGAGCCTGACACAGAAGCTGGCAGACAACTGCTATTCAATCTATTACAGTGAAAAAAAAAATTGTTTTTAAATGCAAGCTTAGGCTATTGTGACACCAGATATGAGTGGTGGCACTGGGCAAGTGGGCACAGTATCCACTGTGAGCCTGACACAGAAGCTGGCAGACAACCAACTGCTATTCAATCTATTACAGTGAAAAATATGTTTTTGTTTTTAAATGCAAGCTTAAGCTATTGTGACATCAGATAGGAGTGGTGGCACTGGGCAAGTGGGCACAGTATCCACTGTAAGCCTGACACAGAAGCTGGCAGACAACTAACTGCTATTCAATCTATTACAGTGAAAAAAAATGTTTTTGTTTTTAAATGCAAGCTTAAGCTATTGTGACATCAGATATGAGTGGTGGCACTGGGCAAGTGGGCACAGCATCCACTGTGAGCCTGACACAGAAGCTGGCAGGCAGGCAACTGCAATTACATTACACAGAAAAGAAAAAAAGCAGACTGATGTTCTAGCCCTAAAAAGGGCTTTTTGGGGTGCTGTCCTTACAGCAGAGATCAGATGAGTCCTTCAGGACTGTAGTGGACACTGAATACCCTAGCCTAGCCATCAATATCCCTATCAAATGAGCAGCAGCTACACTTTCCCTCCTCTATCTAAGAATGCAGCTTCAGAATGAATCTAAAATGGATGCTGTACAGGAGGTGGGAGGGTCTGGAAGGGAGGGTCTGCTGCTGATTGGCTGGAATGTGTCTGCTGACTGTGAGACACAGGGTCAAAGTTTACTCAATGATGATGAATAGGGGCGGATCGAACCGCGCATTCGCCGGCGAACAGTTCGGTACATCACTACTTATGAACAATTAATAATGCAATATACGGTACCCCCTCAGGATTATTTTTATTTAATCTGCATTAAAAAATATATAAAAGAACACCTTATAACTACATTAAAGCCAAAGGTTATGGAAATATTAGAGGATATTTTTGATACACACTCTAATTAAAATATCCTTTAAAAAGTTCACTGTTTTTTTAAAGTTGTGGGAAAAGAAGAGAAGGTGAAACCACATACTACCTGTTCTTAAGATCTTGGAATAGATATAGATATAAATACATAGGGGAAAAGTTGGATACAGGTTGGGAAAGTCACACATTGCCTAAATATTTAAGAACTTCATTATAAAATAATGCATAGATGACATTATGTTTCCACAAAAATGCATAAAATTGATTCTAATCATTCTGCTTTATGCTGGAGGTGTGGAATAAGGATCATCCCTCCACATTTGGTGGTCTTGTAGTTTGGTTAATAAAATATGGATTAACATTTTTCAACTAATATCAGAGATTCTAAACTTGGAAATTAAGGCTTCTCCAGAAAGGGCTATGCTACAAATAAACCTGGATAATATTAGAAAAATGGGAAATTATTGACTATCCAGTTATTTATGGCTATGAAATTGGTTATTTCAAGAATGTGGAAGGATAAACAGGAAATCCCATTGATAGCAGTTTTGAATAAAATGCGCTTTCAGTGTAGTACAAATGAAACTCCCTTATCTACTAAACAGCTTCATTTATTAAAAACACCTAATCTAAGCAAAAAATAATGGGGGTTTAGTTACGTTATATGATCATACATTGCATAAGCCTGCCACAACGTCAATGTACCCCATATTTTTATGATGGAGAAAGGTTACTTTATGGCATTTCAAAGATATGGTTCATATAAAAAGATATGGGATCCCTGGCTTCGATCATATCCAGATAAATAATGTGTGAATTCCTTTTTCTTTTAGGTCTTTGGACTGTGGTGGGGGGCTTCAACTCTGGGTCACGCAGGCATTGTCTTTTGTCATTTGTCCTATGTTTTGTGGTATTGTAGATAGGGTGTTCCTCATAGAATATAAATACGACATGCTTTGTCAATTAATAGAAAGGAAAATGATTAATGGATGTCTTATATGAATACCTTTCTACTGTCTGATTGTAAGATTGTGTTATTTATTATGTAAAAAATGTAATAAAGAACAAATTTTGAAGAAAAAAAAAATGAACCAGGCTATCTATGTCCCACTCAAAGTTATTGTTAGTAGTTCTAGCAGCAGTTAGGCAAGGGGAGCTATTATTTTTTCTTCTTTTTTTTTTTAACTAAGCAAGTATTTTCCAAAAAAAAGCATTTTCTTACTACAAACAGTAAACTAAAAGATCTGTCAAACTCAAACTCAGTGAATAAAACGTGGCACTGGCAGTGAAAAGAAACCTGACCACAGGCTCACAGTAGAATCAATGACTCAATCTATCTATTGCCCACTCAAAGCTGGTATATGTAGCATGTGCATGAGCAAGTCAGGCATAGCGATAACCAAATCCTAATCAGACTCACATTAGAGTTAATGACAGACTTTCTCCCACTTGATTGGACAGGTGATGTAGTCCATATCATTGGGCAAACCTATTGTCCATCATGACAAACTAAGCTTTTATCCCTTAAAAAAAAAAAAAAAAATCAGCTTTCTCTCCAATCCATCCCCCATTTTTGGCATATTGAACCCCAAATCCCAAACCATCTGAACATGTTTGGGCATTGTGTAAGTAATTTACTCGGTTTTATGATTTCATCACTCTTTTGGAGATACAGACTTCTGCTGACAGCACATTTGCCACAATTCAGCCTAATCTCAGTTTGGCTGAAACCAAATGTTTGGTACAAGACAACCAGGCAATATGATCATGCAGTATTTAAATAGACAAAGAAAAACATGGTGACATATAGATAAGCAACAATTAAGCAAACAGCTGTTTCTAAAGAAACCAGACAACTCTTTGGTAAAGGTTCCTAAACAAATATTAGTTCTTTTTTTTTGACAATCTTTATTTATTGGATTTTTCAAAAGATAATGTAACAGTAGTCAGTCAGGTAAAGTACATTTAGTCTGAATGAACAACATTGCGCAAACAAGTTTATGCTCCTGCCACTACATAGACCCGTCTGTAGGTTCTTTCTGTTGGACCCTCTAACTGTTGAGGCTAGATCAAAAATAAAAAGGGTATTTTTCATATGTTTTACATCAAAATGTTTAGAAAGATTATGTGAGTGGAGTCCATTTTTGATGTTTCTAATATGTTCTCCCATTCTTGTTTTAAATGCTCGTTTTGTGCGCCCTATGTATAATTTCTCACAGGGACATTTTAGCAAGTAAATTACACCATTAGTGTTCCACTCACATAATCTTTCCAAACATTTTGATGTAAAACATATGAAAAATCCGGGGGGCCTTACGTTTATGGCAATACAAAAAATAAATACCCCATGGAGAGGAGGCGATTTACATAAAGAATTAGATAAAGCAAAAGCTAGTTGGATATTCAAATTGGAAACATTAGAACCAAAAGGACTCAATGTGGATTTCGAGTTGCGAGCATTTTTATAGAAATAGGAATTTTTTATTTTTTATTTTAATTTACATTTCATTTTTATATCTATTTTTTTATATTTATTTTCATTTTTTAGTTTTTAACTTTTTATTTTTTCACTCTCTTTTTAATATTTATCTATTTTGTTATTCCCTATTATTTTATGTCTCCCCCAGTTTTTCACAATGTTCATTGTTCATTTTTACATGATTGATGAGTTTCTCTCCAGTCCTTAATACCTGTTCTCCATTACAGTCTTTTAATTGTTCTCAATTGCATATCTTTATTTTTATATATATGCACATTAGTATCATCAATAATGTATCTCTCTCTTGAACCTTATATTCTGATGTGTTGATAATTATGTTTTACAAAATTCGTTTATTATTTATATTTTATCCGTTTTTTGAAGTATGTTGTCATAATAGTATATTAGTATATAATTACAATTTCACACATAACACTATTATATTTTTATATATTCAATTATATTTTTTATGTATTTAAATACTATTAATTTTCCTTTTATTTAGGAGTCTTCCCACCAAATATTGTATTTTTATGATTCTAGTGTAATAAGAAGATTAGTGTATATTATAAAGCATTTTAACTGTGGAATCAATTTAAACATTAGAGCAAGTATGGTTTCAAGCCTCAAAGGGTTAATAGAAACAAAGGTAGATACCGGCTATTTAAACCCGCGGACTTTTCCTGCTCAACATCCTCTGATGAAGTGAGCATTAGACTCACGAAACGCGTAAGGACTCAATCACTTTCTGGCACCCATCACAAAGAAGACCGGGCTTCACTTGGAACGCAGGGAGATCGGTGACACGCACGCGGCTATCCACAGGCCCATTCATCTGCCGGCAGACCTGAAGAAATCAAGTTGCTAACGCCGAACTTTCCAGTTTCCAGTTTAGCACCAGAAACTCTTTGCAATACTGCGAGTTCTTATTCCTCCTTTTTACTTTTTATCTAATAAACAGATTTTAATGCACTAAGCACTTTGGATCTGAATTCACTTTCCACAAGCAAAGGATAATTTATCTACTAAACTACAGACCACACAATATGATCTGTTAGTTATTATACTTTGTTTCATATCAGGTACATTTTTATAATATTATATACATTGCATAACTTGCTAAAATATATAAATGTGTACAATATCAATTCAGTTTATCCAGCTTTATTGTTCCAGTTTGTTTATAACTGGAAATAGCTGTAATAGCTCACAAAAAAGGACTATTGTGAACTTTTATTTGAAAGATACTATTGTATCTATATAGAGACATTTTATATTACATTTTACTTGGTAACAATATTATGTTTTTTAACATTATATGGAAATAAGTTCAAGATATATATCTGCACATATTGTTTATTATCTATTCTTACTAGCTATATAATGTTTGTTGAGGCTAGAGCCTGCGGTTACATAGCACTCTTACGAAGCTAGCTCGGAATCCCGGGTCTTTGCGGCGATAGCCGCCTCGGGCTCTAACTGATTTAGACTGCGATTCTAGCTGTCCGTGTTTGGTACGCTGTCACTGGGATACTTTCCTAGCTTCTTTAGTAGCCTTAGAGGGTTACCCCTTAGGTGCACTGTGCTACTTTGAGTGCTGTGTTTACGGTTGGACCCGATTATCTGATTCCCGGTTCCCCGGTTTGGATCTGTCGTCCTAAGGTGTACCTTCCCCACTGCAGACTGCGGTGCTAAGTGACATGCTGGTCGTATGGGAGGTTGCCTGTGCATCTCAGATTCGGGGGGAGCCTCTGTTTTACTTAGTGGCAGTCTACCAACTGCAGGTGCGGTGTTCGGGTTATTTGCATGAGCTTTGGGGTCTTACTATTTACCGGGTGTCGAGTGAGCCTGTGTCTCAAACCTGTCTCTGTGCTACCGGCTGATTCAAGTTGTCCGTCCTGGATTGCTCCAGGTCTCGGTGGTGTGGGTAGTTTGTCCGAGTGGATGTTATGTCTTTCCGATGTCAGTTTTGGTCATGGGGAAAACTGTCAGTTGTCTGTGTGTGGTTAGTAGGTAGGGCGTGTCTGTGCCTATGAGAGGTAAGGTATTTGTCGTGATGTTCTGCGAGTTTCAACTAAGTTGGCTCGGGGGTTGCAATTCTGTCAGCCACGTATGTGGTCCATGGATACCAGGTCAATGCACATCGCTCCGGTCTCCCATGTAGGTCGGCCGTCAGGGTCTCGATTGAGTGTATGTCCTCCACTGCCGCCACCCACTGCCTCAAGGTGGGCGCACTTGGCTGTTTCCACATCCTCGGGATGAGGGATTTGGCGGCATTGAGTAGCGGCAGCTCCAGGGATTTTTTGTATGCTTTCAGTGGGCTTCGGGTGTGGTGCAAAAGCATCGTTAAGGGTGCCAGAGTGATATCGGAGACTGTGATTTTGTTGATCTCTCCTCTAATTTGTTCCCAAAAAGGGGCAATTACCGTGCATGACCACCACATGTGTATAGAAGTGCCAGGTTGTGTGCCGCATCGCCAGCATACGTCTGACGTGGTACCGTGCATACGGTGCAGTGTGTCGGGCGTTCTATACCAGCGTGTTAGCACTTGATAGTTTAATTACTGAAATTTCGAGCTAATAGAGCATTTGTGCGTGAGGGTGTAAATCTTGTCCTATTCTTGTGTAGTGAGTGTTTCTCCCGCGTCCCTCTCCCAGTGGTCCTTGAACCTTAGCTCCACGTCCCTGTTCGTCCGGGTCATGAGTAGTGTGTACAGAGTTGAGCAAATATTAGTTCAATTCACTAAACTAGTTATTGCATTTGCATGAGGCCAAAATAACCGAATAGACAACATAATATTTTGATTGCAAAACTTCCAGCTCTGAAATTTTGGCATAAAGTCTTTTTTCAATTCCGCACAATTCCTGTTCTACTAAATGTATTCCTTTTTCTGTCCCTTCAACTATAATACAAATATAATTTCTTTTATTTTAGGTTACAGTGGCATTGATTAGCCTATTTGAAACCATTCTGCTTAGTCACCCAAGTTACAAGGTAAGTATATAATGTAAAATGGATGCTCATGGGATTTCACACTTGGACTATTTGTACCAAAGCCACTTCAATAAGTTAAAGGGATAAATTTGCATGGAGTCTCCCTTTAATGATGAGGGCCATGACTCAAATTCAGAATGTGTTAACATTTCCTAACAATTTGCCTCTCACAAAAGTCTCTATCTTTTCTAATACCTAAAAAAAAAAAAAAAAGTACTCATTTGTAGTGAAATTAGCTATTTACTAGTTGCATTGTATAGATGGATATGGGTGGGGCTTATATCATTGACACTACAAGAGACATACTCCCAACTCGCTGAGGACAATTCCCTGGTGTCCTACAACAAGAAAACTAGGATTCTATGACAGGAGTCAAGAACCAGGACTGTCTTGCAATATTCAAGACTGTTGGAAGGCATGGGTATGTAAAAGAGAATTAGTAAGTTGGTCTCCATAATAATAACCACTTCCATTCACCACAACAAATTTGATTCACATAGAATGCAAAGACTCTTCTAATTAACAATACATACAAAACTGGTAGTAGTATTTTTTTTTTTTACAGCATAAGAGCTTAATGATAATAATCATCATTATAATAAATATAATAATATCAATGAGTGGCTTCACATCACACTCAATCTAATGCCACGTTTAACTATTACCACTTAACATTGCAGTAGACGTTCTAGTAGAATATAACATTTATGCAAACCACAATGAGAACAGCACATTTCGATTTTGACCATGTTTCGATTAAAACAGCCCAGTCACTAAACCTCACCCCTGTCCTTTAACCTACCTATTCCTTGAACAAAGCCTCCCCCCTCCAACAATGTGTAGTGACATCTGTACTGGTGCTACTAACATTTTTCAAGTTGTGCTGGTCCAACTGTCCTTTATTTATTGGCCACTATCTTAGCATTTCAAAGACAACAGACATAAGACTAGGGCGTGCTAGAGTCAACACAGACAACACATGACGTGACACTGTCGAAAGTAAGTATGCATATGATGGCCAAAGATAAATTTGACAAAGGATGTGGAACTTGACTATAGCTCCACCCTTTGTCAACTTTTGTCAATTTGCAGGTTAGGTAGACCCCTCTTCTCCTTAAGTATAACTTTGAAAATACTAATAAAAAAAACAAAACACAGAGCTGCACAAGGGGAACAACAGAACAAGGCAATGGACAATGAAAGCATCAGAACAGCTCCAACTGTGTTGCTGCCATCTTTCAATTCAAATTGTGTTACAAATATCTGAGATATTAAATAGTTTTATTTGTTACAATATTTACTATATTTTCACTTTTAACTATCTCAGTGATTTGTTGATTTTAACAATACGCATTTATCATTCTATCTCTGTATAGTTTGAAAGAAAACAATAACTGTACTAATTAACCACTTAAGTAAATATGAATTATATTTCTCTTTAGCTCTGCAACAAATAGTACCGTATTTTTCGGACCATAAGGCGCACCGGGTTATAAGGCGCAATATCATTGATCGACTGCGAACGGGTTTATTTTCATACATAAGGCGCACCGGGTTATAAGGCGCACGCATTATTGGGGGCGGGGCATGCGGCAGAAATGATTGGAGACTGTGCAGGGAGACTGACAGGTCTCCCTGCAGCTGCTGGCAGCCACACCATCCCCCAGCTCCTCCCTCCCCTCGGACTGACAGGCTGGCACAGTCCGAGGGGAGGATTTATTATAATAATCATTAGGGCTGTCAGCCCGGCCCCAGCTTAATGCGGCCCACCGGGAAATTTCCCGGTATCCTGGTGGGCCAGTCCGGCCCTGCAAGCAGTGCAGCTTCGTAGCTTACCAAGGCTGTGCTAAAACATGTTGACAGATTTTTGAGTGCCGTGTACCACATAAAATCGGTTCTAGGACAGAAAGCACAACCATACATTAGGCACACCGCATTATAAGGCGCACTGTCGATTTTTGAGAAAATGAAAGGATTTTAAGTGCGCCTTATGGTCCGAAAAATACGGTACTTCCCTGCAGTCAGACAGCTAGTGGCATCTGCTCTGTTCACATTAGCTTACAAATTATATATATGATTTTTTTT
Source organism: Pelobates fuscus (assembly GCF_036172605.1). Taxonomy (NCBI): domain Eukaryota; kingdom Metazoa; phylum Chordata; class Amphibia; order Anura; family Pelobatidae; genus Pelobates; species Pelobates fuscus. The sequence continues at coordinate 121,636,406 of NC_086323.1, forward strand.
ATTATTTTATTTGTAAACAATTGTTTGCTATGCACTTATTTAGATAATTCAGATTGAAAAAAACTGTTTAGAACCTTTGCCAATACAGCCAGCAGTGCAGTACAACTTGAGATTTGAGATTCATGTAGTATAAAGATATAAGATCATATAGCGTTCACTTTAGAGCTTCTAAGCATCCATGCAAAGTAGTGCAGTACACAATGTATGAGTTATTATTTTAACCCCTTAAGTCCGGAGGACGTAATATTACGCCCTGCAGGAACCGGCTCTAAACGCCGGCGGGCGTAATATTACGTCCTCGCCATAATGGCCGCCCACGTGGCCGGCGCTAATCGCCCGCTGCAGATCGCGGTCGGGGGGGATGCCTGGCCCCCCAGGCAACCCCCCCTGTGGCCGGTGACCACGATCTGCAGTCTCTGATCGCAGTGACAGGCTGTCACTGCGACCAGTATTCAGCATGTGTCAGCCGATTTCAAATCGGCTGACACATGCGGCCGGCGGCGTTCCCCTTCTGCAGATCGCGGTCGGGGGACTTACCTGGCCCCCCAGCCAGTCCCCCTGGGGTCAGTGACCGCGATCTGCGAAGTCTGAGATCGCAGTGACAGGCTGTCACTGCGATCTCAGAGCTCTCTGATCGCAGTGACAGCCTGTCACTGCGATCTCAGAGCTCTCTGATCGCAGTGACAGCCTGTCACTGCGATCAGTGTTACATGTGTCAGCCTATTGGCTGACACATGTAACTGGCACAGTGATCCCCCTGCAGATTGGAAGGGGGGAGTGCTTGTACCACCCAGGCACTCCCCCCTGTGGTCAATTACCCAATCTGCAGGAGGTGATCACAGTGACAGGCAGTCACTGTGATCACTGATCCTGTGTCAGCCAGTGATGTGAAATCACTGGCTGACACTGTCATTGCCCCCCTGTCCTAAAATAAAATAAAATAAAATATTAGTTAAAAAATACAGTTACAAATAAGATATACTTAGATCATATATATTATATATATATATGATCTAAGTATATATATATATATATATATATATACACATACTCACACACACATTTACACATACACGACGTGTATTTAAATATTAATATATATATATATATATATATATATTAATATCAAATTACACGTAGACTGATACTTATCAAATATATATATAATTATTGTTATATATATATTTATATATAATATAAAAAAATATGTAAATACGTAAAAAACTAAAATTTAAAAAATATTTAAAAATAAATAATTAAAAAATATATAGATGTGTTATTTCGTTCTAACTGTATTGTGATATTAATATATATATTTATATCAAAATACACGTAGAACAAAATAATATATATATATCATAATATATATATCTATATACATAAATATATACGTATATATCACTATATATATACCTATATATAAATAAAAATATTTAAAAATATATATATATATATATACGTATATATACACATATGTATATATATACATATATTAATTCTACACATATATTTATGTAATAATTTTACATAATTAGGTATCCTAATTAATTACAATTAGCGGGACCTGCCTGACAACCCATGCCGAAAGTATAGGGAATTTAATTTGCTAGCACTATATTTAACCCTATAACTTTCCAAGACACCATAAAACCTGTACATGGGGGGTACTGTTTTACTCGGGAGACTTTGCTGAACACAGATATTAGTGTTTCAAAACAGTAAAATGTATTACAACGATGATATCGCCAGTAAAAGTGACGTTTTCTGCATTTTTCACGCACAAACAGCACTTACACGGACGATATTATTGCTGCAATACTTTTTACTGTTTTGAAATACAAATATTTGTGTTGAGCGAAGTCTCCCGAGTACAACAGTACCCCACATGTACAGGTTTTATGGTGTTTTCAAAAGTTACAGCGTCAAATATAAGGCTTGTGTTTCATTTTTTTCACATTAAAATTCGCCAGATTGCTTACGTTGCCTTTGTGACCCTATGGTAGCCCAAGAATGAAAATTACCCCTATGATGGCATACCATTTGCAATAGTAGACAACCCAAGGTATTGCAAATGGGGTTTGTCCAGACTTTTTTAGTAGCCACTTAGTCACAAACACTGGCCAAAATTGGCGTTTTTTGCATTTTTCACACACAAACAAATACTAACGCTAACTTTGGCCAGTGTTTGTGACCAAATGGCTACTAAAAAAGACTGGACATACCCCATTTGCAATACCTTGGGTTGTCTACTATTGCAAATGGTATGCCATTATGGGTGTAAATTTAATTCCTGGGCTACTATACAGTCTCAAAGGCAACGTAACCAATCTGGCGAATTTCAATTTCAAAATGTAACGTGCTATATTTGACCCTGTAACTTCCCAAAACACCATAAAACCTGTACATAGGGGGTACTGTTTTACACGTGAGACATCGCTGAATACAAATATGTGTATTGTATTGCAGTAAAAGCAAACAGTATTTTGACATCCACAGTTAAAATGTCACATAGAACAAAAAAAATTAAAAAATTATTTTTTTCTCCCATTTTTTTATAAATTTTTTATATTAAATTATGTTCAATACCTAAATATTTGATGTTAAATGAAAGCCCTGTTTCCCCTGAATAAAATGATATATAATAAGGGGGGGTGCATTTAATATGAAAGAGGTGAATTACGGTTGGACAGACATATAGCGTAAATGCCAGGTTTTGTTTACGTTTTGTTCTGTTCACAACTTGTACATTTGGCTGCGGTGTTAAGGGGTTAATAGTTATTGACAGTACTGATTCCTTTTGCAGGTTTGGAGCCACAGAGTAATGGGCACAATGATAAAGCATAGTGTCATAGACAACTGGTGGCATAGATTGGAAAGGTCCACCTTGTTTACCATTTCAAGGCTATTCAATAAAGGGAGATTTGTTGTGAATTTAGAGTAAATTTAAGATTTTAATCAAAATGGAACACAGCTGACAGATTGTTTGATCATCTGACCTTAAGTTTGAAATTCCCTTTAAATTCAGTTTTAGTTCCCATATATTCTCACTTTAGTATATAACAATGTTTATCTGCAAAAAATGAATAGGACTGTCAATAAGGAAAGAATAAAGGATGGGATTTGCAGTTCAGTTTTCAATTCACCACAGCCCTTTGTTTAATTAAGGGAGCACTTTAAATATCTGGTGATATGAGTTTATAAATGCCTCCACAGGTTTTTTGTCAAAATGTTTAATATCAGTCTTCCAAAACCCGAGGCACCCCAAGGCCAACCCCTCTAGAGCTGCAATGAAATTGCAGAAACAACTCTTCTGAATTATCAGTATGATTTCTGTACAGAGTTAAAGGCAATGATAGGGTGAGAGTCCCTCGTGTAATTGCCTCTTTTGAAATGGATCTATTTGTTTAGAGAAGCCATATATTGTTGTAAAGCTGTATTAGTATTAGATTTTTATGAATAGACCCTCACTTGTGTGTTTTACTGTTTCCTCCATAGTTCCTTACTTGTTCAGCAGAGAACCATCACTTGAACTTACAATTTGCATTTTATATGCTATCACCCTAAACAATTTCAGGGTTATTCACCAAAGTAAGAATTGCCATAAATGCTAAGTGAATTCACATTTAAAGCCAAATTCGCTGTGGCGGAACATACTGCTATTTTCGTGGAGTTGACTGTTTATCTGTTTGGAAGTTATGGTATCCGAACACTATGCATTTGACTCCTGAACAAGGACCACCCCGGTACCCAATTAGAACGTTCCCACCAGCAATTTAAGTGCAAAACCGCAATGGAAGTAATTAGTGAATGCTTCCCCTGGGTGGCCGCCATTTCGTGTAACCGAATACACTTGGCCGGCAAAAGAGTGGCAGCCATTTTGTTTCCCAAACGTGGGCAGAGGTACTTGGTCTTTGAGTGCCTGGAATCCTTTTCGGCTAGGTGCTCACACGAACCCCAGTAAAGATTACCCGGCCGGTCACAACTTTACCCCGGTGGCAATCCAATTCTGAGTGAGATTTGGCCAAGTTCGACACTCAGATCAGAGCTATCAAGTGATGTAACTTTTGTGGGGTTCCTGATTATAATGGGGGGAATTTTGGGGTATTGTTTATTTTGTGAAGATTTTTCTGTACCAGAGAGTTAATTGAGTTATAGTTTTCTCATGCAATTATCTCTCAGGCACAGAGGACCCTGGGAAGGAAAACCCTGTAATTTTGAGTTGGAGACCCCATGTTAGGGGTCAGTACATAAAAGCCGTGTGTGGCCAGCATAGAATCAGTTGACTCCCATAACTATTTAAAAAACAAATAAGGAACTGCACTCAATCCCATCACTCTGAGCCAGGGTATAACCAACCCAGTAATGTCTTGTCTAATTACTGGGGGAATGGATGCTTGCCAACTCTGCATTGTGCTACATTAGCCAATCTGGAAATAAACTCCAAGTCAGTCATGCTTCCAGATCAGCTACTTTAGTCTTCAATTTAAAATTTACTTCGAATTAATTATGAATTTCTGACACATCTCACTTTCGTAAACAATTCTGTTTGTTTAGCACTGTCAGCTCTTCATAATGAAGAACCAATGTGCAGTCCTATAAAAGCAGACATCTCTAGCTGACATGGTCCTAACTGCCAAATAATTACTATATTTGTACCATAATAACCTTCTTAAGTGTGCATTAAGTAGTTAATTTACCTGAAGTAATAGAATTGGAGCTTGCCATCTTATGTTAGTCACCAAATTAAATTATATAAATTGTATCTACAAAAACATCATGCAATAAAAAGTTTACTAACAAAAGATACACTATTAAAATGATAGGTCTATTTTAATGCATTATAATAAATTGTCTGGATGGACAGGTGAAAGTCGAATTCAGTACTGTAATGTTTATTGCAGAAATCATGCACAAAGGCATTTCTCTGATACATTATTTCTTTGTGCCTTCTCTCCTTAGGGAAACATATGGGAACAGATCTTGAGAATACTATTTATTTTAGAAATTATCAACACAGTGCCGTTCATCATAACCGTAAGTATCTAACTGTGCAGACATAATAAGCTTTCTCATTTTATTAGGCTACAAGCACTTTTGCGAACAGTCAGTAGAGTAGATAGATTATTGAAGAAGAAGTACCACATATGCTAAAGTGTAATATTTTATTTAGAAATAACCCTTTGGCTCATGATGCACATTAGGATTTCCAAAACCATTAACAAGTCCTTGTCTGGAAAGTTAGATGACACTATAAAATAGAACATGCTATGTTACATTAAAGGGACACTGCAGTCTTAATAGCAGCGAAAAGCAGTTAAACAAAGATGATATGTATAAAAAGTGTTCTAAAAATGCATATGACACTTTAAGTCTAAATGTTCCATTTGTTATTTGTTTTATTTTCTTTGTTGTTTTTTTTTTTTTACTTTAATACAGACAGATTAAAATCATATGAACGATGGAACTACTAATAATGGAACAACAAAATGTCACTTTACATGTAAAAGACAGAAAAAATGCCATGAATTTATATTATTGTCCATGTGCCACTTGTAAATATAAAACATTAGTGTAGATTATTTTTGGTAATTGATTTTCTCATATAAATAAGTTATTAATTTTAACTGTCACTAAATTACTTTATATGATGTTTGTTGACCAAATCTACCAATTCAACGTAATGTCAGTCACAATATCTTTACTTCCCCTGTTTTAGAAAAAATATACATAGTGACGGATATAAAATATCTCTTAATTTATATTTCTATTCTATATATACCGAAAAAAAAGATTGACAGAGACAGAGACTGAGAGACACAAAGAGACAGATAGAAAATATAAATGATTGATAGATGAGCTCTGTTATATAGTTACCACTGCAACACAGCAGCGAGGTAAATAACAGACAAGAAATGGCATAGCTTCTCCATAGGTAAAAATACACTTTTTGCAAACTTCGTCATCAAATCTCTAATCTTTTATTTCCCTATAGTGATATCGCGAACACGAAATTTTCGGTTCGCGAACGGCGAACGCGAACTTCCGCAAACCGGGCGAACCGCCATTGACTTCAATTGGCAGGCGAATTTTAAAACCCACAGCGACTCTTTCTGTCCACAAAAGTGATGGAAAAGTTGTTTCAAGGGGACTAACACCTGGACTGTGGCATGCCGGAAGGGGATCCATGGCAAAACTCCCATGGAAAATTACACAGTTGATGCAGAGTCTGGTTTTAATCCATGAAGTGCATAAATCACCTAACATTCCTAAATCACAATGTATATGGATTGACACCTGACATATGACATATTGACACCTTGACATTAGAATTGACACCTGTCCTCAGAGACCCTGATACACACTGACACAGAGCAGAATAGGGACTGTTCACCCTACATAGGGTCACTTGGTAGGTATGGATTGACACCAGTCCTCAGAGCCCCTGATACACACTGACACAGAGCAGAATAGAGACTGTTCCCCCTACATAGGGTCACTTGGCAGATATGGATTGACACCTGTCCTAAGGAACCCTGATACACACTGACACAGAGCAGAATAGGGACTGTTCCCCCTACGTAGGGTCACTTGGAAGATATGGATTGACACCTGTCCTCAGAGACCATGATACACACTGACACAGAGCAGAATAGAGACTGTTCCCCCTACATAGGGTCACTTGGCAGGTATGGATTGACACCTGTCCTCAGAGCCCCTGATACACACTGACACAGAGCAGAATAGGGACTGTTCCCCCTACATAGGGTCACTTGGCAGATATGGATTGACACCTGTCCTCAGAGACCATGATACACACTGACACAGAGCAGAATATAGACTGTTCCCCCTACATAGGGTCACTTGGCAGGTATGGATTGACACCTGTCCTCAGAGCCCCTGATACACACTGACACAGAGCAGAATAGGGACTGTCCCCCCTACATAGGGTCACTTGGCAGATATGGATTGACACCTGTCCTCAGAGACCTAATTGTGTAATAATGGTAATACTATTACCTATTATAAAATATTGGCAGGGGCAAGGAAATTCCCTCTAAATAGATGGGTATAGGCAGAGAGTATGGAGACCGGAGTGATAAAGTGTCAATAAGGTTATATAAAGTTAAATGTATCACAGACACACAGCCACCCTTTCTCTTAGCTAGTTTCCAGAAATGCTGGATAGGTAGAATGGCTATAAAGACTCAGAGAGGTCTAAGAAGAATCCTCTAAACTAGCCCTAATCTCCTTAAACACCTTCAAGGGTGTTCTAAGCTAAAGCTTAATCTAAACGTTTAGATGACTGCCTGATTTCCCATCACAGATGCTGGCTAGGAATAACAGTGTGCAAGACAAAGAGTGGATCTAAGTGCCCATAGTGCAGTAAAGTGTCCCTAGTGAAGTGAAAAAGAGAATAACGAGCTGGCGCCCAAGAGAATAACGAGCTGGCGCCCTATCAGGGGATGTGTATATGGCATCGATTTTAGGAACCGGGAGATGGAAAAAGATGCTTGGTCGGTCCTCCTACTTCAAATTTGGGGCACTGCGCGTGCAATCTAATGTGCCACCAGATAGGAATAGTACTACTTAACACACCACTCCTATCAGTTTAATCCCTGTTATGTGCCTTTTTTTTTGGTTTGGTTTTTGAAGCCACAGTGCAGCCATAAAAATTGATGTTTGTTTCCCAGGCAGAAAGTGCCCTAAAACATTGCGGCTTGAACCCTAGTTGGTGGCGGATAAGTCACGCAAGTCAACCGGCATTCAGAGCTAAAATACAGCCGCGTGTGGACCATTTTTAGCCCAAGGCAGCTCATCTCATCAGGCCTTTTTTAGTCGAATGTATCGCCCACTGTCATTCCCTTCGGGATCCATCCCTCATTCATCTTAATAAAGGTGAGGTAATCTAGACTTTTTTGACCTAGGCAACTTCTCTTCTCAGTGACAATACCTCCTGCTGCACTGAAGGTCCTTTCTGACAGGACCCTTGAAGCGGGGCAGGCCAGAAGTTCTATCGCAAATTGGGATAGCTCAGGCCACAGGTCAAGCATGCACACCCAGTAGTCAAGGGGTTCATCGCTCCTCAGAGTGTCGATATCTGCAGTTAAGGAGAGGTAGTCTGCTGCCTGTCGGTCGAGTCGTTCTCTGAGGGTGGATCCCAAAGGGCTGTGGTGATGCGTAGGACTTAAAAAGCTCCGCATGTCCTCCATCAACAACACGTCTTTAAAGTGTCCTGTCCTTGCCGGCGTGGTCGTGGGAGGAGGAGGATGAATTTCACTTCTTCCCCTGTTAGATTCCCGTTGTGCTGTGACATCACCCTTATACGCTGTGTAAAGCATACTTTCAAATTTATTTTGCAAATGCTGCATGCTTTCCGACTTGTTGTAATTCGGTAACATTTCCCCAACTTTATACTTATTCCGGGGGTCTAGTAGCGTGGACACCCAGTACAGGTCATTCTCCTTCAGCCTTTTTATACGAGGGTCCCTCAACAGGCATGACAGCATGAAAGACCCCATTTGCACAAGGTTGAATGCCGAGCTACTCATTTCCCGTTCCTCCTCCTCAGTGATCTCAATGAAGGTATGTTCTTCCCCCCAGCCATGCACAACACCACGGGTACCAGATAGGTGACAACGAGGACCCTGGGATGCCTGTTGTGGTTGGTATTCCTCCTCCTCCTCAAAGCCACATTCCTCCTCTGACTCCTCTTCCTCACAATCCTCTTCCAGCGTTGCCGCAGGTCCAGTAAGCGATGCTGATAAGGCTGTTTCTGGTGGTGATGGTGACCACAACTCTTCCTCTTCCTCTTAACGCTCATCTACGGCCTGATCCAGCACTCTTCGCAGGGCACGCTCCAGGAAGAAAACAAATGGTATGATGTTGCTGATGGTGCCTTCGGTGCGACTGACTAGGTTTGTCACCTCCTCAAAAGGACACATGAGCCTACAGGCATTGCGCATGAGCGTCCAGTAACGTGGCAAAAAAATTCCCAGCTCCCCAGAGGCTGTCCTAGCACCCCAGTCATACAAATATTCAACGGCTTTTTCTTGTTGGAGCAGGTGGTCGAACATTAGGAGTGTTGAATTCCAACGTGTAGGGCTGTCGCAAATCAAGCGCCTCACTGGCATGTTGTTTCGCCGCTGGATATCTGCAAAGTGCGCCATGACCGTGTAGGAACGCCTGAAATGGCCACACACCTTCCTGGCCTGCTTCAGGATGTCCTGTAAGCCTGTGTACTTATGCACAAAGCGTTGTACGATCAGATTACACACATGTGCCATGCACGGCACATGTGTCAACTTGCCCAACTTCAATGCCGCCAACAAATTTGTTCCATTGTCACAAACCACTTTGCCGATATCCAGTTGCTGTGGAGTCAGCCACTTTTCCACCTGTGCGTTCAGGGCGGACAGGAGTGCTTGTCCGGTGTGACTCTCTGCTTTCAAGCAAATCAACAAGACGGCGTGACACTGCCATATCCGGGATGTGGAATAGTTCCTGGGGAGCTGGGGGGGGGTGCCGTTGATGTGGAGCAAGACGCAGCAGCAGAAGAGGACTCAGCCGAGGAGGTTATGGAAGAGGATGGAGTAGGAGGAGAAGAGGAGCTGGCGTGGCGGTGTCACCAACTCCTCTGCATAGCCACGCATTCCATGCTTGGCAGCCGTCAGCAGGTTTACCCAATGCGCAGTGTAGGTGACATACCTGCCCTGACCATGCTTTGCAGACCAGGTATCAGTGGTCAGATGGACCCTTGCCCCAACACTTTGTGCCAGACATGCCATTACTTCCTTTTGCACAATCGAGTACAGGTTGGGGATTGCCTTTTGTGAAAATAAATTTTGTCCGGGTACCTTCCACTGCGGTGTCCCAATAGCTTCCAATTTTTTGAACGCCTCAGACTCCACCCCCAGACGCCGGGCAAGGGGGTGACTTTCTGACATTGGCTTCTTACGCTCAAACATGTCCTTGACAGACACCTGACAGTGGGCAGATGAGCGGGAACTGCTCAAGGCGAGAGGCGGAGTGGCGGATGGTTGAGAGGGGGCAAGGAGGACAGCAGTGGTTGATGTGGCTGAAGATGCTGGACCAGGAGGAGGATGGCGGCTTTGAGTTTGTGTGCTGCTTGTACTCATGTGTTTATCCCATAGGCGTTTGTGATGTGTGATCATGTGCCTACGCAAAGCAGTTGTACCTAGGTGGGTGTTGGACTTCCCACGACTCAGTTTCTTTTGGCACAGGTTGCAAATGGCAACGCTGTTGTCAGAGGCAGACACACAAAAAAAATCCATACTGCTGAGCTCTGCAATGACGGCATTCTGGTGGTGGACACAGCATGCGTTTATTGGCGTGCTGTCGGGCTGACCCCGGGTGCCGATGCATGCTGTCTGACTGTGCCACTAGCTCCTTGCGACAACCTCCCCCTGCTTCCAAGTTGTCTCCTCCTCCTCCTCTCTGTCTCCCCATCTGAACTTTCCTCCTGTTCTTCTTCTTGCCGAGCGGGCACCCACGTGACATCCATGGATGCATCGTCATCATCAACCGCTTGACTTGTATCTGACAACTCTGCAAAGGAAGCAGCAGCGGGTACAACATCATCATCATCACACCGTATGTCCATGTGTGTAATGCTGCCTAACTGAGACATATCCCTGTTATCTACATCCTCTGGCAATAATGGTTGCGCATCACTCATTTCTTAACGGATACGTAAATAACTCCTCTGACAGATAAAGTGAAGCGGCTGCGGTGCTAGTGTTGGTGGTGGCGGCAGGCGGGTGAGTGGTATCTTGAGAGGTGCCCGAAGCCAAGCTGGAGGAGGATGGTGCGTCAAGGTTCCGAGCGGAAGCTGTAGAAGTTTGGGTGTCCTGTGTTAGCCAGTCAACTATGTCCTCAGAACTTTTCAAGTTCAGGGTACGTGGCATCTGAAAACTGGGCATTATTCTAGGGCAAAAGGGAATCACAGCACGGGGTGGCCTGCCACGACAGCCGCTGCGGGTTGGCCTGCGGGGTGGCCTGCCTCTGCCTGTCATTTTATTTGGATTAGTGGTACAATGCGTGCAAGCTACTGTGAGACCAGATATGAGTGGCACTGTGCAGTGGCAGAGGTTGGCAGAGTACATGCTGTAGGCCTGAGACACCGGCTTGAAGACAACTAACTGCTATTCAATCTATAACCGTGTAAAAAATGTTTTAGGTTTTAAATGCAATCTATTGTGACACCAGATAAGAGTGGCACTGTGCACTGGCAAAGTTTGGCAGAGTACACGCTGTAGGCCTGACACACACTTATGAAGGACACTGACTGCTATTATATTACAGTCAAAACCTTTTTTTGTTTTTAAATGCAAGCTATTGTGACACCAGATATGAATGGTGGCACTGGGCAAGTGGGCACAGTATCCACTGTGAGCCTGACACAGAAGCTGGCAGGCAGGCAACTGCAAATACATTACACAGGAAAAAAAAGCAGACTGATGTTCTAGCCCTAAAAAGGGCTTTTTGGGGTGCTGTCCTTACAGCAGAGATCAGATGAGTCCTTCAGGACTGTAGTGGACACTGAATACACTAGCCTAGCTATACATTTCCCTATCAAATGAGCAGCAGCTACACTTTCCCTCCTCTCACTAAGAATGCAGCTTCAGAATGAATCTAAAATGGATGCTAGGAGGGAGGCGGGAGGGTCTGGAAGGGAGGGTCTGCTGCTAATTTGCTGGAATGTGTCTGCTGACCGTGAGGCACAGGGTCAAAGTTTACTCAATGATGACGAATAGGGGGCGGATCAAACCGCGCATATGTTCGCCCGCCATGGCGAACGTGAACACACTATGTTCGCCAGGAACTATTCGCCAGCGAACCATTCGGTACATCACTAATCCACAGTGATTCAAATATACATCTGTCTAATTGCAAATGAATTACAATACTTCTGCACAATGATTACTTATGGGAATTGTATACTAAATCGTTAATTCTTGATGCACAAATAAAAATTAAAATTCATTATTTTGGTGTACAAATAAATCAATAAAATTACAAATACAAATATTAAAAACATTAAGAATATTTATAAAACATATCTGTAGAAATATACATACATAAAACAAAATATGTATAAGAATATATATATATATATACACACACACACACACCATATTTATCGGCGTATAACACGCACTTTTTCTCCCTGAAAATAGGGAGAAAATCATGGGTGCGTGTTATACGCCGATATCCCACATTTACTTACCTGTCTTGAAGCGTGGGCCGGCTTCACATCGCTCACCGCGGTACTGGAACTTAAATTTCAGGTTCCGGTTTCCGGCGGGACTGAAAGGAAGTGTGCACATTGTGTGCACACTTCCTTTCAGTCCCGCCGGAAACCGGAACCTGAAATTTAAGTTCCAGTACCGCGGTGAGCGCTGTGAAGCCGGCCCACGCTTCAAGACAGGTAAGTAAATATGGGACAGAGGGAAAGTGCACTGGGGGACACTTTGGGAGGGGGCAGGGGGCACTATGGGAGGGGGGGACACTATGGGAGGGGACACTATGGGAGGGGGGGACACTATGGGAGGGGGGGGACACTATGGGAGGGGGGACACTATGGGAGGGGGGGCACACTATGGGGGGTGGAGAATACTATGGGAGGGGGGAAGAATACTATGGAAAGGGGGGGACACTATGGGAGGGGGGGAGAATACTATGGAAGGGGTGGGACACTATGGGATGAGGGGGGGACACTATGGGTTGAAGGGGGGACACTATGGGATGAGGGGGGGGAACACTATGGGGGGGGGGGAGAATACTATGGGGGGGGAGAATACTATGGGAGGGGGGAGAATACTATGGGGGGGGAGAATACTATGGAAAGGGGGGGGAAATACTATGGAAAGGGGGGGGATACTATGGGATGAGGGGGGGGAAATACTATGGGAGGGGTGGAAATTTCCTGGAATTTCCTTCTGAAAATGAGGTGCGTGTTATACGCCGGGGCGTGTTATACGCCGATAAATACGATATATATATAGAAATAACAATGAGTATATATAAAAGAGTATGTAAGTATACAGAAATGCTAGGATTGTTTCAATTTCAGATATCTAAAATTTATAACTATATTACGCAATAATAATAAATTAGTTTAATTTGTGTGTACATAAATTGAATATCTCAGCAATGGTGTATGGTTATATAACAGACCTTAGACCTTAATATGGGTAGCACAACAATAATTACACCTGAGGAACAGTACATTGAGATTTTAAAATTGAAGTTCTGGTATAGAAAATTAATTCATAAAAAAATATTTTAAATAATTTTTTTTATTTTTTTAAATTAACTGATCAACCTAGATGTAGGGCAATTTCATTATTATGATCAATGCCTAACGTTGGGAAACAGGAGAGGAAAAGGAAGCTGGAGAAAAAGACAAAATTGGACAAAATTGATTGGAGTCATAAATTATTATTTTTTTTGTAAATATATTTTTATTTAGGTATTCTCTTGTTCATTTTGTTTCATAACCTCTAGTAAACTTCATGTGGGACTCGCAGGTCCCGCAAGCATAAAACATCAACAATCTTAATGGGAAGTATTAGAAGAACAAACAGTTAATAGTGACTCGCAGGTACTCGCATGGCACAGGTGTCATTTCCTCTCATTTACATTTCCATTTTTAGTTCAGGAATATGATTCTAATTCGGTGTACAGTTTCAAGAGTGAGAGCCCTTGGGATTCGCAGTTCACCGCATGCGTGCCGGGTACAGTAATCAAAGCACTGTGCGTGTATAGCGTATACAGAATAGTCATTCGGGCGCGCAGGCCCACTTTGGCGTTGGACTCGCAGGTCCTTTACCCCCTTTACCTATCGTCCCTAAGCTGGTCGTCGTGTCTATGTAGATGGACTGATCGTGCATGAGTCGTAGGTGAGCTACCATGTGGATTCGCAAGTCCATTCAGGGTGAGACAGGAGCAGGCAGTACAAAGGAATGACAGTCTTTTACGTCAGCTTTGATGGCATGCCAGTCCCTGCGTGCCGAGTGGCACATTCGTGTGTCAGGTTTGTTCGTCTGTCTGTGGTGTGGTGGTCAGGTATCCCCCCTATTAGTCGCTAAGGTGTCGTGGTGGTATGCGGTGCTGGTCTCTTTGGAGCCAGCCAGAAGGCCCAGGGCCCGGTTCAGGGGGCCTGTATGTGGGTGTCTAAGTTCTGCTGTTCCCTCTTGGGGAAGTGAGTGGCGGAGGCTTTATTTGTCCTCTCTGTTGTCGCCTCTGTCGTGTGCCATGTACTAGTCAGTTTACATGTAATTTTGGATAGGGGGGTGTCGGGATGGCGATGTCTAGGGAGGTAGGGGAGGGGGTACGTCCGCGTCTGAGTCACATCTGTCCAGGTCGTTCCTGTGGTTGTCGGTTTGTGCAGTCCCAACTGTGCGTCGTTACGGGTCGTATCGGAGTCTGGTTGTGAATTCTGCCCTGGTAGTAGTCAGTATCCAATGGGTCCATATTTCCATGTACCTGTTCGTGGAATTGGATGTGGTCATTATGAGTTCCTCTATGGCCCTAAGTTCCTCCATTTGGGAGAACCAGGTTGTCAACGGGGGTGTCGTTGGTTGCTTCCAGAATTGGGGTATCACCTGTTTGGCAATATTTAAGATTCTGATGGTTAGTGAATGTTTGTATCGTGTTCTAGGTGTCTGTGTGTGGTGGAGGAGCATATGTTCTGGAAGGAAGGGGGTGGCGCGTCCGTGAAGGTTTTAAGGAAGCCGTGTATACCCTGCCAGAAGGGCTGCACAAGTTTGCAGTCCCACCATAGGTGGAGTACCGTGCCGGTCTCCCTGTTACACCTCCAGCAGAGGTCTGTGTGTTCCGGGTCTATGGCATGGAGAACAGTTGGGGTGCGGTACCAGTTCGTTAGCAGTTTAAACGCGGTTTCTTGTGATTTGCTGAAGACCGAGCAGTGGTGCGTCAAATAACACATCTGTTCCCATTCTCCGTCTGTGAAAGTTTTCCCTAGTGTTTGTTCCCATCTCCCCATAAATTTGGGTGTCTCCGCTGGTGTTTCCCTCTGTAGCATGGAATAAATGAGTGAGATCCCGTGGGGTTGCGGGTCTTGATCCATACACAGCCTCTCGAATGTGGTAGGGTCGCGTTTTCGTGCCGTGCCCCCCGGGAGAGTGTGTACATAGCTTTGCAACGGTCTGTGTTTTAGGTGGTGTAGGAGGGTGGGGGTAGTCCCCTCCAGCAGGATCGGGAGTGCTTTGCATTCTGTCCCCGCCAGGAGGTGGTGTAATCTGTGTATCTTGTGTCTGATTAGGTCCCTGAATGCTTTTGGGTCGAGTCCCGGCGGGAAGCTATTGTTATGTGTGAGTCAGAGTAGGGGGGACGGGAAAGGCGCCAGTCTGCATCTCTTCGCTACTCTCTCCCACACCCGTAGTGTTGCGGTTGTGTAGGGTGTGCCCTGCCCTCCGTTCCCCCCTCTCCCCCGCCATGGGACGGTGGACAGTGATGTCCCTGCGTCCGTTTCCTCTGCTTCTTTCCATCTCTTATGTACGTTCTCTTTTGTCCACTCCATAATTCGCTAGAGATGACATGCTTCATAATACCGGGTGAAGTCTGGTATGGCCAAACCCCCCCTGTCTTTGGGCAGCGTCAGTGCGGCTAGTTTGACCCTTGGTCTTTTGCGGTCCCAGACATATTTCCCCGTTTCCTGTCTCAGGGTCCGGAAGAATGAGCTGGGGATGGTGACGGGTAGGGCTTGCATAAGGTATAGTAGGCGTGGAAGCAGGTTCATTTTTATAACCTGAACCCTGCCCAGCCAGGATATGTGCGGGTATGCCCAGTCCGACAGGTCTTTCCGGAGTCTGTCCAGTAGGGGGATAAAGTTGTGTCTGAATAGGTCCGTTTCTTTCCTCGTCAGCCATGTGCCCAGGTATTGTATGTGGTGTTGTGCCCATTGGAAAGTGTGACTCTGTCTTAAAGGGGAAGCTCTGTGTTCCGGTATGTTAACGTTCAGGATGTAGGATTTGGTGAAATTGATTTTGAGGTTGGATATCTCCCTGAAGGCCTTGAAGGCCCTCAGGATATTCGGGAGTGAGACCTCTGGATTGGTGACAAAGAAAAGGAGGTCGTCGGCATACGCCGCGACTTTGTGCTGTGTGTCTCCAGATCCTATACCCTGGATTGCTGCGTTCTGTCGTATGTGTGTCAGGAAGGGTTCGAGCGTCAGCACAAAGAGCAGGGGAGATAGAGGGCATCCCTGCCGCGTTCCGTTGGTGATGGGGAAGGCACTCGTCAGGGCTCTGTTCACTATGATGTGGGCGGTAGGCCCGTCATACAGCTCTTCGACCCACCTCCGGAAATGCGGTCCCAGCCCGATGTGTGCTAGCGTGTGGAACATGTATTGCCAGTCGACTCTGTCGAAGGCCTTCTCTGCTTCCGTGGACAGCAGTAGAACGCCCCCGTCCCCGCCATTACGTCTGTGCATGAGTGTCAGCGCCCTAATCGTGTTGTCTCTTGCTTCGCGGCCCATGACAAAACCGACCTGATCTGAATGTATTAAAGCGGGGATGTGTGTTTGGAGTCTTGTGGCCAGTATTTTTGCTAGCAGTTTGACGTCACAGTTGATTAGTGAGATGGGCCTATAGTTCCCGCAGTGTTCCCTGTCCTTACCCTCCTTAGGGATGAGTGCGATATGTGCTGTTAACGATTGTTTTGGCAGGTGGTGACCCTCCCTGAGTGCGTTCAGTGCGTCTAGGAGAGGGGGGTATAGGAGTTCTGCGAACGTGGTGTAGTACTTTAGTGGTAGCCCATCTGGGCCAGGGCTTTTGCCCTGTTTCGTCACTTTAATGGCGCGGGCTAGCTCCTCAATTGAGACTGGTTCGTCTAACCTATCCGCGGTTTCCCGGGTCAGGGATGGGAGGGAGTGGGTTGATAGGTAGTCTTGTATTTTCACCCGCAGTTCCTCACAGGCCCTGTTTTGGTGGGGTCGGGGAAGGGCATATAGGTTCGCGTAGTAGTCCCACGTTATGTCTAGAATCTTAGAGGGTAGGTGATGTAGGGTGCCCTGTGTGTCTCTCATTTGATCAATATATGTCCCCTGTCTTCGTTTGGCTAGCATTCTGGCCAGCAGCTTGCCGCTTTTATTGCCGTGAAGCAAAAAGAAGGCCTTATGTCTGATTACGTCTCTGTGATGTTGTCTATGTAGGAGGCCCGTCAGGTCGCGTCTGAGTTGTAATAGTGTCGCCTGGTGTGCCGGCTGTTGCGTGTTCTTATTGAGTGTTTCCACCCTGTGTATTTCGGCCACCAGGTCCGTCAGGCGGCTATTGGTCTGTTTTTTAAGGGTGGATCCCTGGCAGATGAAGTGTCCTCATATCACGCTTTTGTGTGCCTCCCATCTAATTGTCGGTGAGGTGTGTTCGGTTGTGTTCGTCTCAAAGTATTCCTTGAGCGTGTCTTTGATCTCGGACGTGAAGTCGTTAAGTCATTAAGCCTCCATTTGTTATGTCGGGGGTTTATACATGGGGGATGAGAGTGTTAGGGTTACCGGCGCGTGGTCTGACCATGTCGCCACCCCGTGGTCTGCGGCGGTAGTGAGCGGTAGATGATAGTGTGAGGTAAAAATATATTATTATTTTAAATGTATCAATCGATCTAGAGGTAGAAAAAGATATTGAGGACTTATGCAAATTGGTGCAATGAGATGAGATACAGTAAGATATGATAAGATAGTATAAAAGAATACATTAGGATATAGAACAAGTGAACATGTAGAACATGTGTGACATAATATAGTGTGTCACACGTAGGGGGTTGGTTTACCTCTATGTTGCAACCGTATCTCGGATGATTTATAAATTATTAAAAAACGAGGTAGGAATGACTGAAGTGTAATCTAATAGATGAATCAACTAGTGATAGTGCTCTTTCTAGGTTCCGTCTGTGTACCGCGGACGGATGGGTATAGGTGTATATAGATGAACATATAAATAGCATGGTGAACTCCTACATTCCCAAAACCAATTTTAAAATAGTATAATAAAATAGTATAATAAAATAATATAGTATTGGAAGTGATGGCGTGTGATATATATACACAGAGTCAAATGGTGTATATGGATCTAGGAGTGTGCAAATAGATAGATGCATAATTATGAATAAATATAAATAAATATGAATCTAGAAAATTATTGAATAAATATGTTAGGTGTGTGTTTGTAAATTTACATGGGAGAGTGAGTACTATAAGTGTTGAGAGAACCGTATCTAATTTGGTAAAGTGCAGCTGCATACAGTAAAAAAAAAAAAAATCTATAAAAAGGCACATTCTATAGAAAGGCGTTGAGTTCAAAGTCTATGTTTAGACCTTTGGGGACTAGAGTCTCTAAGTTGAATTTCCACCTTGCTTCAATTTGATCTAAATTTCTTTCCATGTCCCCACCTCTCCAATGTACATTCACTTTCTCGATGGGTTGGAATTTCAGTCCCGTAGGGTCTCCTCCATGAAATTCCTGAAAGTGTTTGGAAAGATTATGTGTTTGGAGTCCCCTCTTGATGTTGCGGATATGTTCTGCTATTCTGGTTTTCAGAGGTCTTTTTGTTCGTTCTACATATTGTTTGGAACAAGGACATGTGATGAGGTAGATTACTCCTACTGTGTCGCAATTCATATTTGTTTGCAGATTGTATTCCTCCATGTTATTTGTGGATTTGAATTTCGTAATTTCCAATTCCAAGGAAGGATTGTTCTTACATGCTATGCATTTAGTACATCTTCTGAAGCCCCTGGTTATTGTTCTGTCCTGGATGTCGTGAGAAGATTTCAGAGTTGGGGCCAACATGAGTTGTAGGTTCGGTGCTTTGGTGAAAATTATTTGTGGTTTGGAGTTTAAAATGTTGGTGAGTGTGGGATCACTTCTAAGGATATTCCAATGTTTCTTTAATATCTTCTCTATGATACGAGATTGGTGGTTGAATTTAGTTATGAAAACAGGTGCTGATTTGTATGTATCAATGGTCTTAATCTTATTCTTCAGAGTGTCCTCTCTTGGGATAGTCAATGCTTTCTTTCTGGCTTCAGTCAGTAATGCTGTAGGGTATCCTTTGACTAGGAATCTCTGTTCCATTTCTTCCACTTGCTCTTCGCATGTTTCCATTTTTGAACAGTTTCTTCTGATCCTCCTAAATTGATTGTGTGGGATATTCTTCAGCCAGGTATGTTTGTGATGACTATTAAAAGGGATAAAACTATTACAGTCCACCGATTTCTTAAAAGTCTTAGTGTGTATTCCTTTATCTTCAATATAGATATTTAGGTCTAAAAATGCAATCTGTTGTTGAGAGTGATTAAACGTGAATTGCAGATTATATATGGAGGTAGTTCTTGAATAATTCTAGAGTTCTAAATCCCCTTTCCAGAGAAAAAAGCAGTCGTCTATGTATCTGCGCCACAGGGACAGATTTGCGTCAAAGGGGCAGTTATTCCATACGAATTCTTCTTCCCATTTGCCCATGAATAAATTTGCATAGCTTGGCGCAAATCGTGTCCCCATGGCTGTACCCTCTATCTGCAGGTAAAACTGGTCATTACACCAAAAATAATTATGAGTGAGGATGAACGCGATACATTGAATTAAAAAATCAATTTGATCGTTCTTTAGTTCTGAGTATACTGCTAAGGAGTATTGGGTTGCCTCACATCCTTGTAGGTGTTCTATTACAGTGTAGAGTGAAGTGACGTCTGCTGTGACTAAAAACATATCTTCTGTCCAGTTAAAATCCGCTAAAAGGTTCAAAATCTGTGTGGAGTCTCTTAAATAGGATTTGAGGTAGAATAGGTATACCCAAGTAGTCACCTTATTACACTTACATAATTACACTTTAAGTGCTGTTTACTGGGTCTTCAGGGATAAAGGCTTAGACTCGGCTGGGCCTCATGTATGCAGTGGACCGCGGTCATCCCTTCAGGGAGAGAGATAGGTTAGACTCCTGATAGCTCAAGGAGGTACCCAGGCTGGCAACTCTTATAGATGTGCTGTTTGCTGGGTCTTCAGGGATAAGAGGCTGAACCCTGGCCTGGCTTCCTGTAGGCAGTATATCACATTCATCCCCTGAGGGGGTACCCAAGCTGGTCTGTTGCTGGGTCTTCAGGGATAAGAGGCTGAACCCAGGCCTGGCTTCCTGTAGGCAGTATATCACATTCATCCCCTGACGGGGTATCCAAGCTGGCCTGTTGCTGGTTCTTCAGGGATAAGAGGCTGAATCATGGCATGCAGTGGACCATTTTCATCCCCTGAGAGGTTGGATCCGACCCCAGGTCACTAAAGGGGGTACCCAAGCTAGCCACTTTTACAATAGTGCTTTGCTGGGTCTTCAGGGCTTAGAGGCTGAACCCCGGCAGGGCTACAAAAATATTGCCTGGTGAGCATAAAATAAAATCTGCAAAAAGCAGACTCCTTCCAAACTGCTGTGAAGGACAGGAAAAAAAAACCTGCTTGATGGGAAGGGGGAGGATCTATTTATACCAGTTTCAGAGTTCTGTTTCCTGTCCTTTCTGCTGTGAGGGGAGGAGCTAACCCATGAGTAAATGCTGCCATGATTGATCAGGAAACTTATTTTCATCTACAAGCTTATCAGCAAAGGACAATAAAACAAACATTCACAGCAGAACCCAGCATAAGGAATTAACAATATGGCACCTCTTGCATTAACAATTGTGAGTTTATTCATTAGTTTAAATATCAACCAACCCTGCCAACTTTTGCCAAGTAAACACCATCAGTTTAACTACAATAACCCAAAATATATAAACTTTCTGATAGCCTTAGTATATACAGTAGCTCACAAAAGTGAGTACACCCTTCACATTTTTGTAAATATGTTATTATACCTTTTCATGTGACAACACTAAAGAAATTAAATTCTGCTACAATGTAAAGTAGTAAGTGTACAGCCTGTATAACAGTGTAAATTTGCTCTCTCCTCAAAATAACTCAACACACAGCCATCAATGTCTAAACCAGGGGTTCCCAATTTATTCTTCCCGTGGAACCCTTTGACATAGTGTATCAACATTGTGGCAGTGTGTATGAATCTGACACACACTGGCAGATAGTGGCACACGGATACACATACCTTGACACACAGTGCGTATCTGTGTGTGTGTATGTATGTGTGTGTCAAGGTGTGTATATCTATGTTTCAAAGTGTGTGTATCTGTGTTTGTATGTGCCGGTGTGTGTCAAGGTGAGTTTATCTGTGTTTGTATGCGCCAGTGGGTGTATCTATGTGTCTGTGTGTGTGTGTGTGTATGTGTGTGTATGTAACAACTGAGCCCAGGAAGAGATATCCAGGGAGGACGAGACAGCAGACAAGACGCTGGTAATCAATATATCAAGCAAAATATTGACGTCATCACAAGTAAGTGTCTTAGAAAGAGGGTTTGGGTTTGTACCTACTTACTTTGGTAATAAATGATATAGCGATATTGAGATGGAGCGTTTTTTTCGGACGGTTTGTCTAAAGGGATTTTTTCATTTACAGGAGTACCAGATGGACCAAGATCGGCAGGGGGTGAAAGCAGAGTCTGCTAAATATGACCGAGCGAAAGTGCAGGCCCAAGAGTAGATTTCTCCCTCCCCTGACTAATGCCAGCATTGAGACTTTTGTCAGATCTTGCCAGATGGATATAGACAAGATCCAATGGAAAGGGAAGCATAAATCCAACTTGAATAGGAGTGAGATGTTGACGCTTTGTGAACTGAAAGAGGATAACTCTCTATCAATTAGGCCAGCTGACAAGGGAGGTGCCCTGGTGGTTATGGATACCCAGAAGTATACAGCAGAAATGGACCGGCAACTGTTGAACATGCACCATTATAGGATTTTTGATGGTGATCCAGCAGGTGAGCTATGTGCCATAATAGATGGAATCACTAAGAAGGCCTTGGAGGATGGGTTGATTGAGAAGAGAGATTTCAATTTTCATAATGTGGATAACCCTAAAACCCCTTTCATTTACTTGTTGCCCAAGATCCACAAGGACTTGTGGAATCCACCTTGGCCCCCCATTGTCTCTGGGTGTGGGTCGATTTTGCAGCCCTTATCTAAATTTGTGGATATACATTTGCAACCGTTAGTGAATGGGATGCGCTCTTTTGTGCAGGACACTACTGATTTTATTCGCAAGCTTGAAATAATGGGGGATATACCCGATGGTGCCTTGATGTGCACCATGGATGTTAACAGCTTATATACCTCCATACCACATGAGGAAGGTATTGAGGCGGTATTTGGTGCAATGCAGGGTATGGATATGAGCGAGGCATACAGGGGCTTACTTGTTGACTTGTTGTCATTAGTGCTGTATAAGAACTACTTTGTTTTCAAGGGTAAATATTACCTCCAGATACAGGGTACAGCAATGGGGTCCAATGTAGCACCGACATATGCCAATTTATTTATGGCAGCTTTTGAGGATGCTTTTGTATACCGAGACCAGGACTTTACGCGTTACGTGAGGTTGTGGCTCAGGTATATAGATTATATTTTATTTTTTTGGACAGGTAGCGTGGATGATTTAATGGATTTCAAAGAGAGACTTGATGGTTGTTTGGATACCATCTCCTTTACGTTGGAATATGATCTCCATGTGATGCACTTTTTGGATGTGAATTTACAGGTAAGTGATGGTCGTTTATCATTTGATCTGTATCAGAAGCCCACGGATCGGGTTTCGTACCTACATGCGGATTCATTCCACCCGGTTCCATTTATGAAGAATCTACCAAATGGCCAGTTTGTCAGGGCACGTAGGATAGTGTCTGATGAAGTTAAATATGACAACAGGGCTGAACAATTGGTAAAAGCATTCTCTGCTAGAGGATACGAGACGGATGTGGTAACGGAATGCAGAGATAGGGCGAAACTACTCTCTAGGAATACCCTCTTGCAGAAAAGAACTAGGGTTGCCAATAAAAGGTATTCCATGTGTGATGACATACTCGACTCATTTTGGCAAGGTGAAACATATCATTAATAAGCATTGGAAGTTTTTGCAATCTGATCCTAAACTTCTCCCCTGTTTTAATGAGTGTCACGACACTCCTTAGTCAATATGCCCTCGTGCAGTACTCGCACTCACCACTCTTTCTGTTTGGCACTGTTTCTCATTTCCTTTCGTTAGGCACTACACCTGGCCCTTGTTTAGCACCTATATATTCTGGTTTCTCCCCTCACTCCTTGTCAGATCATTATCCTCTATCCTTGACCCTGTACCTGCTGTTTCCTGGTTCCCGTGATTCTGGCTCCTGTCTCCTGTGTCTTGTTTCCTGTGTATCCTGAGTATCCGGTGTTTCCTGATCCGGTGTTCCGATGTCCTTGTGGTCCTGTGTTCTTGTCTCTGCCTGGTCCTGTGTCCTGTGCCTCCTGTTCCAGTGTTCGCCTGCAGTGTTCCTGCCTAGACTCCTTCTCCAGTGATTCTGACCTTGCTGCATTATTTCTGTGTGACCTGCTTAGGGCTTTGCCCCTTGATGTTCATTTAGTACTTGGTGGCTGCACTACCCTGACTAAGCCTTTACCTTTGCCTAGGACTATCGTGGACTCTGCCTGCTCTATTGTATATATATAGTTATTGTATATATTTGTGGCATTGTCATATTTTGTTTTGTATATATTATATGTGTATATATATATCCTTTTGGTTTTCCTTAATACATTTTCTTTATTACTCCATTTATCGTGTCCTAGAATTATTTCTCTGCTAAGTTGGTTCCCACACTTAAAGGGACAGTGCTGTTGCAGGGCAGCACCCCTTCATGTCATGACAGAATGATCTGACCACTTGGAACCGGCAGAGTATAATGTCTAGGATCACAATGAAGAACCTTGTTGGTATTCATGCTGATTCACAGCAAGAGTGTGCTCTCATTGAGACTTGTTGTAATCAGTTAGGAAAAATTCAGCGGCAGATTGGAAAGGCCTCTAATTTATGCTTATCTATTATAGATGTCTCCTGTCAAATCCAGAAATCTGTATTATGTGGATTTATCTATGAACTTCAAACTTTTCACAAAAACATATGTGATTCATTGCTTTTTCAGTTACCTAATTGCGATATATGGTTGAGAGAGCCTCCTGTGATAAGTAGGGTGTATACACTTATCCGTATGTCTCTTAAAGAGATATCACATAAAAAATCTTTATCATATTTGCAGAGACAAGTGAGAGTAATGCACAATAATCTTGTTGCCTTGTTACCTGAAGTGCAATTTATTATTGATCTTGTACAAGAAAGAATGACTGTCTTTATGCCTGATAATAATGATGGTATTCCCTTTTCTGATGTACATAGCATAACAAATCCTCCTGACTCTGACTTGGGAAAATGGCTTGTTGGTCCTCTCGACTGCAAAACCGAAGTCCCTCTGGAAATTAAAGCTGAATGCCTTCCTGCCCAAACAAAAGACGAAGATGTTGAGGGGTTATACAGCACTGGCGATCCCCTCATGGACCAAGTCTTTGATGAACTGGGTGCTCGTTGCATAGCAGCTTTAGAGGACGAGCAGTCTGAATGGGAAGGTAGTACCAGTACGCAGTTTCCTAATGTTGTCTCAGTACCAGAGACACATAGTACCCATATATTACCATCTCTTTTCTGCAAGATCCACTCGCCTATTCCCAAGGTGAAGCTACCGGCTACCAAGATGAACAATCTCAACACCGTTCAAGAGGGTACATGTCTGGTCAGAGAAAGTCTCAAGCAAACTCTGCCCAACCACGAAGCAGAAACAGACTCCCCTGAGTCTGCAACCAGAGATACAAATTCCTACCTCACCGTGCCAATTGAGGAGACCACCAGTGACCTTAACCAGGTAACGGGATCTGATCTGAAGGCCTGTCCCACAAAGGACAATGCATCCGAACTAGAAGAGTCACCTATAACATGTGCTCCGGGTGATGCAAGTGACGACAAGGCTGGACCATCGAAATTGGGGACCAATCTCGTTGAAGGTGAATCTCCTGTCAAAAAGTCACCACGTAAGAGACGTGGTAAACGACCTACTTCTTTCAAGACACTGGCTGAGAAGGCTGAAGAACCAAAGGTGAAAACTTCAGAACAACCAGTGGAAGAAGAGGCTATTGTGCCAAAGGCAGCTCATGACGTTGATGTGGGGAGGCTTGATGATTCCAATTTTAACCCGTCTACCTCTGGGGGTTTGAAGATTGGCACCCCTCTCCCAACCGCAACTGTGGAAAATGAGTTGTCGCCAAGTAAAGACAGTTATCTCCAAATAGAAGACAAAGACTCAAACTGGGTGCAACGTGACAAACCCGTGATGGATCAGCCGCTTAACCAAACGCCAAAGGAAAGGAGTGTAACCGAACAAGGAGGTACCTGTTCCCATGATGAAGGAAGCTCCTTCTATGACATTTCAGTTACCATGATGTCTATCACTCCACCTGAACTCCAGCAAGTGTTAAATGAAGACTTGCCTTCAGTTGAAAGTCTATCTACGGCAAATAAAGAACTACCTCGAGCTGAGTTCACAAGGGAAGAAGAGAAATTTGGGGAACCCTTCCTTGATGCATATCTGCGGTCTGTGGAGGAAGGCTCGCAGAATGTTCTTGATCCTGTACCTATTTATTTAGGGGATTCTCCTTGTTTGGTTCCAGTGGTGCCTACCCAAGATTACGCAGAGACTGTTCTCCCTTCGACTGAAGTTGCATCGCAGTCTTTGTTCCGAGGATCCCACAAGCCAGAAACCAAGTCAGACCCAGGACTTCTGAGTGACGAACCTGTTACTAGCAATAGTCCCAGATCTAGTGGATTATCACATTTGTCGGTCACTGGTAAGGAGTGTTTCTTGTCTTATGTGCCTTTACCTTCTGTTTCTGTGTCTGCCCTTCTATTGCTAACTGTTACTCTACAGTCCTTGCTTTTGTATGTTTCTATTCTGCCTCGTTGGTTTCTCCCATGGGATTGTCCACCTCTCATTCCTCCTAAGCCTCCTCCTTGTTTTCCTCTACTGGTTGGGTGGCCCTGATTTTCTTCTGTCACCCGTGGGGAATCTTTGGGTTTTGGAGCGCCGGGAGTCGCTCCTTAAGGGGGGGGTACTGTCACGACACTCCTTAGTCAATATGCCCTCGTGCAGTACTCGCACTCACCACTCTTTCTGTTTGGCACTGTTTCTCATTTCCTTTCGTTAGGCACTACACCTGGCCCTTGTTTAGCACCTATATATTCTGGTTTCTCCCCTCACTCCTTGTCAGATCATTATCCTCTATCCTTGACCCTGTACCTGCTGTTTCCTGGTTCCCGTGATTCTGGCTCCTGTCTCCTGTGTCTTGTTTCCTGTGTATCCTGAGTATCCGGTGTTTCCTGATCCGGTGTTCCGATGTCCTTGTGGTCCTGTGTTCTTGTCTCTGCCTGGTCCTGTGTCCTGTGCCTCCTGTTCCAGTGTTCGCCTGCAGTGTTCCTGCCTAGACTCCTTCTCCAGTGATTCTGACCTTGCTGCATTATTTCTGTGTGACCTGCTTAGGGCTTTGCCCCTTGATGTTCATTTAGTACTTGGTGGCTGCACTACCCTGACTAAGCCTTTACCTTTGCCTAGGACTATCGTGGACTCTGCCTGCTCTATTGTATATATATAGTTATTGTATATATTTGTGGCATTGTCATATTTTGTTTTGTATATATTATATGTGTATATATATATCCTTTTGGTTTTCCTTAATACATTTTCTTTATTACTCCATTTATCGTGTCCTAGAATTATTTCTCTGCTAAGTTGGTTCCCACACTTAAAGGGACAGTGCTGTTGCAGGGCAGCACCCCTTCATGTCATGACAATGAGAGACCTTTGTTTTCATTTAAGCGGCACAAGAGCCTAAGGGACCATTTGATGAAGAACGCTTATCTACAAGGGAAGATGGATAAAGCTGACACCTGGCTCTCTGCGATACCGGGTATGTACCGCTGTGGACACTGTATTAACTGCAATGGGGTGATTACGGGAGACCATTTTTCACATCCAAATTTGGGTAGGAGATACCCAATTCGGGAATTCTGTAATTGCCAGTCACAATTTGTGGTATATATGCTTAAGTGCCCGTGTGGATTGGCATATGTGGGTGAAACCACGTGCACGTTCACCACAAGGATTAGGGAACATAAGAGTGGAATACGGACGAATAAGATGCAATATCAGGTGGCCAGACACTTTGCTGAGAAAGGGCATACAGTTTCTCAACTGCGGTATATGATTTTGGAGGTAATTAAACCCAGTGCAGGAGGTATTTCGCAAGTGGTCAGGCTTAAACGAGAGGTATATTAGATTTACGAGCCGCAGACCTTATATCCTAAGGGTCTGAATGAGGATAAGGATCTATCACCATTTCTATAATCTTGATGAGGTTTTTCTCTGCCTGTATCTTTATATTTTGATTTTATTTTTTATAGATTGATACTGCATTAACCAGTTGGACCATGATGTTTGTGATATTAGAGTATCGAAGAACACTTAATCAATTGGAATGCATCATCGTATAAGTCGGATGTTGTTGAGCTATCATTATTCATCATATATATATATACACAATTTTGTATTTAATGATTATGTATGTATTGATCATTATTTAGGATCAGGTGTGTACTTGTATGGATAATATGGAATAATGATACCCACGACTATGAGAGCTTTTTTGCCATGACTAGTGTTTTTCTGTGGGGTATGTGTTGTTATCTACCCATGTGAATCCTATGTGGTTGACATGGGCATATATGATGTACAGATTGATGAAGTTGATGCAACAATGATTATCTTAATGTAGTATAGATTGATAAAGGATTCTCTAATGATGGTCACCATACTCATAGAATGATATATTTATGATGTAATTTCTGAATATGTGGTTGTATCTTCAAATTGATGATGAATAGCCTCTTCGATATGTGGTTCAAAATGGATTATATTGCTTTATATACAATATGGAAGATTTTTTCATCCCTATATGACTGTGTAAATGATTATAGTAATATATTCAATGGATAATAATTGTATTGTTATTAAAATTGCATGGGGATCTGCTAAGTATTATTATTGCCTATCTGGCATCTGCAGTGATCTAATTATCACACATTGGGTGTTTGTGGAATTATAAATTAAAAATACTTTTTTTGCACATCACTTTCTGGTGTTTTTTCTTTTGTGTTTTGTCTTATAAGATAGGTGGGAGTTATTTTTAGTATAGGCTCACAGATCTTCTTTTATTTATAAGGTGGATTTTAGATTATTTATTTATATATATATATATATATATATATATATATATATATTTTTTTTTTCTCTTTTACTAGTCTCCTCTCTTTTTGTGTATGTGTATATGCAATATATGGTTTAAGTAGTGGTATGTGGAGTACAGATATGTATGGAGTATGAGTAATGTGGATTATTTACATTTATTGCTTTAATCTTCATGTTAGTTGTCGTCCACGAGAGTGGGCGGTCCTCTAGAGTGATGAGGTATTGCAGTTTGTTGGCTTGGTATTGCGCATGCGCAAATATGATGTTACTTTGCGCATGCATGGCAGTTTGCCGTTATGCGCATGCGCGAACGGGAGGTTACTGCACGCATGCGCAGTGCTCATTAAAGGGCGCATGCGCGAACGGGAGGTTACTGCACGCATGCGCAGTGCTCATTAAAGGGCGCATGCGCAGATTATCGTCGCGCGTGGCGGCAACTATGATGACTGTCGAGTATATACAAGTGTGGGCGGTCCTGTTGAGTGATGAGGTACTGTAGCTCGTTTGCTTAGTATTGCGCATGCGCAAATAGGAAGTTACTATGCGCATGCGCGGCAGTTTGCCATTATGCGCATGCACGGACGGGAGGCTACTGCATGCATGCGCAGTGCTCATTAAAGGGCGCATGCACAGATTATCGTAGTGTGTGGCAGGAATTAGGATGACTGTGGAGTATATCCACTTTTTGCCAACAAACAAGATGGCGGTTTTGGTTGCTTGATAAAGTGCGAGTACACTTATTGCCTTTAGAGGTGGGTTATTTGAATATTGACACCTGCTATTACTGTTTAGGTCCCATGTATCTCTTTACTCCTTATATGTTTCCAGTACATTTAAATAGTTTTATTTGATATTGCTTTGCTATTACCAGGATATTGTGCCAGCACCTGAGGTGATGATGTCACTTCCTGTGCTGGTAACAATCTTATGCTGATGGCCATCAGCTGTAAGAGGGCTTTATAAGCAGACACATTTGAACATGGATACAGGTACCCTTGATAAAGGCAGCCAGTTGGTGCCGAAAAGTTGGGGGGGGTTTGGTGACTCGTGTTTCTGTCTGAGGCTTGTAAGGACGTTTGTGGTAATTTATTACTATTATTTTATTGTATGTAAATATTTTTTTTTAGATTGTTATGGTGTGCATTCTATATTCTATATATATTTGAATATTTAAAGCACTTGAGGGAGTGCTTATATGGTTTGCACCTGGCTGTTCTTATATTGTTTTGTCTCCATGTGCTGTTGATTTGTGTGTATGTATCTGACACACAATTACACCCAAACTGGCACGCAGATACACACTGACACACACACACACACTCAGATACACACTGACATGCACATCTTGACTCACAAATACACACACACACTCTTTTACAGACACACATACACTCTCATTGACAAGAACAGATACATTCTCACTGACAAACACATACACTCTCACACACTCACTGACAAGCACACATTCACTCTCTCTGACAGACACACAAACACATACAAACTCTCTAACAGACACACATACAATTTTTGATTTTTTTTTTTTTACATTTTACTCCATCCAGCCCCACTACCTTTAGGAGTGCTGGCACAGAGTCCCTGTGGTCCAGTGGGGCTGCTGGGCAGCTGGCGATTGGTCCCTGGGGTTCAGTGGGGCTCCTGAGCGGCTGGCGAGCGATTCCTGGGGTCCAGTGGGGCCGCTGGGCGGTTGGCGTGCGGGCGGCAAGGGAGCAGTGATCTCCCTGCTCAGCTCACTCGCGCACCTCTTATTGATGCCGGAGTGACGTCATATTCCGGCTCTAGCATCACTGCTGTGCATGCGAGGGAGCTGAGCAGGGAGATCTTTAATTCACCTATACTGGTGTTAGTTACAATTAATTACTTTAAATATCCGTCTTTGGTTATGTGTATTCTTTAACCCATGACATGTTTGATTATATATATATATATATATCTTTATATAATTTAATAATCTAACCTGTATGAATCAGTGATAAATATATAAACATCAAATGATAGTGTGTGTATATATATGAATGCTTTTTACCTCTATATCAATCAATCAATGAAAGCATTTGCACATTACTGTAGCAATCACATATATTAAGGTACATTTGTAGATCATACATGGTTCCAGTATATTTAATCAGGTTCTATTCCTTATAATATGGAAGCAAGCTTTCTGTGAGACCTCAGACTTTGGATCTTGAGGGCTGGAAAACATTCAGGTTTGTAATATTTATGGGCAAACAACTCATTGGTCCTTTGAAGCTCTATGGATTCTAGGAATTTCAGGTGGGAAAGTCCCTCTTAGTAATGCCTCATTGTTCACTGTAATCCTCATACATATACAGTAAATCTCGGGGTGCAAATACAGATAAGAATTTCTCCTGTTTACTTCTCAGGGTTGTTAAACAAAAGGATAGTTTGACCTTTGTTTAGGGAAGCTAAAACAGTGTTACGTAATGTCCATGCAAGTCTACCAGCATCCATATTGTTTTCTGTGTAATAAAATTCATACTGTCCCAAATAGCACAACATGGCCTTCAACATGAGCGAGTAGGCTGGGGCTGGCAAAGTGTATGCCCCATGCTTTTCAGAGCCTCACACTATCTCACCCTCTATAAGCTTGAAGCCTTTTCCAGTCATCTGTTTTGGGTAACTTATACTCTTTTCATTTCTACCACATTGTTTGACCTAAGATTTATATTCCCATATATCCTTATCCTGAATCATCACATCATTAAGCTCTGCACTCACTGAATCAGTGAAATCTTGGCCTTCGCATCATCTGGGAGAAGAAGTAACTTTGGACTTTGTGAGTCCTTAGGCAAACCTAAATATAAGGCCTCTTAATTCCATCAGCAGGCTTTTTTTCTATAGACCCAATTACTCACAATCTCCCAGCTATATAAATCACTGTATGATAGTCCTCATTGCAATAACCCCACTCCAACCCCATCTCTTGCATTCATATTCCTGTCACCTCCAATACCTCAAATCAGATCACCTACACAAATACCTCAGCACCCTTAGAACTTATCACCAACAATCACATTACACTGTCCCCAAAGTATCATATTTCTGTGGAGTGTCTGTGTGAATGTGATAGCCACAGAGGGGCTGTGCAAAGAGCAAAGTAGACAGACTTGGGCTTGGGAGAGAAACATCCAGAGGGACTGGGGTGGACAAAGACACCAAGGGACTGGGGATGCAAATGTGACAGAGGCTTTAACTAAACGCATTAGACTTAAATTGTGTTAACTAAAATCTAATGGAGATTTTAGTTAACTAAAACTCTAGATTAAAACCAAAACAATTCAGAAAACTAAGATACGACTAAAATTAAAATGGCTTTTTAGTCAAAAGACTGACTAAAACAAAATTGAAATTTGCTGCCAAAATCAACACTGATTACTACAACATTCCTGTGTAAATGGTTTAAAGGTCTTTCATAACAATGACCCTTGGGGTATTGGCCAACTTGGAGCAAATAAACACATCCCTTTATCTCTTTTGGGAGGTTCCTCAAAGACCAGAATTCCAGTAAAACTCAGATTAATATCATTCCACAGTGAACTGAGACCGCCAACTTAGATAGACTGGCCTTGGAATGACTGGAATAATAACTATTTGTGTTGTTTTTGTGCAAATTTCACTGTCCTCCACTCAAGTAAATAATCCAGGTAAGACATCAGAACCTAGAAACAACTGGTCTAACTCCATCCAGGCATCCAGGTTATATTAATTTATTTCTAGTATTTTTTTTATTTTGTTTGATGTTAGAATGTGTTAAGGAGTTTGTTCTATTTTACGTTATTGCTCTCTCACAGATATATTTTGTGGAAAGGTTACATTGACTGATAAGTGTGATATTCTTTTATATATAAATTGATCTTGCTGAACATTCCAGCAAGTATTATAATTTATTATATTAAGTAGAACAGGATCTGCAAAAAGTGGGATACATTGACATTTGGCGGACTTATGAGATGCATAATCCTACACTGTAACTAATCACTATTATTAGTTGGCCTCAGCAACACCATTATCATATATGCACGTTCAGGTGAGTGCAGCCCTGTTTTTATATATATATATATATATATATATATATATATATATAGTAACATTTGTAGTTCTATGCTACTAACCAGGCCTTGGCTAGTGGCTAGCGGAAATATTAAGACCAAATCAACACGTCCTTTCATGTCCTGACATACTGTCAGGATCGGGACAGGGATCCAACACGCAGAGTACAAACAGGTAATAGGTACGTATACCGGACCTTAGAATGGCCGGACTAACGTAAGAGTAAGTAAAGAATGGTCTAGAGACAAGCCGAGGTCGAGGGAACGAGAGAGCAGGTAAGCGAGAGACAAGCCCGTCAAGGGTAACAGAGGTAAGCGAGGTAGAACAAACAAGCCGGGTCAAAACCAAAGAGACAGATAAATAACAAGAGCACTGAGTGACTAGGCAAGCTAGAACCACGACAGGGCAATGAACAAATGTAGAGAGCTCTACTTTATACCCTGGTTCCAGATAGGTAATCACGCCCCCGACGAGTCCTCATTCGTGCTCGGGACTTGATTGACAGGTCGGGACGGGTTGTCGTCATGACGTCGGCTACTGAGCGCCGTGTCATAAAAGGAAGTGGATCCCTCGCGGCCGGCGTGTAAACGACCGAGGGAACCGCGAGGAACGAGTGATTCAACCCTTTTGAGAGGAAGAACGTCCAAGTGTCTCACCTCCTCAGAGGTAGAGAAAACAGGTACCCTGACAGTACCCCCCCTCTCAGAAACGCCCACCGGGCGGAAGGAACCGGGACGAGATGGAAAACGGGAGTGAAAAGCCCTGCGGAGGCGAGGCGCATGCACATCCTCCTGAGGTACCCAAGACCTTTCCTCAGGTCCATATCCTTTCCAATCAACCAGATATTGTAACTTCCCCCGGGAGATTCGAGAATCGATGATGGAGTTGATTTCATACTCCTCCTGTCCCTCAACCTGAACAGGACGAGGGGAGGATACAGTGGAGGAAAACTTGTTACATACTAGAGGTTTCAACAAGGAAACATGAAAGGAGTTAGGAATGCGTAAGGCAGATGGGAGAGCCAAACGATACGCAACTGGGTTAATTCGAGTCAGGACCTTGTAAGGACCAATGTAACGAGGAGCGAATTTCATAGAAGGGACCTTCAAGCGAATGTTTTTGGTACTCAACCATACCCTATCACCTGGAACAAAGACTGGAGCCGCCCTTCTATGCTTATCAGCGTGTTTCTTGAACAACATGGAATTATGCAGAAGAATTTGTCGAGTCTGATCCCACAACTTCCTCAAATTGGCAACATGAACATCAACCGACGGTACCCCTTGGGAAGGAGAAACCGAGGGAAGAATGGAAGGATGAAAGCCATAATTCAAGAAAAAGGGGCTAGAACGAGTAGAATCACAAACGAGATTGTTGTGTGCAAACTCCGCCCAAGGAATCAGACCAACCCAATCGTCCTGGTGTTCGGAAACAAAACAACGCAAATATTGTTCAATCTTTTGGTTGGTGCGTTCAGCAGCTCCGTTAGACTGGGGATGATAGGCACACGAGAAATTCAATTTGATACCCATTTGAGAACAGAAAGATTTCCAAAAACGGGAAACAAATTGGGAACCTCTATCAGAAACAATTTCGGAGGGTATCCCATGTAAACGAAAAATCTCTCTTGCGAATATCTCAGCCAATTCAGGAGAAGATGGAAGTTTAGGTAAGGGCACGAAATGAGCCATCTTAGTAAACCTGTCAACCACCGTGAGAATCACAGTCTGTTTTTTAGAAACAGGCAAATCGACAATGAAGTCCATGGCCAAACAGGTCCTCGGTTTCTCGGGAATCTCCAAGGGATGCAAAAACCCACATGGGAGCGTCTGAGGTCGTTTAGTCTTCATACAGACCTCACATGCTTCGACGAAATCCCTAATATCTTTACGTAATGAGGGCCACCAGAATTCTTTAGATATTAAGGAACACGTCTTGCGAATGCCAGGATGCCCAGCCACCGCCCAGTCACTGTTGTGAAAGCATTGTAACAGTTCCAGTTGTAGTTCAGGAGGAACAAAATACCGTGCCCCAGGACCCTGTCTAGGAGCCAGATGTTGTAACTTCATGATCTCGGCAAGCAACGGAGAATGAATCCTGAGACTCGTGTTGGCGATAATATTGCACTTGGGAACTATAGAAGACAAAACCGTCTCAGATATAGTAGAAGGTTCATGTTGGCGAGACAAAGCATCGGCCTTAGAGTTCTTAGAACCAGGTCTATAAGTGAGTACGTAATTGAAATGAGTGAGGAACAAGGACCAACGAGCTTGCCTGGCGGACAAGCGCTTGGCCTCCCCAATATAGGACAAGTTCTTGTGATCCGTCAAAATAGTAACAGGATGTAAGGTCCCCTCCAATAAATGTCTCCACTCCTTCAAAGCCATGATAACAGCTAGTAGTTCCCTGTCACCGATGTCATATCTGCTTTCAGGCCCAGATAATTTCTTGGAAAAAAAAACCACATGGATGTAACGGTTTATCCACACCTAACCTTTGAGACAAGATAGCACCTATACCTGTCTCTGAGGCGTCTACCTCGAGTAGGAAAGGCAAAGTCGTATCGGGGTGAACTAAAATTGGTGCAGAAGCAAAAAGTTCTTTGAGTGTTTTGAAAGCAACAAGAGCTTCAGTAGACCAAGTCTTAGTGTCAACCCCCTGTTTGGTCATATTGGTAATAGGAGCAATAATAGAAGAGTATCCTTTAATGAAGCGCCTATAATAATTGGAGAATCCAATAAACCTCTGAATGGCCTTGAGACCCCTGGGTAATGGCCAATCTAAAATAGACTGGAGTTTATCCGGATCCATCTTGAAGCCTTCCCCAGAAATCACGTAGCCAAGAAAGTTTATCTGAGATTGGTCAAAACTACATTTCTCCAATTTGCAGTACAACCCATGTTGTAGGAGTTTGCGCAATACCCTTCTAACTTGTCTGTGGTGGGTTTCAATTTCTCTAGAGTGTATTAGTATATCATCCAAATATACAATAACACAATCATGTTGAAATTCCCTAAGAACTTCATTGATCAGATCCTGAAATACTGCCGGTGCATTACAGAGCCCAAAAGGCATTACCGTGTACTCATAGTGCCCATAACGGGTATTGAACGCTGTTTTCCACTCGTCTCCCTGCTGAATTCTCACCAAGTTATACGCCCCTCTGAGATCTAACTTGGTGAAAATCTTGGAACCCTTTAAACGATCAAAGAGCTCAGTAATCAAAGGGATCGGGTAGGCATTTCTAATAGTTATTTTATTCAAGCCTCGATAATCAATGAAAGGCCTTAACGTGCCATCCTTCTTATTCACAAAAAAAAAACCGGCCCCGGCAGGGGAGGAGGATCTCCTAATGAATCCTTTGTCTAGGTTCTCACGGATATACTCCTCTAAGACTAGGTTTTCCTTAGTGGATAAAGGATATACATTGCCCCTCGGAGGAATAGTACCAGGTAGAAGGTTAATCTTACAATCAAAGGGCCTGTGTGAGGGTAAAGTATCAGCATTCTTCTTGTCAAAGACTGCCCTTAAATCCAGGTATAGAGGCGGTATTTGTATGTCTGTAGACTGGGTAGAATTAACCGGTGTATTGACTACGCAAAGCGGTGAGACTTTCTGTAAACACCTGCTCTGGCAACCCTGACCCCATGAGGTTATCTCCCCTAGTTCCCAATCAATAATAGGGTTATGTTTCTTTAACCATGAATACCCCAGGACTATAGGAACAGAAGGAGACGAGATAAGCATAAGAGATATAACCTCCTCGTGTAAGATACCAACAGTCAAGTTAACAGGTATGGTCTCACGAGAAATAACAGGTTCAGACAATGGTCTACCATCTATGGCCTCAACGGCCAAGGGAGTGTCCCTTAGCTGGGATGGGATAGAGTGTTTAGTAACAAAAACTTGGTCGATAAAGCTCTCAGCAGCTCCGGAATCTATCAATGCCATAGTTTTTAATACTCCCTTCTCCCAAGCTAAAGAAACAGGTAGCAGAAGTCTGTGATCTTTATAATTGTGTATAGAGGACAAAATAGAAACACCCAAGGCAAGGCCTGAGAAACTTAGGTGCGAGCGTTTCCCGGGCGATTAGGACAATTTAGGCGTAGATGCCCTCTTACTCCACAATACATACACAACCCCTCCCTTCTCCTGTACTGTCTCTCCTCTTCTGAGAGGCGAGTATTGCCTATCTGCATAGGTTCTGAAAAAACTGGGATTGTGGATTGAGGACTTTGAAATAAAGGAGCTAGTTTAAAGGAAGGTCTACGAGTACTATCTCGAGTGTTCTGTCTCTCTCTT
Organism: Pelobates fuscus; assembly: GCF_036172605.1. Lineage (NCBI taxonomy): Eukaryota > Metazoa > Chordata > Amphibia > Anura > Pelobatidae > Pelobates > Pelobates fuscus. Next base: position 121,673,089 of record NC_086323.1, read on the forward strand.
AAACGTTCATCGATACGAGAAATAAAAGAAATTAAATCCTCCAAATTTTCAGGAAGCTCTCTAGTAGCAACCTCGTCTAGAATTACATCTGATAATCCGTTTAAAAATACGTCTATATAAGCCTGTTCATTCCACTTAACTTCTGCCGCCAAGGACCTGAACTCTAGTGCATAATCCACAAGGGTTCGGTTAACTTGTCTAAGGCGCAACAGTAATCTAGCTGCATTGACCTTTCTACCTGGAGGGTCAAAAGTTCTTCTAAAAGCAGCGACAAAGGCATTATAATTATAGACTAACGGGTTATCATTCTCCCACAGAGGATTGGCCCATCTCAGAGCTTTATCAATGAGTAGTGTGATAATGAATCCAACCTTCGACCTATCTGTAGGGTAGGAGCGGGGTTGTAATTCAAAATGAATACCAATTTGGTTTAAGAAACCACGACACTTCTCCGGAGAACCACCATAACGTACAGGAGGGGTAATACGGGAAGAAGCACCTACTGTGGCTACTTCTAGACCTGAACTTACAGGAGAGATGGACGTAGCTCGCATCTCCTCCGGTGGATTACTAGAACGAGATAATAAAGCCTGCAACGCTAGAGCCATCTGGTCCATTCTGTGATCCATGGCGTCAAATCTAGAGTCGGAAGAACCAACCTGAGTGTTTGTACCTGCAGGATCCATTGGCCCTGTCGTAATGTCAGGATCGGGACAGGGATCCAACACGCAGATCACAAACAGGTAATAGGTACGTATACCGGACCTTAGAATGGCCGGACTAACGTAAGAGTAAGTAAAGAATGGTCTAGAGACAAGCCGAGGTCGAGGGAACGAGAGAGCAGGTAAGCGAGAGACAAGCCGAGTCAAGGGTAACAGAGGTAAGCGAGGTAGAACAAACAAGCCGGGTCAAAACCAAAGAGACAGATAAATAACAAGAGCACTGAGTGACTAGGCAAGCTAGAACCACGACAGGGCAATGAACAAATGTAGAGAGCTCTACTTTATACCCTGGTTCAAGATAGGTAATCACGCCCCTGACGAGTCCTCATTCGTGCTCGGGACTTGATTGACAGGTTGGGACGGGTTGTCGTCATGACGTCGGCTACTGAGCGCCGTGTCATAAAAGGAAGTGGATCCCTCGCGGCCGGCGTGTAAACGACCGAGGGAACCGCGAGGAACGAGTGATTCAACCCTTTTGAGAGGAAGAACGTCCAAGTGTCTCACCTCCTCAGAGGTAGAGACAACAGGTACCCTGACAAGTCACACCAGATATGAGTGGCAAAGTGCACTTGCTGAGGTTGGCAGAGTACACGCTGAAGGCCTGACACCCGCTTGAAGACAACTAACTGCTATTCAATCTATAACAGTTAAAACGTTTTTTGTTTTTAAAGGCACGCTATAGTCACACCAGATATGAGTGGCAAAGTGCACTTGCAGAGGTTGGCAGAGTACACGCTGAAGGCCTGACACACCCGCTTGAAGGACACTGACTGCTATTAGCTTACAGTGAAAAACTTTTTTTTCTTTTTAAAAGGCACGCTATAGTCACACCAGATATGAGTGGCAAAGAGCACTTGTAGAGGATGGCAGAGTACACACTGAAGGCCTGACACCCGCTTGAAGACAACTAACTGCTATTAGCTTACAGTGAATTTTTTTTTTATTAAAGGCATGCTATAGTCACACTAGATATGAGTGGCAAAGTGCACTTGCTGAGGTTGGCAGAGTAAACGCTGAAGGCCTGACACCCAGACGCTTGCAGACAACTAACTGCTATTAGCTTACAGTGAAAAACTTGTTTTGTTTTTAAAGGCACGCTATAGTCACACCAGATATGAGTGCCAAAGTGGACTGGCAGAGGTTAGCAGAGTACACGCTGAAGGTCTGACACCCGCTTTAAGGACACTGACTGCTATAGCTTACAGTGAAAAACTTTTTTGTTTTTAAAGGCACGCTATAGTCACACCAGATATGAGTGGCAAAGTGCACTTGCTGAGGTTGGCAGAGTACACGCTGAAGACCTGACACCCGCTTGAAGACAACTAACTGATATTCAATCTATAACAGTGAAAAACTTTTTTGCTTTTAAAGGCACACTATAGTCACACCAGATATGAGTGGCAAAGTGCACTTGCTGAGGTTGGCAGAGTAAACGCTGAAGGCCTGACACCCAGACGCTTGCAGACAACTAACTGCTATTAGCTTACAGTGAAAAACTTTTTTTCTTTTTAAAGGCACGCTATAGTGACACCAGATATGAGTGCCAAAGTGGACTGGCAGAGGTTGGCAGAGTACACGCTGAAGGCCTGAGTCACCCGCTTGAAGGACACTGACTGCAAATAGCTTACAGTGAAAAACTTTTTTTGTTTTTAAAGGCACGCTATAGTCACACCAGATATGAGTGGCAAAGTGCACTTGCTGAGGTTGGCAGAGTACACGCTGAAGGCCTGACACCCAGACGCTTGCAGACAACTAACTGCTATTCAATCTATAACAGTGAAAAACTTGTTTTGTTTTTAAAGGCATGCTATAGTCACACCAGATATGAGTGGCAAAGTGCACTTGCTGAGGTTGGCAGAGTACACGCTGAAGGCCTGACACCCAGACGCTTGCAGACAACTAACTGCTATTAGCTTACAGTGAAACACTTTTTTTTCTTTTTAAAGGCACGCTATAGTCACACCAGATATGAGTGCCAAAGTGGACTGGCAGAGGTTGGCAGAGTACACGCTGAAGGTCTGACACCCGCTTTACGGACACTGACTGCTATAGCTTACAGTGAAAAACGTTTTTTGTTTTTAAAGGCACGCCATAGTCACACCAGATATGAGTGGCAAAGTTCACTTGCAGAGGTTGGCAGAGTACACGCTGAAGGCCTGACACACCCGCTTGAAGGACACTGACTGCTATTAGCTTACAGTGAAAAACTTTTTTTGTTTTTAAAGGCACGCTATAGTCACACCAGATATGAGTGGCAAAGTGCACTTGCTGAGGTTGGCAGAGTACACGCTGAAGGCCTGACACCCAGACGCTTGCAGACAACTAACTGCTATTAGCTTAAAGTGAAACACTTTTTTTGTTTTTTTAAAGGCACGCTGTAGTCACACCAGATATGAGTGGCAAAGTGCACTTGCTGAGGTTGGCAGAGTACACGCTGAAGGCCTGACACCCAGACGCTTGCAGACAACTAACTGCTATTAGCTTAAAGTGAAACACTTTTTTTGTTTTTTTAAAGGCACGCTGTAGTCACACCAGATATGAGTGGCAAAGTGCACTTGCTTAGGTTGGCAGAGTAAACGCTGAAGGCCTGACACCCAGACGCTTGCAGACAACTAACTGCTATTAGCTTACAGTGAAACCTTTTCTTTCTTTTTAAAGGCACGCTATAGTCACACCAGATATGAGTGCCAAAGTGGACTGGCAGAGGTTGGCAGAGTACACGCTGAAGGTCTGACACCCGCTTTAAGGACACTGACTGCTATAGCTTACAGTGAAAAACGTTTTTTGTTTTTAAAGGCACGCCATAGTCACACCAGATATGAGTGGCAAAGTTCACTTGCAGAGGTTGGCAGAGTACACGCTGAAGGCCTGACACACCCGCTTGAAGGACACTGACTGCTATTAGCTTACAGTGAAAAACTTTTTTTGTTTTTAAAGGCACGCTATAGTCACACCAGATATGAGTGGCAAAGTGCACTTGCTGAGGTTGACAGAGTACACCCTGAAGGCCTGACACCCGCTTGCAGACAACTAACTGCTATTCAATCTATAACAGTGAAAAACATGTTTTGTTTTGAAAAGGCACGCTATAGTCACACCAGATATGAGTGGCAAAGTGCACTTGCTGAGGTTGGCAGAGTACACGCTGAAGGCCTAACACCCGCTTGAAGACAACTAACTGCTATTAGCTTACAGTGAAAAACTTTTTTGTTTTTAAAGGCACGCTATAGTCACACCAGATATGAGTGGCAAAGTGCACTTGCTGAGGTTAGCAGAGTACACGCTGAAGGCCTGACACCCAGACGCTTGCAGACAACTAACTGCTATTAGCTTAAAGTGAAACACTTTTTTTGTTTTTTAAAGGCACGCTATAGTCACACCAGATATGAGTGGCAAAGTGCACTTGCTGAGGTTGGCAGAGTACACGCTGAAGGCCTGACACCCAGACGCTTGCAGACAACTAACTGCTATTAGCTTACAGTGAAAAACATTTTTTCTTTTTAAAGGCACGCTATAGTCACACCAGATATGATTGGCAAAGTGCACTTGCTGAGGTTGGCAGAGTACAAGCTGAAGGCCTGACACCCAGACGCTTGCAGACAACTAACTGCTATTAGCTTACAGTGAAAAACTTTTTTTGTTTTTACTTGCACACTATAGTCACACCAGATATGAGTGGCAAAGTGCACTTGCTGAGGTTGGCAGAGTAAACGCTGAAGGCCTGACACCCAGACGCTTGCAGACAACTAACTGCTATTAGCTTAAAGTGAAACACTTTTTTTGTTTTTTTAAAGGCACGCTGTAGTCACACCAGATATGAGTGGCAAAGTGCACTTGCTGAGGATGGCAGAGTACACGCTGAAGGCCTGACACCCAGACGCTTGCAGACAACTAACTGCTATTAGCTTACAGTGAAAAACATTTTTTCTTTTTAAAGGCACGCTATAGTCACACCAGATATGATTGGCAAAGTGCACTTGCTGAGGTTGGCAGAGTACCCGCTGAAGGCCTGACACCCAGACGCTTGCAGACAACTAACTGCTATTAGCTTACAGTGAAAAACTTTTTTTGTTTTTAAAGGCACGCTATAGTCACACCAGATATGAGTGGCAAAGTGCACTTGCTGAGGTTGGCAGAGTACACGCTGAAGACCTGACACCCGCTTGAAGACAACTAACTGATATTCAATCTATAACAGTGAAAAACTTTTTTTGCTTTTAAAGGCACAATATAGTCACACCAGATATGAGTGGCAAAGTGCACTTGCTGAGGTTGGCATAGTAAACGCTGAAGGCCTGACACAACCGCTTGAAGGACACTGACTGCTAATAGCTTACAGTGAAAAACTTTTTTGTTTTTAAAGGCACGCTATAGTCACACCAGATATGAGTGGCAAAGTTCACTTGCAGAGGTTGGCAGAGTACACGCTGAAGGCCTGACACACCCGCTTGAAGGACACTGACTGCTATTAGCTTACAGTGAAAAACTTTTTTTGTTTTTAAAGGCACGCTATAGTCACACCAGATATGAGTGCCAAAGTGGACTGGCAGAGGTTGGCAGAGTACACGCTGAAGGTCTGACACCCGCTTTAAGGACACTGACTGCTATAGCTTACAGTGAAAAACGTTTTTTGTTTTTAAAGGCACGCCATAGTCACACCAGATATGAGTGGCAAAGTTCACTTGCAGAGGTTGGCAGAGTACACGCTGAAGGCCTGACACACCCGCTTGAAGGACACTGACTGCTATTAGCTTACAGTGAAAAACTTTTTTTGTTTTTAAAGGCACGCTATAGTCACACCAGATATGAGTGGCAAAGTGCACTTGCTGAGGTTGGCAGAGTACACGCTGAAGGCCTGACACCCAGACGCTTGCAGACAACTAACTGCTATTAGCTTAAAGTGAAACACTTTTTTTGTTTTTTTAAAGGCACGCTGTAGTCACACAAGATATGAGTGGCAAAGTGCACTTGCTGAGGTTGGCAGAGTACACGCTGAAGGCCTGACACCCAGACGCTTGCAGACAACTAACTGCTATTAGCTTACAGTGAAAAACTTTTTTTGTTTTTAAAGGCACAATATAGTCACACCAGATATGAGTGGCAAAGTGCACTTGCTTAGGTTGGCAGAGTAAACGCTGAAGGCCTGACACCCAGACGCTTGCAGACAACTAACTGCTATTAGCTTACAGTGAAAAACGTTTTTTCTTTTTAAAGGCACGCTATAGTGACACCAGATATGAGTGCCAAAGTGGACTGGCTGAGGTTGGCAGAGTACACGCTGAAGGCCTGACACACCCGCTTGAAGGACACTGACTGCTAATAGCTTACAGTGAAAAACTTTTTTTGTTTTTAAAGGCACGCTATAGTCACACCAGATATGAGTGGCAAAGTGCACTTTCTGAGGTTGGCAGAGTACACGCTGAAGGCCTGACACCCAGACGCTTGCAGACAACTAACTGCTATTAGCTTAAAGTGAAACACTTTTTTTGTTTTTTTAAAGGCAAGCTGTAGTCACACCAGATATGAGTGGCAAAGTGCACTTGCTGAGGTTGGCAGAGTAAACGCTGAAGGCCTGACACCCAGACGCTTGCAGACAACTAACTGCTATTCAATCTATAACAGTGAAAAACTTTTTTTGTTTTTAAAGGCACGCTATAGTCACACCAGATATGAGTGGCAAAGTGCACTTTCTGAGGTTGGCAGAGTACACGCTGAAGGCCTGACACCCAGACGCTTGCAGACAACTAACTGCTATTAGCTTACAGTGAAAAACTTTTTTTTGTTTTTAAATGCACACTATAGTCACACCAGATATGAGTGGCAAAGTGCACTTGCTGAGGTTGGCAGAGTAAACGCTGAAGGCCTGACACCCAGACGCTTGCAGACAACTAACTGCTATTCAATCTATAACAGTGAAAAACTTGTTTTGTTTTTAAAGGCACGCTATAGTCACACCAGATATGAGTGGCAAAGTGCACTTGCTGAGGTTGGCAGAGTACACGCTGAAGGCCTGACACCCAGACGCTTGCAGACAACTAACTGCTATTAGCTTACAGTGAAAAACTTTTTTTGTTTTTAAAGGCACGCTATAGTCACACCAGATATACGTGACAAAGTGCTCTTGCTGAGGTTGGCAGAGTACACGCTGAAGGCCTGACACCCAGACGCTTGCAGACAACTAACTGCTATTAGCTTACAGTGAAACACTTTCTTTCTTTTTAAAGGCACGCTATAGTCACACCAGATATGAGTGCCAAAGTGGACTGGCAGAGGTTGGCAGAGTACACGCTGAAGGTCTGACACCCGCTTTAAGGACACTGACTGCTATAGCTTACAGTGAAAAACGTTTTTTGTTTTTAAAGGCACGCCATAGTCACACCAGATATGAGTGGCAAAGTTCACTTGCAGAGGTTGGCAGAGTACACGCTGAAGGCCTGACACACCCGCTTGAAGGACACTGACTGCTATTAGCTTACAGTGAAAAACTTTTTTTGTTTTTAAAGGCACGCTATAGTCACACCAGATATGAGTGGCAAAGTGCACTTGCTGAGGTTGACAGAGTACACCCTGAAGGCCTGACACCCGCTTGCAGACAACTAACTGCTATTCAATCTATAACAGTGAAAAACATGTTTTGTTTTGAAAAGGCACGCTATAGTCACACCAGATATGAGTGGCAAAGTGCACTTGCTGAGGTTGGCAGAGTACACGCTGAAGGCCTAACACCCGCTTGAAGACAACTAACTGCTATTAGCTTACAGTGAAAAACTTTTTTGTTTTTAAAGGCACGCTATAGTCACACCAGATATGAGTGGCAAAGTGCACTTGCTGAGGTTAGCAGAGTACACGCTGAAGGCCTGACACCCAGACGCTTGCAGACAACTAACTGCTATTAGCTTAAAGTGAAACACTTTTTTTGTTTTTTTAAAGGCACGCTGTAGTCACACCAGATATGAGTGGCAAAGTGCACTTGCTGAGGATGGCAGAGTACACGCTGAAGGCCTGACACCCAGACGCTTGCAGACAACTAACTGCTATTAGCTTAAAGTGAAACACTTTTTTTGTTTTTTAAAGGCACGCTATAGTCACACCAGATATGAGTGGCAAAGTGCACTTGCTGAGGTTGGCAGAGTACACGCTGAAGGCCTGACACCCAGACGCTTGCAGACAACTAACTGCTATTAGCTTACAGTGAAAAACATTTTTTCTTTTTAAAGGCACGCTATAGTCACACCAGATATGATTGGCAAAGTGCACTTGCTGAGGTTGGCAGAGTACAAGCTGAAGGCCTGACACCCAGACGCTTGCAGACAACTAACTGCTATTAGCTTACAGTGAAAAACTTTTTTTGTTTTTACTTGCACACTATAGTCACACCAGATATGAGTGGCAAAGTGCACTTGCTGAGGTTGGCAAAGTAAACGCTGAAGGCCTGACACCCAGACGCTTGCAGACAACTAACTGCTATTAGCTTAAAGTGAAACACTTTTTTTGTTTTTTTAAAGGCACGCTGTAGTCACACCAAATATGAGTGGCAAAGTGCACTTGCTGAGGATGGCAGAGTACACGCTGAAGGCCTGACACCCAGACGCTTGCAGACAACTAACTGCTATTAGCTTAAAGTGAAACACTTTTTTTGTTTTTTAAAGGCACGCTATAGTCACACCAGATATGAGTGGCAAAGTGCACTTGCTGAGGTTGGCAGAGTACACGCTGAAGGCCTGACACCCAGACGCTTGCAGACAACTAACTGCTATTAGCTTACAGTGAAAAACATTTTTTTGTTTTTAAAGGCACGCTATAGTAACACCAGATATGAGTGGCAAAGTGCACTTGCTGAGGTTGGCAGAGTACACGCTGAAGACCTGACACCCGCTTGAAGACAACTAACTGATATTCAATCTATAACAGTGAAAAACTTTTTTTGCTTTTAAAGGCACAATATAGTCACACCAGATATGAGTGGCAAAGTGCACTTGCTGAGGTTGGCATAGTAAACGCTGAAGGCCTGACACAACCGCTTGAAGGACACTGACTGCTAATAGCTTACAGTGAAAAACTTTTTTGTTTTTAAAGGCACGCTATAGTCACACCAGATATGAGTGGCAAAGTGCACTTGCTGAGGTTGGCAGAGTACACGCTGAAGGCCTGACACACCCGCTTGAAGGACACTGACTGCTATTAGCTTACAGTGAAAAACTTTTTTGTTTTTAAAGGCACGCTATAGTCACACCAGATATGAGTGGCAAAGTGCACTTGCTGAGGTTGGCAGAGTACACGCTGAAGGCCTGACACCCAGACGCTTGCAGACAACTAACTGCTATTAGCTTACAGTGAAAAACTTTTTTTGTTTTTAAAGGCACGCTATAGTCACACCAGATATACGTGGCAAAGTGCTCTTGCTGAGGTTGGCAGAGTACACGCTGAAGGCCTGACACCCAGACGCTTGCAGACAACTAACTGCTATTAGCTTACAGTGAAACACTTTCTTTCTTTTTAAAGGCACGCTATAGTCACACCAGATATGAGTGCCAAAGTGGACTGGCAGAGGTTGGGAGAGTACACGCTGAAGGTCTGACACCCGCTTTAAGGACACTGACTGCTATAGCTTACAGTGAAAAACGTTTTTTGTTTTTAAAGGCACGCCATAGTCACACCAGATATGAGTGGCAAAGTTCACTTGCAGAGGTTGGCAGAGTACACGCTGAAGGCCTGACACACCCGCTTGAAGGACACTGACTGCTATTAGCTTACAGTGAAAAACTTTTTTTTCTTTTTAAAGGCACGCTATAGTGACACCAGATATGAGTGCCAAAGTGGACTGGCAGAGGTTGGCAGAGTACACGCTGAAGGTCTGACACCCGCTTTAAGGACACTGACTGCTATAGCTTACAGTGAAAAACGTTTTTTGTTTTTAAAGGCACGCTATAGTCACACCAGATATGAGTGGCAAAGTGCACTTGCTGAGGTTGACAGAGTACACCCTGAAGGCCTGACACCCGCTTGCAGACAACTAACTGCTATTCAATCTATAACAGTGAAAAACATGTTTTGTTTTGAAAAGGCACGCTATAGTCACACCAGATATGAGTGGCAAAGTGCACTTGCTGAGGTTGGCAGAGTACACGCTGAAGGCCTGACACACCCGCTTGAAGGACACTGACTGCTAATAGCTTACAGTGAAAAACTTTTTTTGTTTTTAAAGGCACGCTATAGTCACACCAGATATGAGTGGCAAAGTGCACTTTCTGAGGTTGGCAGAGTACACGCTGAAGGCCTGACACCCAGACGCTTGCAGACAACTAACTGCTATTAGCTTAAAGTGAAACACTTTTTTTGTTTTTTTAAAGGCAAGCTGTAGTCACACCAGATATGAGTGGCAAAGTGCACTTGCTGAGGTTGGCAGAGTACACGCTGAAGGCCTGACACCCAGACGCTTGCAGACAACTAACTGCTATTAGCTTACAGTGAAAAACTTTTTTTTGTTTTTAAATGCACACTATAGTCACACCAGATATGAGTGGCAAAGTGCACTTGCTGAGGTTGGCAGAGTAAACGCTGAAGGCCTGACACCCAGACGCTTGCAGACAACTAACTGCTATTCAATCTATAACAGTGAAAAACTTGTTTTGTTTTTAAAGGCACGCTATAGTCACACCAGATATGAGTGGCAAAGTGCACTTGCTGAGGTTGGCAGAGTACACGCTGAAGGCCTGACACCCAGACGCTTGCAGACAACTAACTGCTATTAGCTTACAGTGAAAAACTTTTTTTGTTTTTAAAGGCACGCTATAGTCACACCAGATATACGTGGCAAAGTGCTCTTGCTGAGGTTGGCAGAGTACACGCTGAAGGCCTGACACCCAGACGCTTGCAGACAACTAACTGCTATTAGCTTACAGTGAAACACTTTCTTTCTTTTTAAAGGCACGCTATAGTCACACCAGATATGAGTGCCAAAGTGGACTGGCAGAGGTTGGCAGAGTACACGCTGAAGGTCTGACACCCGCTTTAAGGACACTGACTGCTATAGCTTACAGTGAAAAACGTTTTTTGTTTTTAAAGGCACGCCATAGTCACACCAGATATGAGTGGCAAAGTTCACTTGCAGAGGTTGGCAGAGTACACGCTGAAGGCCTGACACACCCGCTTGAAGGACACTGACTGCTATTAGCTTACAGTGAAAAACTTTTTTTGTTTTTAAAGGCACGCTATAGTCACACCAGATATGAGTGGCAAAGTGCACTTGCTGAGGTTGACAGAGTACACCCTGAAGGCCTGACACCCGCTTGCAGACAACTAACTGCTATTCAATCTATAACAGTGAAAAACATGTTTTGTTTTGAAAAGGCACGCTATAGTCACACCAGATATGAGTGGCAAAGTGCACTTGCTGAGGTTGGCAGAGTACACGCTGAAGGCCTAACACCCGCTTGAAGACAACTAACTGCTATTAGCTTACAGTGAAAAACTTTTTTGTTTTTAAAGGCACGCTATAGTCACACCAGATATGAGTGGCAAAGTGCACTTGCTGAGGTTGGCAGAGTACACGCTGAAGGCCTGACACCCAGACGCATGCAGACAACTAACTGCTATTAGCTTAAAGTGAAACACTTTTTTTGTTTTTTTAAAGGCACGCTGTAGTCACACCAGATATGAGTGGCAAAGTGCACTTGCTGAGGATGGCAGAGTACACACTGAAGGCCTGACACCCAGACGCTTGCAGACAACTAACTGCTATTAGCTTAAAGTGAAACACTTTTTTTGTTTTTTAAAGGCACGCTATAGTCACACCAGATATGAGTGGCAAAGTGCTCTTGCTGAGGTTGGCAGAGTACACCCTGAAGGCCTGACACCCAGACGCTTGCAGACAACTAACTGCTATTAGCTTACAGTGAAACACTTTTTTTCTTTTTAAAGGCACGCTATAGTCACACCAGATATGAGTGCCAAAGTGGACTGGCAGAGGTTGGCAGAGTACACGCTGAAGGTCTGACACCCGCTTTAAGGACACTGACTGCTATAGCTTACAGTGAAAAACGTTTTTTGTTTTTAAAGGCACGCCATAGTCACACCAGATATGAGTGGCAAAGTTCACTTGCAGAGGTTGGCAGAGTACACGCTGAAGGCCTGACACACCCGCTTGAAGGACACTGACTGCTAATAGCTTACAGTGAAAAACTTTTTTGTTTTTAAAGGCACGCTATAGTCACACCAGATATGAGTGGCAAAGTGCACTTGCTGAGGTTGGCAGAGTACACGCTGAAGGCCTGACACACCCGCTTGAAGGACACTGACTGCTATTAGCTTACATTGAAAAACTTTTTTGTTTTTAAAGGCACGCTATAGTCACACCAGATATGAGTGGCAAAGTGCACTTGCTGAGGTTGGCAGAGTACACGATGAAGGCCTGACACCCAGACGCTTGCAGACAACTAACTGCTATTAGCTTACAGTGAAAAACTTTTTTTGTTTTTAACCCCTTAAGGACACATGACATGTGTGACATGTCATGATTCCCTTTTATTCCAGAAGTTTGGTCCTTAAGGGGTTAAAGGCACGCTATAGTCACACCAGATATACGTGGCAAAGTGCTTTTACTGAGGTTGGCAGAGTACACGCTGAAGGCCTGACACCCAGACGCTTGCAGACAACTAACTGCTATTAGCTTACAGTGAAACACTTTCTTTCTTTTTTTTTTTTTTTTTTATAATTCTTTATTTTTGGTTGTGCATGAAATAACATCCTGGCTTATTATGCCACAATAGCCGCAGTCAGCCATTCATTAACATGGTATAACATGGCATGAAATATGCTGTGCACTTTAAGTAGTATAAGAATTAACAAGATTAACATTGCAGACATGTAATGTAAACAGATTATAATATAAAACTCTAGCTTTTCTAGTCTTCTATGACAATAGTGTATTTGTGAGATTATATATGTATAGGACCTGCTATGCTAATGAGGATTATCGATTCTATATGTACAGGTTTAGGTATTGTTTAACATTTGCAGGATCACTATGTGATTGTGTGATATGCTAAGGCAGTTTAAGCTAGTAGATAAGCGGTTGAGCCAGTACCCGTTGCTTAAGGCTGTTCCGTTAAGATTAAGTATGCAATGAAATTTGCGTTGCGCCTTAGCCTGGAGCACACTACAAGGACATATAACATTTACAGGGAAATATGTAGGGAAACATAGCGAGATAATCTGAAGCTAGGTCGTATTTATAGGAGGATATGGCAGTCCCCATAGGAAGGTAATCACTCATCTCCCTTTGTGGGCTTGAAGCAGGAGCTGTGTTCGTCGGGTTCCCTGAGGTTGTGGTTTGCGAGCGCAAACAGCAGAGTCCTTGTGGCTGCCTGATATTGATGCCGTCAGCCAATGCCTTGCGGGGTCTCGATGGCTCCCTGATGTGGTGATCTATGTTTAGTTCTTGGAGATTCAGGAGTGCTGGGGGATGTAGCTCCGGTGAGGAGGTCTGTCTCGTATGTTATGTAAGACACAGTCCCGGTCATGGGTCTATCCTTTGGCTGCGGTTGCGGGCTGCTGTGGATCCGCTGCCAATGCTCTTTTGACGTTATCGATCGGGTGCGGTGAGCTATGCCTCTTCGGGGCCTGTGTTGTTTTACTGTTTGCAGGCGATGTGGCCTTTGAGGGTAGCTAGTAGGCGACACCATGTTTTGGGTGGTTGCTTCCATGCTGCATGTACCCCCAGTGTGTCTCCGTGGTGTGGCTTTTGGGGCTTCCCCTCTCTGTTGTTTGCCCATCTTGTGAGCGGCGTCTGGGAGGACTTCCCTGCCCCTCTCTTTAGCCTCCCGTGTCCGACCTGGCATGGTGCTGTCGAGCGGTTCCGGGGGTCTCATAAGTGCCTCCAGTTTGTCCCAAAATGAGCCGAAGATTTGGTTGAGTCTGAGCTCCGTTTCTCTATCGACATTGCATGTGGCTGTAGCGCTCGGGGCGCCTGCCATTTTCAGTACCTCAGAGGAGTCCTCCAGACTTCGTGTACGTTCTACTTGGGGACCGCTTGTCCAAGGGCTCAAGTGGGGTTGGCCCGGGATAACCCCCGCCGGGCCATAGGGGGGGGAACGAGGGCCCCCGATCGGGTTTCCAGCAGTCTTTGGCGGCAGGAGGGCAGCCGTCTCTGCTGCGTGTGCCATGCTTGGAGGCCGTTCCAGGGTGTCGGGTGTGGGTCTCGTAGAATGTCGCTTAACTGGTATCTGTGTGAGCTCCCCGATGTACCCTTTCACCAGGTGACCTTTATTTTTAGTTTTGTCGCAGTTTTCCCTATTATTTTCGCTTAATATGGTCCCATTCAGCTTGAGCTGTGGAGGCAAGCGTCCTCTCTGCTCCATGGTCAGGCCCCGCCCCCACTTTCTTTCTTTTTAAAGGCACGCTATAGTCACACCAGATATGAGTGCCAAAGTGGACTGGCAGAGGTTGTCAGAGTACACGCTGAAGGTCTGACACCCGCTTTAAGGACACTGACTGCTATAGCTTACAGTGAAAAACGTTTTTTGCTTTTAAAGGCACGCCATAGTCACACCAGATATGAGTGGCAAAGTTCACTTGCAGAGGTTGGCAGAGTACACGCTGAAGGCCTGACACACCCGCTTGAAGGACACTGACTGCTATTAGCTTACAGTGAAAAACTTTTTTTCTTTTTAAAGGCACGCTATAGTGACACCAGATATGAGTGCCAAAGTGGACTGGCAGAGGGTGGCAGAGTACACGCTGAAGGTCTGACACCCGCTTTAAGGACACTGACTGCTATAGCTTACAGTGAAAAACGTTTTTTGTTTTTAAAGGCACGCTATAGTCACACCAGATATGAGTGGCAAAGTGCACTTGCTGAGGTTGACAGAGTACACCCTGAAGGCCTGACACCCGCTTGCAGACAACTAACTGCTATTAGCTTACAGTGAAAAACTTTTTTGTTTTTAAAGGCACGCTGTAGTCACACCAGATATGAGTGGCAAAGTGCACTTGCTGAGGTTGGCAGAGTACACGCTGAAGGCCTGACACCCAGACGCTTGCAGACAACTAACTGCTATTAGCTTAAAGTGAAACACTTTTTTTGTTTTTTAAAGGCAAGCTATAGTCACACCAGATATGAGTGGCAAAGTGCACTTGCTGAGGTTGGCAGAGTACACGCTGAAGGCCTGACACCCAGACGCTTGCAGACAACTAACTGCTATTAGCTTACAGTGAAAAACATTTTTTCTTTTTAAAGGCACGCTATAGTCACACCAGATATGATTGGCAAAGTGCACTTGCTGAGGTTGGCAGAGTACACGCTGAAGGCCTGACACCCAGACGCTTGCAGACAACTAACTGCTATTAGCTTACAGTGAAAAACTTTTTTTGTTTTTACTTGCACACTATAGTCACACCAGATATGAGTGGCAAAGTGCACTTGCTGAGATTGGCAGAGTAAACGCTGAAGGCCTGACACCCAGACGCTTGCAGACAACTAACTGCTATTCAATCTATAACAGTGAAAAACTTGTTTTGTTTTTAAAGGCACGCTATAGTCACACCAGATATGAGTGGCAAAGTGCACTTGCTGAGGTTGGCAGAGTACACGCTGAAGGTCTGACACCCGCTTTAAGGACACTGACTGCTATAGCTTACAGTGAAAAACGTCTTTTGTTTTTAAATGCACGCCATAGTCACACCAGATATGAGTGGCAAAGTTCACTTGCAGAGGTTGGCAGAGTACACGCTGAAGGCCTGACACACCCGCTTGAAGGACACTGCTATTAGCTTACAGTGAAAAACTTTTTTTTGTTTTTAAAGGCACGCTATAGTCACACCAGATATGAGTGGCAAAGTGCACTTGCTGAGGTTGGCAGAGTACACGCTGAAGACCTGACACCCGCTTGAAGACAACTAACTGATATTCAATCTATAACAGTGAAAAACTTTTTTTGCTTTTAAAGGCACACTATAGTCACACCAGATATGAGTGGCAAAGTGCACTTGCTGAGGTTGGCAGAGTAAACGCTGAAGGCCTGACACCCAGACGCTTGCAGACAACTAACTGCTATTAGCTTACAGTGAAAAACGTTTTTTTCTTTTTAAAGGCACGCTATAGTGACACCAGATATGAGTGCCAAAGTGGACTGGCAGAGGTTGGCAGAGTACACGCTGAAGGTCTGACACCTGCTTTAAGGACACTGACTGCTATAGCTTACAGTGAAAAACGTTTTTTGTTTTTAAAGGCACGCTATAGTCACACCAGATATGAGTGGCAAAGTGCACTTGCTGAGGTTGGCAGAGTACACGCTGAAGGCCTGACACCCGCTTGAAGGACACTGACTGCTATTAGCTTACAGTGAAAAACTTTTTTCTTTTTAAAAGGCACACTATAGTCACACAAGATATGAGTGGCAAAGAGCACTTGCTGAGGTTGGCAGAGTACACGCTGAAGGCCTGACACACCCGCTTGAAGAACACTGACTGCTATTAGCTTACAGTGAAAAACTTTTTTGTTTTTAAAGGCACGCTATAGTCACACCAGATATGAGTGGCAAAGTGCACTTGCTGAGGTTGGCAGAGTACACACTGAAGGCCTGACACCCAGACGCTTGCAGACAACTAACTGCTATACAATCTATAACAGTGAAAAACATGTTTTGTTTTGAAAAGGCACGCTATAGTCACACCAGATATGAGTGGCAAAGTTCACTTGCAGAGGTTGGCAGAGTACACGCTAATGGCCTGACACCCGCTTGAAGACAACTAACTGCTATTAGCTTAAAGTGAAACACTTTTTTGTTTTTTAAAGGCACGCTATAGTCACACCAGATATGAGGGCAAAGTGCACTTGCTGAGGTTGGCAGAGTACACGCTGAAGGCCTGACACCCAGACGCTTGCAGACAACTAACTGCTATTAGCTTACAGTGAAAAACTTTTTTTGTTTTTAAAGGCACGCTATAGTCACACCAGATATGAGTGGCAAAGTGCACTTGCTGAGGTTGGCAGAGTACATGCTGAAGGCCTGACACCCGCTTTAAGGACACTGACTGCTATTAGCTTACAGTGAAAAACGATTTTTGTTTTTAAAGGCACGCTATAGTCACACCAAATATGAGTGGCAAAGTTCACTTGCAGAGGTTGGCAGAGTACACGCTTGAAGAACACTAACTGCTATAAGCTTACAGTGAAAAACTTTTTTTGGTTTTAAAGGCACGCTATAGTCACACCAGATATGAGTGGCAAAGTGCACTTGCTGAGGTTGGCAGAGTACACGCTGACGGCCTGACACCTAGACGCTTGCAGACAACTAACTGCTATTAGCTTACAGTGAAAAACGTTTTTTTCTTTTTAAAGGCACGCTATAGTGACACCAGATATGAGTGCCAAAGTGGACTGGCAGAGGTTGGCAGAGTACACGCTGAAGGTCTGACCCACCCGCTTTAAGGACACTGACTGCTATAGCTTACAGTGAAAAACGTTTTTTTTGTTTTTAAAGGCATGGTATAGTCACACCAGATATGAGTGGCAAAGTGCACTTGCTGAGGTTGGCAGAGTACACGCTGAAGCCCTGACACCCAGACGCTTGCAGACAACTAACTGCTATTAACTTACAGTGAAAAACTTTTTTTGTTTTTAAAGGCACGCTATAGTCACACCAGATATGAGTGGCAAAGTGCACTTGCTGAGGTTGGCAGAGTACATGCTGAAGGCCTGACACCCGCTTTAAGGACACTGACTGCTATTAGCTTACAGTGAAAAATGTTTTTTGTTTTTAAAGGCACGCTATAGTCACACCAGATATGAGTGGCAAAGTGCACTTGCAGAGGTTGGCAGAGTACACGCTGAAGGCCTGACACCCAGACGCTTGCAGACAACTAACTGCTATTAGCTTAAAGTGAAACACTTTTTTTGTTTTTTAAAGGCACGCTATAGTCACACCAGATATGAGTGGCAAAGTGCACTTGCTGAGGTTGGCAGAGTACACGCTGACGGCCTGACACCTAGACGCTTGCAGACAACTAACTGCTATTAGCTTAAAGTGAAACACTTTTTTTGTTTTGAAAGGCATGGTATAGTCACACCAGATATGAGTGGCAAAGTGCACTTGCTGAGGTTGGCAGAGTACACGCTGAAGCCCTGACACCCAGACGCTTGCAGACAACTAACTGCTATTAGCTTACAGTGAAAAACGTTTTTTCTTTTTAAAGGCACGCTATAGTGACACCAGATATGAGTGCCAAAGTGGACTGGCAGAGGTTGGCAGAGTACACGCTGAAGGCCTGACACACCCGCTTGAAGGACACTGACTGCTAATAGCTTACAGTGAAAAACTTTTTTTGTTTTTAAAGGCACGCTATAGTCACACCAGATATGAGTGGCAAAGTGCACTTTCTGAGGTTGGCAGGGTACACGCTGAAGGCCTGACACCCAGACGCTAGCAGACAACTAACTGCTATTAGCTTAAAGTGAAACACTTTTTTGTTTTGAAAGGCATGGTATAGTCACACCAGATATGAGTGGCAAAGTGCACTTGCTGAGGTTGGCAGAGTACACGCTGAAGCCCTGACACCCAGACGCTTGCAGACAACTAACTGCTATTAACTTACAGTGAAAAACTTTTTTTGTTTTTAAAGGCATGCTATAGTCACACCAGATATGAGTGGCAAAGTGCACTTGCAGAGGTTGGCAGAGTACACGCTGAAGGCCTGACACCCGCTTGAAGACAACTAACTGCTATTAGCTTACAGTGAAAAACTTTTTTTGTTTTTAAAGGCACACTATAGTCACACCAGATATGAGTGGCAAAGTGCACTTGCTGAGGTTGGCAGAGTACACGCTGAAGGCCTGACACCCGCTTGAAGACAACTAACTGCTATTCAATCTATAACAGTTAAAAAGTTTTTTGTTTTTAAAGGCACGCTATAGTCACACCAGATATGAGTGGCAAAGTGCACCTGCAGAGGTTGGCAGAGTACACGCTGAAGGCCTGACACACCCGCTTGAAGGACACTGACTGCTATTATCTTACAGTGAAAAACTTTTTTTCTTTTTAAAAGGCACGCTATAGTCACACCAGCTATGAGTGGCAAAGAGCACTTGCAGAGGTTGGCAGATTACACGCTGAAGGCCTGACACCCGCTTGAAGACAACTAACTGCTATTCAATCTATAATAGTGAAAAACATGTTTTGTTTTTAAAGGCATGCTATAGTCACACCAGATATGAGTGCCAAAGTGGACTGGCAGAGGTTGGCAGAGTACACGCTGAAGGTCTGACACCTGTTTTAAGGACACTGACTGCTATATCTTACAGTGAAAAACTTTTTTTGTTTTTAAAGGCACGGTATAGTCACACCAGATATGAGTGGCAAAGTGCACTTGCTGAGGTTGGCAGAGTACACGCTGAAGCCTTGACACCCAGACGCTTGCAGACAACTAACTGCTATTAACTTACAGTGAAAAACAATTTTTGTTTTTAACGGCACGCTATAGTCACACCAGATATGAGTGCCAAAGTGGACTGGCAGGGGTTTTCAGAGTACACGCTGAAGGTCTGACACCCACTTTAAGGACACTGACTGCTATTAGCTTACAGTGAAAAACGTTTTTTTTGTTTTTAAAGGCACGCTATAGTCACACCACATATGAGTGGCAAAGTGAACTTGCAGAGGTTGGCAGAGTACACGCTGAAGGCCTGACACACCCGCTTGAAGGACACTGACTGCTATTAGCTTACAGTGAAAAACTTGTTTTGTTTTTAAAGGCATGCTATAGTCACACCAGATATTAGTGGCAAAGTGCACTTGCTGAGGTTGGCAGAGTACACGCTGAAGGCCTGACACCCAGACGCTTGCAGACAACTAACTGCTATTAGCTTACAGTGAAAAACTTTTTTTGTTTTTAAAGGCACGCTATAGTCACACCAGATATGAGTGGCAAAGTGCACTTGCTGAGGTTGGCAGAGTACATGCTGAAGGCCTGACACACCCGCTTGAAGGACACTGACTGCTATTAGCTTACAGTGAAAAACTTTTTTTGTTTTTAAAGGCACGCTATAGTCACACCAGATATGAGTGGCAAAGTGCACTTGCAGAGGTTGGCAGAGTACACGCTGAAGGCCTGACACACCCGCTTGAAGAACACTGACTGCTATTAGCTTACAGTGAAAAACTTTTTTGTTTTTAAAGGCACGCTATAGTCACACCAGATATGAGTGGCAAAGTGCACTTGCTGAGGTTGGCAGAGTACACACTGAAGGCCTGACACCCAGACGCTTGCAGACAACTAACTGCTATACAATCTATAACAGTGAAAAACATGTTTTGTTTTGAAAAGGCACGCTATAGTCACACCAGATATGAGTGGCAAAGTTCACTTGCAGAGGTTGGCAGAGTACACGCTAATGGCCTGACACCCGCTTGAAGACAACTAACTGCTATTAGCTTAAAGTGAAACACTTTTTTGTTTTTTAAAGGCACGCTATAGTCACACCAGATATGAGGGCAAAGTGCACTTGCTGAGGTTGGCAGAGTACACGCTGAAGGCCTGACACCCAGACGCTTGCAGACAACTAACTGCTATTAGCTTACAGTGAAAAACATTTTTTCTTTTTAAAGGCACACTATAGTCACACCAGATATGAGTGCCAAAGTGGACTGGCAGAGGTTGTCAGAGTACACGCTGAAGGCCTGACACACCCGCTTGAAGGACACTGACTGCTATTAGCTTACAGTGAAACACTTTTTTTGTTTTTAAAGGCACGCTATAGTCACACCAGATATGAGTGGCAAAGTGCACTTGCTGAGGTTGACAGAGTACACCCTGAAGGCCTGACACCCGCTTGAAGACAAGTAACTGCTATTCAATCTATAACAGTGAAAAACATGTTTTGTTTTGAATAGGCACGCTATAGTCACACCAGATATGAGTGGCAAAGTGCACTTGCAGAGGTTGGCAGAGTACACGCTAAAGGCCTGACACCCGCTTGAAGACAACTAACTGCTATTAGCTTAAAGTGAAACACTTTTTTTGTTTTTTAAAGGCACGCTATAGTCACACCAGATATGAGTGGCAAAGTGCACTTGCTGAGGTTGGCAGAGTACACGCTGAAGGCCTGACACCCAGACGCTTGCAGACAACTAACTGCTATTAGCTTACAGTGAAAAACTTTTTTTTGGTTTTAAAGGCACGCTATAGTCACACCAGATATACGTGGCAAAGTGCACTTGCTGAGGTTGGCAGAGTACACGCTGAAGGCCTGACACCCAGACGCTTGCAGACAACTAACTGATATTAGCTTACAGTGAAACACTTTTTTGTTTTTAAAGGCACGCTATAGTCACACCAGATATTAATGGCAAAGTGCACTTGCTGAGGTTGGCAGAGTACACGCTGAAGGCCTGACACCCAGACGCTTGCAGACAACTAACTGCTATTAGCTTACAGTGAAAAACTTTTTTTGGTTTTAAAGGCACGCTATAGTCACACCAGATATACGTGGCAAAGTGCACTTGCTGAGGTTGGCAGAGTACACGCTGAATGCCTGACACCCAGACGCTTGCAGACAACTAACTGCTATTAGCTTACAGTGAAACACTTTTTTTCTTTTTAAAGGCACGCTATAGTCACACCAGATATGAGTGCCAAAGTGGACTGGCAGAGGTTGGCAGAGTACACGCTGAAGGTCTGACACCCGCTTTAAGGACACTGACTGCTATAGCTTACAGTGAAAAAAGTTTTTTGTTTTTAAAGGCACGGTATAGTCACACCAGATATGAGTGGCAAAGTGCACTTGCAGAGGTTGGCAGAGTACACGCTGAAGGCCTGACACACCCGTTTGAAGGACACTAACTGCTATTAGCTTACAGTGAAAAACGTTTTTTGTTTTTAAAGGCACGCTATAGTCACACCAGATATGAGTGGGAAAGTGCACTTGCTGAGCTTGGCAGAGTACACGCTGACGGCCTGACACCCAGACGCTTGCAGACAATTAACTGCTATTAGCTTAAAGTGAAAAACTTGTTTTGTTTTTAAAGGCACGCTATAGTCACACCAGATATGAGTGGCAAAGTGTACTTGAAGAGGTTGGCAGAGTACACGCTGAAGGCCTGACACCCAGACGCTTGCAGACAACTAACTGCTATTAGCTTACAGTGAAACACTTTTTTTTTTTTTTAAATGCATGCTATAGTCACACCAGATATGAGTGCCAAAGTGGACTGGCAGAGGTTGGCAGAGTACACGCTGAAGGTCTGACACCCGCTTTAAGGACACTGACTGCAATAGCTTACAGTGAAAAACGTTTTTTGTTTTTAAAGGCACGCTATAGTCACACCAGATATGAGTGGCAAAGTGCACTTGCAGAGGTTGGCAGAGTACACGCTGAAGGCCTGACACACCCGCTTGAAGGACACTGACTGCTATTAGCTTACAGTGAAAAACTTTTTTTTGTTTTTAAAGGCACGCTATAGTCACACCAGATATGAGTGGCAAAGTGCATTTGCTGAGGTTGGCAGAGTACACGCTGAAGGCCTGACACCCAGACGCTTGCAGACAACTAACTGCTATTAGCTTAAAGTGAAACACTTTTTTTGTTTTTTAAAGGCACGCTATAGTCACACCAGATATGAGTGGCAAAGTGCACTTGCAGAGGTTGGCAGAGTACACGCTGAAGGCCTGACACACCCGCTTGAAGGACACTGACTGCTATTAGCTTACAGTGAAAAACTTTTTTTGTTTTTAAAGGCACGCTATAGTCACACCAGATATGAGTGGCAAAGTGCACTTGCTGAGGTTGACAGAGTACACCCTGAAGGCCTGACACCCGCTTGAAGACAACTAACTGCTGTTCAATCTATAACAGTGAAAAACATGTTTTGTTTTGAAAAGGCACGCTATAGTCACACCAGATATGAGTGGCAAAGTGCACTTGCTGAGCTTGGCAGAGTACACGCTGAAGGCCTGACACCCGCTTGAAGACAACTAACTGCTATTAGCTTACAGTGAAAAACTTTTTTTGTTTTTAAAGGCACGCTATAGTCACACCAGATATGAGTGGCAAAGTGCACTTGCTGAGGTTGGCAGAGTACATGCTGAAGGCCTGACACCCGCTTTAAGGACACTGACTGCTATTAGCTTACAGTGAAAATTTTTTTTGTTTTTAAAGGCACGCTATAGTCACACCAGATTTGAGTAGCAAAGTGCACTTGCAGAGGTTGGCAGAGTACACCCTGAAGGCCTGACACCCGCTTGAAGACATCTAACTGCTATTCAATCTATAACAGTGAAAAACATGTTTTGTTTTGAAAAGGCACACTATAGTCACACCAGATATGAGTGGCAAAGTGCACTTGCTGAGGTTGGCAGAGTACACGCTGAAGGCCTGACACCCGCTTGAAGACAACTAACTGCTATTAGCTTACAGTGAAAAACTTTTTTTGTTTTTAAAGGCACACTATAGTCACACCAGATATGAGTGGCAAAGTGCACTTGCTGAGGTTGGCAGAGTACACGCTGAAGGCCTGACACCCGCTTGAAGACAACTAACTGCTATTCAATCTATAACAGTTAAAAAGTTTTTTGTTTTTAAAGGCACGCTATAGTCACACCAGATATGAGTGGCAAAGTGCACCTGCAGAGGTTGGCAGAGTACACGCTGAAGGCCTGACACACCCGCTTGAAGGACACTGACTGCTATTATCTTACAGTGAGAAACTTTTTTTCTTTTTAAAAGGCACGCTATAGTCACACCAGCTATGAGTGGCAAAGAGCACTTGCAGAGGTTGGCAGAGTACACGCTGAAGGCCTGACACCCGCTTGAAGACAACTAACTGCTATTCAATCTATAATAGTGAAAAACATGTTTTGTTTTTAAAGGCATGCTATAGTCACACCAGATATGAGTGCCAAAGTGGACTGGCAGAGGTTGGCAGAGTACACGCTGAAGGTCTGACACCTGTTTTAAGGACACTGACTGCTATATCTTACAGTGAAAAACTTTTTTTGTTTTTAAAGGCACGGTATAGTCACACCAGATATGAGTGGCAAAGTGCACTTGCTGAGGTTGGCAGAGTACACGCTGAAGCCTTGACACCCAGACGCTTGCAGACAACTAACTGCTATTAACTTACAGTGAAAAACAATTTTTGTTTTTAACGGCACGCTATAGTCACACCAGATATGAGTGCCAAAGTGGACTGGCAGGGGTTGTCAGAGTACACGCTGAAGGTCTGACACCCACTTTAAGGACACTGACTGCTATTAGCTTACAGTGAAAAACGTTTTTTTTGTTTTTAAAGGCACGCTATAGTCACACCACATATGAGTGGCAAAGTGAACTTGCAGAGGTTGGCAGAGTACACGCTGAAGGCCTGACACACCCGCTTGAAGGACACTGACTGCTATTAGCTTACAGTGAAAAACTTGTTTTGTTTTTAAAGGCATGCTATAGTCACACCAGATATTAGTGGCAAAGTGCACTTGCTGAGGTTGGCAGAGTACACGCTGAAGGCCTGACACCCAGACGCTTGCAGACAACTAACTGCTATTAGCTTACAGTGAAAAACTTTTTTTGTTTTTAAAGGCACGCTATAGTCACACCAGATATGAGTGGCAAAGTGCACTTGCTGAGGTTGGCAGAGTACATGCTGAAGGCCTGACACACCCGCTTGAAGGACACTGACTGCTATTAGCTTACAGTGAAAAACTTTTTTTGTTTTTAAAGGCACGCTATAGTCACACCAGATATGAGTGGCAAAGTGCACTTGCAGAGGTTGGCAGAGTACACGCTGAAGGCCTGACACACCCGCTTGAAGAACACTGACTGCTATTAGCTTACAGTGAAAAACTTTTTTGTTTTTAAAGGCACGCTATAGTCACACCAGATATGAGTGGCAAAGTGCACTTGCTGAGGTTGGCAGAGTACACACTGAAGGCCTGACACCCAGACGCTTGCAGACAACTAACTGCTATACAATCTATAACAGTGAAAAACATGTTTTGTTTTGAAAAGGCACGCTATAGTCACACCAGATATGAGTGGCAAAGTTCACTTGCAGAGGTTGGCAGAGTACACGCTAATGGCCTGACACCCGCTTGAAGACAACTAACTGCTATTAGCTTAAAGTGAAACACTTTTTTGTTTTTTAAAGGCACGCTATAGTCACACCAGATATGAGGGCAAAGTGCACTTGCTGAGGTTGGCAGAGTACACGCTGAAGGCCTGACACCCAGACGCTTGCAGACAACTAACTGCTATTAGCTTACAGTGAAAAACATTTTTTCTTTTTAAAGGCACACTATAGTCACACCAGATATGAGTGCCAAAGTGGACTGGCAGAGGTTGTCAGAGTACACGCTGAAGGCCTGACACACCCGCTTGAAGGACACTGACTGCTATTAGCTTACAGTGAAAAACTTTTTTTGTTTTTAAAGGCACGCTATAGTCACACCAGATATGAGTGGCAAAGTGCACTTGCTGAGGTTGACAGAGTACACCCTGAAGGCCTGACACCCGCTTGAAGACAAGTAACTGCTATTCAATCTATAACAGTGAAAAACATGTTTTGTTTTGAATAGGCACGCTATAGTCACACCAGATATGAGTGGCAAAGTGCACTTGCAGAGGTTGGCAGAGTACACGCTAAAGGCCTGACACCCGCTTGAAGACAACTAACTGCTATTAGCTTAAAGTGAAACACTTTTTTTTGTTTTTTAAAGGCACGCTATAGTCACACCAGATATGAGTGGCAAAGTGCACTTGCTGAGGTTGCCAGAGTACACGCTGAAGGCCTGACACCCAGACGCTTGCAGACAACTAACTGCTATTAGCTTACAGTGAAAAACTTTTTTTTGGTTTTAAAGGCACGCTATAGTCACACCAGATATACGTGGCAAAGTGCACTTGCTGAGGTTGGCAGAGTACACGCTGAAGGCCTGACACCCAGACGCTTGCAGACAACTAACTGATATTAGCTTACAGTGAAACACTTTTTTGTTTTTAAAGGCACGCTATAGTCACACCAGATATTAATGGCAAAGTGCACTTGCTGAGGTTGGCAGAGTACACGCTGAATGCCTGACACCCAGACGCTTGCAGACAACTAACTGCTATTAGCTTACAGTGAAACACTTTTTTTCTTTTTAAAGGCACGCTATAGTCACACCAGATATGAGTGCCAAAGTGGACTGGCAGAGGTTGGCAGAGTACACGCTGAAGGTCTGACACCCGCTTTAAGGACACTGACTGCTATAGCTTACAGTGAAAAAAGTTTTTTGTTTTTAAAGGCACGGTATAGTCACACCAGATATGAGTGGCAAAGTGCACTTGCAGAGGTTGGCAGAGTACACGCTGAAGGCCTGACACACCCGTTTGAAGGACACTAACTGCTATTAGCTTACAGTGAAAAACGTTTTTTGTTTTTAAAGGCACGCTATAGTCACACCAGATATGAGTGGGAAAGTGCACTTGCTGAGCTTGGCAGAGTACACGCTGACGGCCTGACACCCAGACGCTTGCAGACAATTAACTGCTATTAGCTTAAAGTGAAAAACTTGTTTTGTTTTTAAAGGCACGCTATAGTCACACCAGATATGAGTGGCAAAGTGCACTTGAAGAGGTTGGCAGAGTACACGCTGAAGGCCTGACACCCAGACGCTTGCAGACAACTAACTGCTATTAGCTTACAGTGAAACACTTTTTTTTTTTTTAAATGCATGCTATAGTCACACCAGATATGAGTGCCAAAGTGGACTGGCAGAGGTTGGCAGAGTACACGCTGAAGGTCTGACACCCGCTTTAAGGACACTGACTGCAATAGCTTACAGTGAAAAACGTTTTTTGTTTTTAAAGGCACGCTATAGTCACACCAGATATGAGTGGCAAAGTGCACTTGCAGAGGTTGGCAGAGTACACGCTGAAGGCCTGACACACCCGCTTGAAGGACACTGACTGCTATTAGCTTACAGTGAAAAACTTTTTTTTGTTTTTAAAGGCACGCTATAGTCACACCAGATATGAGTGGCAAAGTGCACTTGCTGAGGTTGGCAGAGTACACGCTGAAGGCCTGACACCCAGACGCTTGCAGACAACTAACTGCTATTAGCTTACAGTGAAAAACTTTTTTTGTTTTTAAAGGCACGCTATAGTCACACCAGATATGAGTGGCAAAGTGCACTTGCAGAGGTTGGCAGAGTACACGCTGAAGGCCTGACACACCCGCTTGAAGACAACTAACTGCTATTAGCTTACAGTGAAAAACTTTTTTTGTTTTTAAAGGCACGCTATAGTCACACCAGATATGAGTGGCAAAGTGCACTTGCTGAGGTTGGCAGAGTACATGCTGAAGGCCTGACACCCGCTTTAAGGACACTGACTGCTATTAGCTTACAGTGAAAATTTTTTTTGTTTTTAAAGGCACGCTATAAGGACACTGACTGCTATTAGCTTACAGTGAAAAACTTTTTTGTTTTTAAAGGCACGCTATAGTCACACCAGATATGAGTGGCAAAGTGCACTTGCAGAGGTTGGCAGAGTACACGCTGAAGGCCTGACACACCCGCTTGAAGGACACTGACTGCTATTAGCTTACAGTGAAAAACTTTTTTTGTTTTTAAAGGCACGCTATAGTCACACCAGATATGAGTGGCAAAGTGCACTTGCTGAGGTTGGCAGAGTACACGCTGAAGGCCTGACACCCAGACGCTTGCAGACAACTAACTGCTATTCAATCTATAACAGTGAAAAACATGTTTTGTTTTGAAAAGGCACGCTATAGTCACACCAGATATGAGTGGCAAAGTGCACTTGCAGAGGTTGGCAGAGTACACGCTAATGGCCTGACACCCGCTTGAAGACAACTAACTGCTATTAGCTTAAAGTGAAACACTTTTTTTGTTTTTTAAAGGCATGCTATAGTCACACCAGATATGAGTGGCAAAGTGCACTTGCTGAGGTTGGCAGAGTACACGCTGAAGGCCTGACACCCAGACGCTTGCAGACAACTAACTGCTATTAGCTTACAGTGAAAAACATTTTTTCTTTTTAAAGGCACACTATAGTCACACCAGATATGAGTGCCAAAGTGGACTGGCAGAGGTTGTCAGAGTACACGCTGAAGGCCTGACACACCCGCTTGAAGGACACTGACTGCTATTAGCTTACAGTGAAAAACTTTTTTTGTTTTTAAAGGCACGCTATAGTCACACCAGATATGAGTGGCAAAGTGCACTTGCTAAGGTGTACAGAGTACACCCTGAAGGCCTGACACCCGCTTGAAGACAAGTAACTGCTATTCAATCTATAACAGTGAAAAACATGTTTTGTTTTGAAAAGGCACGCTATAGTCACACCAGATATGAGTGGCAAAGTGCACTTGCAGAGGTTGGCAGAGTACACGCTAAAGGCCTGACACCCGCTTGAAGACAAGTAACTGCTATTAGCTTAAAGTGAAACACTTTTTTTGTTTTTAAATGCACACTATAGTCACACCAGATATGAGTGGCAGAGTGCACTTGCTGAGGTTGGCAGAGTAAACGCTGAAGGCCTGACACCCAGACGCTTGCAGACAATTAACTGCTATTAGCTTACAGTGAAAAACTTGTTTTGTTTTTAAAGGCACGCTATAGTCACACCAGATATGAGTGGGAAAGTGCACTTGCAGAGGTTGGCAGAGTACACACTGAAGGCCTGACACCCAGACGCTTGCAGACAACTAACTGCTATTAGCTTACAGTGAAAAACTTTTTTTGTTTTTAAAGGCACGCTATAGTCACACCAGATATGAGTGGCAAAGTGCACTTGCTGAGGTTGGCAGAGTACATGCTGAAGGCCTGACACCCGCTTTAAGGACACTGACTGCTATTAGCTTACAGTGAAAAACTTTTTTGTTTTTAAAGGCACGCTATAGTCACACCAGATATGAGTGGCAAAGTGCACTTGCAGAGGTTGGCAGAGTACACGCTGAAGGCCTGACACACCCGCTTGAAGGACACTGACTGCTATTAGCTTACAGTGAAAAACTTTTTTTGTTTTTAAAGGCACGCTATAGTCACACCAGATATGAGTGGCAAAGTGCACTTGCTGAGGTTGGCAGAGTACACGCTGAAGGCCTGACACCCAGACGCTTGCAGACAACTAACTGCTATTCAATCTATAACAGTGAAAAACATGTTTTGTTTTGAAAAGGCACGCTATAGTCACACCAGATATGAGTGGCAAAGTGCACTTGCAGAGGTTGGCAGACTACACGCTAATGGCCTGACACCCGCTTGAAGACAACTAACTGCTATTAGCTTAAAGTGAAAAACATTTTTTCTTTTTAAAGGCACACTATAGTCACACCAGATATGAGTGCCAAAGTGGACTGGCAGAGGTTGTCAGAGTACACGCTGAAGGCCTGACACACCCGCTTGAAGGACACTGACTGCTATTAGCTTACAGTGAAAAACTTTTTTTGTTTTTAAAGGCACGCTATAGTCACACCAGATATGAGTGGCAAAGTGCACTTGCTAAGGTGTACAGCGTACACCCTGAAGGCCTGACACCCGCTTGAAGACAAGTAACTGCTATTCAATCTATAACAGTGAAAAACATGTTTTGTTTTGAAAAGGCACGCTATAGTCACACCAGATATGAGTGGCAAAGTGCACTTGCAGAGGTTGGCAGAGTACACGCTAAAGGCCTGACACCCGCTTGAAGACAACTAACTGCTATTAGCTTAAAGTGAAACACTTTTTTGTTTTTTAAAGGCACGCTATAGTCACACCAGATATGAGTGGCAAAGTGCACTTGCTGAGGTTGGCAGAGTACACGCTGAAGGCCTGACACCCAGACGCTTGCAGACAACTATCTGCTATTAGCTTACAGTGAAAAACATTTTTTCTTTTTAAAGGCACACTATAGTCACACCAGATATGAGTGCCAAAGTGGACTGGCAGAGGTTGTCAGAGTACACGCTGAAGGTCTGACACCCGCTTTAAGGACACTGACTGCTATTAGCTTACAGTGAAAAACTTTTTTTTTTGTTTTTAAAGGCACGCTATAGTCACACCACATATGAGTGGCAAAGTGCACTTGCAGAGGTTGGCAGAGTACACGCTGAAGGCATGACACACCCGCTTGAAGGACACTGACTGCTATAAGCTTACAGTGAAAAACTTTTTTTGTTTTTAAAGTCACGCCATGGTCACCAGATATGAGTGGCAAAGTGCACTTGCTGAGGTTGGCAGAGTACACGCTGAGGGCCTGACACCCGCTTGAAGACAACAAACTGCTATTCAATCTATAACAGTTAAAAAAGTTTTTTGTTTTTAAAGGCATGCTATAGTCAAACCAGATATGAGTGGCAAAGTGCACTTGCAGAGGTTGGCAGAGTACACGCTGAAGGCCTGACATATCTGCTTGAAGGACACTGACTGCTATTAGCTTACAGTGAAAAACTTTTTTTGTTTTTAAAGGCACGCTATAGTCACACCAGATATGAGTGGCAAAGTGCACTTCCTGAGGTTGACAGAGTACACCCTGAAGGCCAGACACCCGCTTGAAGACAACTAACTGCTATTCAATCTATAACAGTGAAAAACATGTTTTGTTTTGAAAAGGCACGCTATAGTCACACCAGATATGAGTGGCAAAGTGCACTTGCTGAGGTTGGCAGAGTAGACGCTGAAGGCCTGACACCCGCTTGAAGACAACTAACTGCTATTAGCTTACAGTGAAAAACTTTTTTGTTTTTAAAGGCACGCTATAGTCACACCAGATATGAGTGGGAAAGTGCACTTGCTGAGGTTGGCAGAGTAGACGCTGATGGCCTGACACCCAGACGCTTGCAGACAATTAACTGCTATTAGCTTAGAGTGAAAAACTTTTTTTGTTTTTAAATGCACACTATAGTCACACCAGATATGAGTGGCAGAGTGCACTTGCTGAGGTTGGCAGAGTAAACGCTGAAGGCCTGACACCCAGACGCTTGCAGACAATTAACTGCTATTAGCTTACAGTGAAAAACTTGTTTTGTTTTTAAAGGCACGCTATAGTCACACCAGATATGAGTGGGAAAGTGCACTTGCAGAGGTTGGCAGAGTACACACTGAAGGCCTGACACCCAGACGCTTGCAGACAACTAACTGCTATTAGCTTACAGTGAAAAACTTTTTTTGTTTTTAAAGGCACGCTATAGTCACACCAGATATGAGTGGCAAAGTGCACTTGCTGAGGTTGGCAGAGTACATGCTGAAGGCCTGACACCCGCTTTAAGGACACTGACTGCTATTAGCTTACAGTGAAAAACTTTTTTGTTTTTAAAGGCACGCTATAGTCACACCAGATATGAGTGGCAAAGTGCACTTGCAGAGGTTGGCAGAGTACACGCTGAAGGCCTGACACACCCGCTTGAAGGACACTGACTGCTATTAGCTTACAGTGAAAAACTTTTTTTGTTTTTAAAGGCACGCTATAGTCACACCAGATATGAGTGGCAAAGTGCACTTGCTGAGGTTGGCAGAGTACACGCTGAAGGCCTGACACCCAGACGCTTGCAGACAACTAACTGCTATTCAATCTATAACAGTGAAAAACATGTTTTGTTTTGAAAAGGCACGCTATAGTCACACCAGATATGAGTGGCAAAGTGCACTTGCAGAGGTTGGCAGAGTACACGCTAATGGCCTGACACCCGCTTGAAGACAACTAACTGCTATTAGCTTAAAGTGAAACACTTTTTTTGTTTTTTAAAGGCATGCTATAGTCACACCAGATATGAGTGGCAAAGTGCACTTGCTGAGGTTGGCAGAGTACACGCTGAAGGCCTGACACCCAGACGCTTGCAGACAACTAACTGCTATTAGCTTACAGTGAAAAACATTTTTTCTTTTTAAAGGCACACTATAGTCACACCAGATATGAGTGCCAAAGTGGACTGGCAGAGGTTGTCAGAGTACACGCTGAAGGCCTGACACACCCGTTTGAAGGACACTGACTGCTATTAGCTTACAGTGAAAAACTTTTTTTGTTTTTAAAGGCACGCTATAGTCACACCAGATATGAGTGGCAAAGTGCACTTGCTAAGGTGTACAGCGTACACCCTGAAGGCCTGACACCCGCTTGAAGACAAGTAACTGCTATTCAATCTATAACAGTGAAAAACATGTTTTGTTTTGAAAAGGCACGCTATAGTCACACCAGATATGAGTGGCAAAGTGCACTTGCAGAGGTTGGCAGAGTACACGCTAAAGGCCTGACACCCGCTTGAAGACAAGTAACTGCTATTAGCTTAAAGTGAAACACTTTTTTTGTTTTTAAATGCACACTATAGTCACACCAGATATGAGTGGCAGAGTGCACTTGCTGAGGTTGGCAGAGTAAACGCTGAAGGCCTGACACCCAGACGCTTGCAGACAATTAACTGCTATTAGCTTACAGTGAAAAACTTGTTTTGTTTTTAAAGGCACGCTATAGTCACACCAGATATGAGTGGGAAAGTGCACTTGCAGAGGTTGGCAGAGTACACACTGAAGGCCTGACACCCAGACGCTTGCAGACAACTAACTGCTATTAGCTTACAGTGAAAAACTTTTTTTGTTTTTAAAGGCACGCTATAGTCACACCAGATATGAGTGGCAAAGTGCACTTGCTGAGGTTGGCAGAGTACATGCTGAAGGCCTGACACCCGCTTTAAGGACACTGACTGCTATTAGCTTACAGTGAAAAACTTTTTTGTTTTTAAAGGCACGCTATAGTCACACCAGATATGAGTGGCAAAGTGCACTTGCAGAGGTTGGCAGAGTACACGCTGAAGGCCTGACACACCCGCTTGAAGGACACTGACTGCTATTAGCTTACAGTGAAAAACTTTTTTTGTTTTTAAAGGCACGCTATAGTCACACCAGATATGAGTGGCAAAGTGCACTTGCTGAGGTTGGCAGAGTACACGCTGAAGGCCTGACACCCAGACGCTTGCAGACAACTAACTGCTATTCAATCTATAACAGTGAAAAACATGTTTTGTTTTGAAAAGGCACGCTATAGTCACACCAGATATGAGTGGCAAAGTGCACTTGCAGAGGTTGGCAGACTACACGCTAATGGCCTGACACCCGCTTGAAGACAACTAACTGCTATTAGCTTAAAGTGAAAAACATTTTTTCTTTTTAAAGGCACACTATAGTCACACCAGATATGAGTGCCAAAGTGGACTGGCAGAGGTTGTCAGAGTACACGCTGAAGGCCTGACACACCCGCTTGAAGGACACTGACTGCTATTAGCTTACAGTGAAAAACTTTTTTTGTTTTTAAAGGCACGCTATAGTCACACCAGATATGAGTGGCAAAGTGCACTTGCTAAGGTGTACAGCGTACACCCTGAAGGCCTGACACCCGCTTGAAGACAAGTAACTGCTATTCAATCTATAACAGTGAAAAACATGTTTTGTTTTGAAAAGGCACGCTATAGTCACACCAGATATGAGTGGCAAAGTGCACTTGCAGAGGTTGGCAGAGTACACGCTAAAGGCCTGACACCCGCTTGAAGACAACTAACTGCTATTAGCTTAAAGTGAAACACTTTTTTGTTTTTTAAAGGCACGCTATAGTCACACCAGATATGAGTGGCAAAGTGCACTTGCTGAGGTTGGCAGAGTACACGCTGAAGGCCTGACACCCAGACGCTTGCAGACAACTATCTGCTATTAGCTTACAGTGAAAAACATTTTTTCTTTTTAAAGGCACACTATAGTCACACCAGATATGAGTGCCAAAGTGGACTGGCAGAGGTTGTCAGAGTACACGCTGAAGGTCTGACACCCGCTTTAAGGACACTGACTGCTATTAGCTTACAGTGAAAAACTTTTTTTTTTGTTTTTAAAGGCACGCTATAGTCACACCACATATGAGTGGCAAAGTGCACTTGCAGAGGTTGGCAGAGTACACGCTGAAGGCATGACACACCCGCTTGAAGGACACTGACTGCTATAAGCTTACAGTGAAAAACTTTTTTTGTTTTTAAAGTCACGCCATGGTCACCAGATATGAGTGGCAAAGTGCACTTGCTGAGGTTGGCAGAGTACACGCTGAGGGCCTGACACCCGCTTGAAGACAACAAACTGCTATTCAATCTATAACAGTTAAAAAAGTTTTTTGTTTTTAAAGGCATGCTATAGTCAAACCAGATATGAGTGGCAAAGTGCACTTGCAGAGGTTGGCAGAGTACACGCTGAAGGCCTGACATATCTGCTTGAAGGACACTGACTGCTATTAGCTTACAGTGAAAAACTTTTTTTGTTTTTAAAGGCACGCTATAGTCACACCAGATATGAGTGGCAAAGTGCACTTCCTGAGGTTGACAGAGTACACCCTGAAGGCCAGACACCCGCTTGAAGACAACTAACTGCTATTCAATCTATAACAGTGAAAAACATGTTTTGTTTTGAAAAGGCACGCTATAGTCACACCAGATATGAGTGGCAAAGTGCACTTGCTGAGGTTGGCAGAGTAGACGCTGAAGGCCTGACACCCGCTTGAAGACAACTAACTGCTATTAGCTTAAAGTGAAAAACTTTTTTTCTTTTTAAAGGCACACTATAGTCACACCAGATATGAGTGCCAAAGTGGACTGGCAGAGGTTGTCAGAGTACACGCTGAAGGCCTGACACACCCGCTTGAAGGACACTGACTGCTATTAGCTTACAGTGAAAAACTTTTTTTGTTTTTAAAGGCACGCTATAGTCACACCAGATATGAGTGGCAAAGTGCACTTGCTAAGGTGTACAGCGTACACCCTGAAGGCCTGACACCCGCTTGAAGACAAGTAACTGCTATTCAATCTATAACAGTGAAAAACATGTTTTGTTTTGAAAAGGCACGCTATAGTCACACCAGATATGAGTGGCAAAGTGCACTTGCAGAGGTTGGCAGAGTACACGCTAAAGGCCTGACACCCGCTTGAAGACAACTAACTGCTATTAGCTTAAAGTGAAACACTTTTTTGTTTTTTAAAGGCACGCTATAGTCACACCAGATATGAGTGGCAAAGTGCACTTGCTGAGGTTGGCAGAGTACACGCTGAAGGCCTGACACCCAGACGCTTGCAGACAACTATCTGCTATTAGCTTACAGTGAAAAACATTTTTTCTTTTTAAAGGCACACTATAGTCACACCAGATATGAGTGCCAAAGTGGACTGGCAGAGGTTGTCAGAGTACACGCTGAAGGTCTGACACCCGCTTTAAGGACACTGACTGCTATTAGCTTACAGTGAAAAACTTTTTTTTTTGTTTTTAAAGGCACGCTATAGTCACACCACATATGAGTGGCAAAGTGCACTTGCAGAGGTTGGCAGAGTACACGCTGAAGGCATGACACACCCGCTTGAAGGACACTGACTGCTATAAGCTTACAGTGAAAAACTTTTTTTGTTTTTAAAGTCACGCCATGGTCACCAGATATGAGTGGCAAAGTGCACTTGCTGAGGTTGGCAGAGTACACGCTGAGGGCCTGACACCCGCTTGAAGACAACAAACTGCTATTCAATCTATAACAGTTAAAAAAGTTTTTTGTTTTTAAAGGCATGCTATAGTCAAACCAGATATGAGTGGCAAAGTGCACTTGCAGAGGTTGGCAGAGTACACGCTGAAGGCCTGACATATCTGCTTGAAGGACACTGACTGCTATTAGCTTACAGTGAAAAACTTTTTTTGTTTTTAAAGGCACGCTATAGTCACACCAGATATGAGTGGCAAAGTGCACTTCCTGAGGTTGACAGAGTACACCCTGAAGGCCAGACACCCGCTTGAAGACAACTAACTGCTATTCAATCTATAACAGTGAAAAACATGTTTTGTTTTGAAAAGGCACGCTATAGTCACACCAGATATGAGTGGCAAAGTGCACTTGCTGAGGTTGGCAGAGTAGACGCTGAAGGCCTGACACCCGCTTGAAGACAACTAACTGCTATTAGCTTAAAGTGAAAAACTTTTTTTGTTTTTAAAGGCACGCTATAGTCACACCAGATATGAGTGGGAAAGTGCACTTGCTGAGGTTGGCAGAGTACACGCTGACGGCCTGACACCCAGACGCTTGCAGACAATTAACTGCTATTAGCTTAGAGTGAAAAACGTGTTTTGTTTTTAAAGGCACGCTATAGTCACACCAGATATGAGTGGCAAAGTGCACTTGCAGAGGTTGGCAGAGTACACGCTGAAGGCCTGACACCCAGACGCTTGCAGACAATTAACTGCTATTTGCTTAGAGTGAAAAACGTGTTTTGTTTTTAAAGGCACGCTATAGTCACACCAGATATGAGTGGCAAAGTGCACTTGCAGAGGTTGGCAGAGTACACGCTGAAGGCCTGACACCCAGACGCTTGCAGACAACTAACTGCTATTAGCTTACAGTGAAAAACTTTTTTTGTTTTTAAAGGCACGCTATAGTCACACCAGATATGAGTGGCAAAGTGCACTTGCTGAGGTTGGCAGAGTACATGCTGAAGGCCTGACACCCGCTTTAAGGACACTGACTGCTATTAGCTTACAGTGAAAAACTTTTTTGTTTTTAAAGGCACGCTATAGTCACACCAGATATGAGTGGAAAAGTGCACTTGCAGAGGTTGGCAGAGTACACGCTGAAGGCCTGACACCCAGACGCTTGCAGACAACTAACTGCTATTAGCTTAAAGTGAAACACTTTTTTTGTTTTTTAAAGGCACGCTATAGTCACACCAGATATGAGTGCCAAAGTGGACTGGCAGAGGTTGTCAGAGTACACGCTGAAGGTCTGACACCCGCTTTAAGGACACTGACTGCTATTAGCTTACAGTGAAAAACGTTTTTTTTGTTTTTAAAGGCACGCTATAGTCACACCACATATGAGTGGCAAAGTGCACTTGCAGAGGTTGGCAGAGTACACGCTGAAGGCCTGACACACCCGCTTGAAGGACACTGACTGCTATTAGCTTACAGTGAAAAACTTTTTTTGTTTTTAAAGTCACGCCATGGTCACCAGATATGAGTGGCAAAGTGCACTTGCTGAGGTTGGCAGAGTACACGCTGAAGGCCTGACACCCGCTTGAAGACAACAAACTGCTATTCAATCTATAACAGTTAAAAAAGTTTTTTGTTTTTAAAGGCATGCTATAGTCACACCAGATATGAGTGGCAAAGTGCACTTGCAGAGGTTGGCAGAGTACACGCTGAAGGCCTGACACACCCGCTTGAAGAACACTGACTGCTATTAGCTTACAGTGAAAAACTTTTTTTGTTTTTAAAGGCACGCTATAGTCACACCAGATATGAGTGGCAAAGTGCACTTGCTGAGGTTGGCAGAGTACACGCTGAAGGCCTGACACCCGCTTGAAGACAACTAACTGCTATTCAATCTATAACAGTTAAAAAAGTGTTTTGTTTTTAAAGGCATGCTATAGTCACACCAGATATGAGTGGCAAAGTGCACTTGCAGAGGTTGGCAGAGTACACGCTGAAGGCCTGACACCCGCTTGAAGACATCTAACTGCTATTAGCTTATAGTGAAAAACTTTTTTTGTTTTTAAAGGCACGCTATAGTCACACCAGATATGAGTGGGAAAGTGCACTTGCTGAGGTTGGCAGAGTACACGCTGACGGCCTGACACCCAGACGCTTGCAGACAATTAACTGCTATTAGCTTAGAGTGAAAAACTTGTTTTGTTTTTAAAGGCACGCTATAGTCACACCAGATATGAGTGGCAAAGTGCACTTGCAGAGGTTGGCAGAGCACACGCTGAAGGCCTGACACCCAGACGCTTGCAGACAACTAACTGCTATTAGCTTACAGTGAAAAACTTTTTTGTTTTTAAAGGCACGCTATAGTCACACCAGATATGAGTGGCAAAGTGCACTTGCTGAGGTTGGCAGAGTACATGCTGAAGGCCTGACACACCCGCTTGAAGGACACTGACTGCTATTAGCTTACAGTGAAAAACTTTTTTTGTTTTTAAAGGCACGCTATAGTCACACCAGATATGAGTGGCAAAGTGCACTTGCTAAGGTGTACAGCGTACACCCTGAAGGCCTGACACCCGCTTGAAGACAAGTAACTGCTATTCAATCTATAACAGTGAAAAACATGTTTTGTTTTGAAAAGGCACGCTATAGTCACACCAGATATGAGTGGCAAAGTGCACTTGCAGAGGTTGGCAGAGTACACGCTGAAGGCCTGACACACCCGCTTGAAGGACACTGACTGCTATTAGCTTACAGTGAAAAACTTTTTTTGTTTTTTAAAGGCACGCTATAGTCACACCAGATATGAGTGGCAAAGTGCACTTGCTGAGGTTGGCAGAGTACACGCTGAAGGCCTGACACCCAGACGCTTGCAGACAACGTGCACTTGCTGAGGTTGGCAGAGTACACGCTGAGGTTGCCAGATATGAGTGGCAAAGTGCACTTGCTGAGGTTGGCAGAGTACACGCTGAAGGCCTGACACCCAGACGCTTGCAGACAACTAACTGCTATTAGCTTACAGTGAAAAACATTTTTTCTTTTTAAAGGCACGCTATAGTCACACCACATATTAGTGGCAAAGTGCACTTGCTGAGGTTGGCAGAGTACACGCTGAAGGCCTGACACCCAGACGCTTGCAGACAACTGACTGCTATTAGCTTACAGTGAAAAACTTTTTTTGTTTTTAAAGGCACGCTATAGTCACACCAGATATGAGTGGCAAAGTGCACTTGCTGAGGTTGGCAGAGTACATGCTGAAGGCCTGACACACCCGCTTGAAGGACACTGACTGCTATTAGCTTACAGTGAAAAACTTTTTTTGTTTTTAAAGGCACGCTATAGTCACACCAGATATGAGTGGCAAAGTGCACTTGCAGAGGTTGGCAGAGTACACGCTGAAGGCCTGACACACCCGCTTGAAGAACACTGACTGCTATTAGCTTACAGTGAAAAACTTTTTTGTTTTTAAAGTGGCACGCTATAGTCACACCAGATATGAGTGGCAAAGTGCACTTGCAGAGGTTGGCAGAGTACACGCTGAAGGTCTGACACCCGCTTTAAGGACACTGACTGCTATTAGCTTACAGTGAAAAACTTTTTTTTTTGTTTTTAAAGGCACGCTATAGTCACACCACATATGAGTGGCAAAGTGCACTTGCAGAGGTTGGCAGAGTACACGCTGAAGGCATGACACACCCGCTTGAAGGACACTGACTGCTATAAGCTTACAGTGAAAAACTTTTTTTGTTTTTAAAGTCACGCCATGGTCACCAGATATGAGTGGCAAAGTGCACTTGCTGAGGTTGGCAGAGTACACGCTGAGGGCCTGACACCCGCTTGAAGACAACAAACTGCTATTCAATCTATAACAGTTAAAAAAGTTTTTTGTTTTTAAAGGCATGCTATAGTCAAACCAGATATGAGTGGCAAAGTGCACTTGCAGAGGTTGGCAGAGTACACGCTGAAGGCCTGACATATCTGCTTGAAGGACACTGACTGCTATTAGCTTACAGTGAAAAACTTTTTTTGTTTTTAAAGGCACGCTATAGTCACACCAGATATGAGTGGCAAAGTGCACTTCCTGAGGTTGACAGAGTACACCCTGAAGGCCAGACACCCGCTTGAAGACAACTAACTGCTATTCAATCTATAACAGTGAAAAACATGTTTTGTTTTGAAAAGGCACGCTATAGTCACACCAGATATGAGTGGCAAAGTGCACTTGCTGAGGTTGGCAGAGTAGACGCTGAAGGCCTGACACCCGCTTGAAGACAACTAACTGCTATTAGCTTAAAGTGAAAAACTTTTTTTGTTTTTAAAGGCACGCTATAGTCACACCAGATATGAGTGGGAAAGTGCACTTGCTGAGGTTGGCAGAGTACACGCTGACGGCCTGACACCCAGACGCTTGCAGACAATTAACTGCTATTAGCTTAGAGTGAAAAACGTGTTTTGTTTTTAAAGGCACGCTATAGTCACACCAGATATGAGTGGCAAAGTGCACTTGCAGAGGTTGGCAGAGTACACGCTGAAGGCCTGACACCCAGACGCTTGCAGACAATTAACTGCTATTTGCTTAGAGTGAAAAACGTGTTTTGTTTTTAAAGGCACGCTATAGTCACACCAGATATGAGTGGCAAAGTGCACTTGCAGAGGTTGGCAGAGTACACGCTGAAGGCCTGACACCCAGACGCTTGCAGACAACTAACTGCTATTAGCTTACAGTGAAAAACTTTTTTTGTTTTTAAAGGCACGCTATAGTCACACCAGATATGAGTGGCAAAGTGCACTTGCTGAGGTTGGCAGAGTACATGCTGAAGGCCTGACACCCGCTTTAAGGACACTGACTGCTATTAGCTTACAGTGAAAAACTTTTTTGTTTTTAAAGGCACGCTATAGTCACACCAGATATGAGTGGAAAAGTGCACTTGCAGAGGTTGGCAGAGTACACGCTGAAGGCCTGACACCCAGACGCTTGCAGACAACTAACTGCTATTAGCTTAAAGTGAAACACTTTTTTTGTTTTTTAAAGGCACGCTATAGTCACACCAGATATGAGTGCCAAAGTGGACTGGCAGAGGTTGTCAGAGTACACGCTGAAGGTCTGACACCCGCTTTAAGGACACTGACTGCTATTAGCTTACAGTGAAAAACGTTTTTTTTGTTTTTAAAGGCACGCTATAGTCACACCACATATGAGTGGCAAAGTGCACTTGCAGAGGTTGGCAGAGTACACGCTGAAGGCCTGACACACCCGCTTGAAGGACACTGACTGCTATTAGCTTACAGTGAAAAACTTTTTTTGTTTTTAAAGTCACGCCATGGTCACCAGATATGAGTGGCAAAGTGCACTTGCTGAGGTTGGCAGAGTACACGCTGAAGGCCTGACACCCGCTTGAAGACAACAAACTGCTATTCAATCTATAACAGTTAAAAAAGTTTTTTGTTTTTAAAGGCATGCTATAGTCACACCAGATATGAGTGGCAAAGTGCACTTGCAGAGGTTGGCAGAGTACACGCTGAAGGCCTGACACACCCGCTTGAAGGACACTGACTGCTATTAGCTTACAGTGAAAAACTTTTTTTGTTTTTAAAGGCACGCTATAGTCACACCAGATATGAGTGGCAAAGTGCACTTGCTGAGGTTGGCAGAGTACACGCTGAAGGCCTGACACCCGCTTGAAGACAACTAACTGCTATTCAATCTATAACAGTTAAAAAAGTGTTTTGTTTTTAAAGGCATGCTATAGTCACACCAGATATGAGTGGCAAAGTGCACTTGCAGAGGTTGGCAGAGTACACGCTGAAGGCCTGACACCCGCTTGAAGACATCTAACTGCTATTAGCTTATAGTGAAAAACTTTTTTTGTTTTTAAAGGCACGCTATAGTCACACCAGATATGAGTGGGAAAGTGCACTTGCTGAGGTTGGCAGAGTACACGCTGACGGCCTGACACCCAGACGCTTGCAGACAATTAACTGCTATTAGCTTAGAGTGAAAAACTTGTTTTGTTTTTAAAGGCACGCTATAGTCACACCAGATATGAGTGGCAAAGTGCACTTGCAGAGGTTGGCAGAGCACACGCTGAAGGCCTGACACCCAGACGCTTGCAGACAACTAACTGCTATTAGCTTACAGTGAAAAACTTTTTTGTTTTTAAAGGCACGCTATAGTCACACCAGATATGAGTGGCAAAGTGCACTTGCTGAGGTTGGCAGAGTACATGCTGAAGGCCTGACACACCCGCTTGAAGGACACTGACTGCTATTAGCTTACAGTGAAAAACTTTTTTTGTTTTTAAAGGCACGCTATAGTCACACCAGATATGAGTGGCAAAGTGCACTTGCTAAGGTGTACAGCGTACACCCTGAAGGCCTGACACCCGCTTGAAGACAAGTAACTGCTATTCAATCTATAACAGTGAAAAACATGTTTTGTTTTGAAAAGGCACGCTATAGTCACACCAGATATGAGTGGCAAAGTGCACTTGCAGAGGTTGGCAGAGTACACGCTGAAGGCCTGACACACCCGCTTGAAGGACACTGACTGCTATTAGCTTACAGTGAAAAACTTTTTTTGTTTTTTAAAGGCACGCTATAGTCACACCAGATATGAGTGGCAAAGTGCACTTGCTGAGGTTGGCAGAGTACACGCTGAAGGCCTGACACCCAGACGCTTGCAGACAACTAACTGCTATTAGCTTACAGTGAAAAACATTTTTTCTTTTTAAAGGCACGCTATAGTCACACCACATATGAGTGGCAAAGTGCACTTGCAGAGGTTGGCAGAGTACACGCTGAAGGCCTGACACACCCGCTTGAAGGACACTGACTGCTATTAGCTTACAGTGAAAAACTTTTTTGTTTTTAAAGTCACGCTATAGTCACCAGATATGAGTGGCAAAGTGCACTTGCTGAGGTTGGCAGAGTACACGCTGAAGGCCTGACACCCGCTTGAAGACAACAAACTGCTATTCAATCTATAACAGTTAAAAAAGTTTTTTGTTTTTAAAGGCACGCTATAGTCACACCACATATGAGTGGCAAAGTGCACTTGCAGAGGTTGGCAGAGTACACGCTGAAGGCCTGACACACCCGCTTGAAGGACACTGACTGCTATTAGCTTACAGTGAAAAACTTTTTTGTTTTTAAAGTCACGCTATAGTCACCAGATATGAGTGGCAAAGTGCACTTGCTGAGGTTGGCAGAGTACACGCTGAAGGCCTGACACCCGCTTGAAGACAACAAACTGCTATTCAATCTATAACAGTTAAAAAAGTTTTTTGTTTTTAAAGGCATGCTATAGTCACACCAGATATGAGTGGGAAAGTGCACTTGCAGAGGTTGGCAGAGTACACGCTGAAGGCCTGACACCCAGACGCTTGCAGACAACTAACTGCTATTAGCTTACAGTGAAAAACTTTTTTTGTTTTTAAAGGCACGCTATAGTCACACCAGATATGAGTGGCAAAGTGCACTTGCTGAGGTTGGCAGAGTACATGCTGAAGGCCTGACACCCGCTTTAAGGACACTGACTGCTATTAGCTTACAGTGAAAAACTTTTTTGTTTTTAAATGCACGCTATAGTCACACCAGATATGAGTGGCAAAGTGCACTTGCAGAGGTTGGCAGAGTACACGCTGAAGGCCTGACACACCCGCTTGAAGGACACTGACTGCTATTAGCTTACAGTGAAAAACTTTTTTTGTTTTTAAAGGCACGCTATAGTCACACCAGATATGAGTGGCAAAGTGCACTTGCTGAGGTTGGCAGAGTACATGCTGAAGGCCTGACACCCAGACGCTTGCAGACAACTAACTGCTATTCAATCTATAACAGTGAAAAACATGTTTTGTTTTGAAAAGGCACGCTATAGTCACACCAGATATGAGTGGCAAAGTGCACTTGCAGAGGTTGGCAGAGTACACGCTAATGGCCTGACACACCCGCTTGAAGGACACTGACTGCTATTAGCTTACAGTGAAAAACTTGTTTTGTTTTTAAAGGCATGCTATAGTCACACCAGATATTAGTGGCAAAGTGCACTTGCTGAGGTTGGCAGAGTACACGCTGAAGGCCTGACACCCAGACGCTTGCAGACAACTAACTGCTATTAGCTTACAGTGAAAAACTTTTTTTGTTTTTAAAGGCACGCTATAGTCACACCAGATATGAGTGGCAAAGTGCACTTGCTGAGGTTGGCAGAGTACATGCTGAAGGCCTGACACACCCGCTTGAAGGACACTGACTGCTATTAGCTTACAGTGAAAAACTTTTTTTGTTTTTAAAGGCACGCTATAGTCACACCAGATATGAGTGGCAAAGTGCACTTGCAGAGGTTGGCAGAGTACACGCTGAAGGCCTGACACACCCGCTTGAAGAACACTGACTGCTATTAGCTTACAGTGAAAAACTTTTTTGTTTTTAAAGGCACGCTATAGTCACACCAGATATGAGTGGCAAAGTGCACTTGCTGAGGTTGGCAGAGTACACACTGAAGGCCTGACACCCAGACGCTTGCAGACAACTAACTGCTATACAATCTATAACAGTGAAAAACATGTTTTGTTTTGAAAAGGCACGCTATAGTCACACCAGATATGAGTGGCAAAGTTCACTTGCAGAGGTTGGCAGAGTACACGCTAATGGCCTGACACCCGCTTGAAGACAACTAACTGCTATTAGCTTAAAGTGAAACACTTTTTTGTTTTTTAAAGGCACGCTATAGTCACACCAGATATGAGGGCAAAGTGCACTTGCTGAGGTTGGCAGAGTACACGCTGAAGGCCTGACACCCAGACGCTTGCAGACAACTAACTGCTATTAGCTTACAGTGAAAAACATTTTTTCTTTTTAAAGGCACACTATAGTCACACCAGATATGAGTGCCAAAGTGGACTGGCAGAGGTTGTCAGAGTACACGCTGAAGGCCTGACACACCCGCTTGAAGGACACTGACTGCTATTAGCTTACAGTGAAAAACTTTTTTTGTTTTTAAAGGCACGCTATAGTCACACCAGATATGAGTGGCAAAGTGCACTTGCTGAGGTTGACAGAGTACACCCTGAAGGCCTGACACCCGCTTGAAGACAAGTAACTGCTATTCAATCTATAACAGTGAAAAACATGTTTTGTTTTGAATAGGCACGCTATAGTCACACCAGATATGAGTGGCAAAGTGCACTTGCAGAGGTTGGCAGAGTACACGCTAAAGGCCTGACACCCGCTTGAAGACAACTAACTGCTATTAGCTTAAAGTGAAACACTTTTTTTTGTTTTTTAAAGGCACGCTATAGTCACACCAGATATGAGTGGCAAAGTGCACTTGCTGAGGTTGGCAGAGTACACGCTGAAGGCCTGACACCCAGACGCTTGCAGACAACTAACTGCTATTAGCTTACAGTGAAAAACTTTTTTTTGGTTTTAAAGGCACGCTATAG
The DNA here is from genome assembly GCF_036172605.1 of Pelobates fuscus. Taxonomy (NCBI): domain Eukaryota; kingdom Metazoa; phylum Chordata; class Amphibia; order Anura; family Pelobatidae; genus Pelobates; species Pelobates fuscus. Next base: position 121,717,703 of record NC_086323.1, read on the forward strand.
TCACACCAGATATACGTGGCAAAGTGCACTTGCTGAGGTTGGCAGAGTACACGCTGAAGGCCTGACACCCAGACGCTTGCAGACAACTAACTGATATTAGCTTACAGTGAAACACTTTTTTGTTTTTAAAGGCACGCTATAGTCACACCAGATATTAATGGCAAAGTGCACTTGCTGAGGTTGGCAGAGTACACGCTGAATGCCTGACACCCAGACGCTTGCAGACAACTAACTGCTATTAGCTTACAGTGAAACACTTTTTTTCTTTTTAAAGGCACGCTATAGTCACACCAGATATGAGTGCCAAAGTGGACTGGCAGAGGTTGGCAGAGTACACGCTGAAGGTCTGACACCCGCTTTAAGGACACTGACTGCTATAGCTTACAGTGAAAAAAGTTTTTTGTTTTTAAAGGCACGGTATAGTCACACCAGATATGAGTGGCAAAGTGCACTTGCAGAGGTTGGCAGAGTACACGCTGAAGGCCTGACACACCCGTTTGAAGGACACTAACTGCTATTAGCTTACAGTGAAAAACGTTTTTTGTTTTTAAAGGCACGCTATAGTCACACCAGATATGAGTGGGAAAGTGCACTTGCTGAGCTTGGCAGAGTACACGCTGACGGCCTGACACCCAGACGCTTGCAGACAATTAACTGCTATTAGCTTAAAGTGAAAAACTTGTTTTGTTTTTAAAGGCACGCTATAGTCACACCAGATATGAGTGGCAAAGTGCACTTGAAGAGGTTGGCAGAGTACACGCTGAAGGCCTGACACCCAGACGCTTGCAGACAACTAACTGCTATTAGCTTACAGTGAAACACTTTTTTTTTTTTTAAATGCATGCTATAGTCACACCAGATATGAGTGCCAAAGTGGACTGGCAGAGGTTGGCAGAGTACACGCTGAAGGTCTGACACCCGCTTTAAGGACACTGACTGCAATAGCTTACAGTGAAAAACGTTTTTTGTTTTTAAAGGCACGCTATAGTCACACCAGATATGAGTGGCAAAGTGCACTTGCAGAGGTTGGCAGAGTACACGCTGAAGGCCTGACACACCCGCTTGAAGGACACTGACTGCTATTAGCTTACAGTGAAAAACTTTTTTTTGTTTTTAAAGGCACGCTATAGTCACACCAGATATGAGTGGCAAAGTGCATTTGCTGAGGTTGGCAGAGTACACGCTGAAGGCCTGACACCCAGACGCTTGCAGACAACTAACTGCTATTAGCTTAAAGTGAAACACTTTTTTTGTTTTTTAAAGGCACGCTATAGTCACACCAGATATGAGTGGCAAAGTGCACTTGCAGAGGTTGGCAGAGTACACGCTGAAGGCCTGACACACCCGCTTGAAGGACACTGACTGCTATTAGCTTACAGTGAAAAACTTTTTTTGTTTTTAAAGGCACGCTATAGTCACACCAGATATGAGTGGCAAAGTGCACTTGCTGAGGTTGACAGAGTACACCCTGAAGGCCTGACACCCGCTTGAAGACAACTAACTGCTGTTCAATCTATAACAGTGAAAAACATGTTTTGTTTTGAAAAGGCACGCTATAGTCACACCAGATATGAGTGGCAAAGTGCACTTGCTGAGCTTGGCAGAGTACACGCTGAAGGCCTGACACCCGCTTGAAGACAACTAACTGCTATTAGCTTACAGTGAAAAACTTTTTTTGTTTTTAAAGGCACGCTATAGTCACACCAGATATGAGTGGCAAAGTGCACTTGCTGAGGTTGGCAGAGTACATGCTGAAGGCCTGACACCCGCTTTAAGGACACTGACTGCTATTAGCTTACAGTGAAAATTTTTTTTGTTTTTAAAGGCACGCTATAAGGACACTGACTGCTATTAGCTTACAGTGAAAAACTTTTTTGTTTTTAAAGGCACGCTATAGTCACACCAGATATGAGTGGCAAAGTGCACTTGCAGAGGTTGGCAGAGTACACGCTGAAGGCCTGACACACCCGCTTGAAGGACACTGACTGCTATTAGCTTACAGTGAAAAACTTTTTTTGTTTTTAAAGGCACGCTATAGTCACACCAGATATGAGTGGCAAAGTGCACTTGCTGAGGTTGGCAGAGTACACGCTGAAGGCCTGACACCCAGACGCTTGCAGACAACTAACTGCTATTCAATCTATAACAGTGAAAAACATGTTTTGTTTTGAAAAGGCACGCTATAGTCACACCAGATATGAGTGGCAAAGTGCACTTGCAGAGGTTGGCAGAGTACACGCTAATGGCCTGACACCCGCTTGAAGACAACTAACTGCTATTAGCTTAAAGTGAAACACTTTTTTTGTTTTTTAAAGGCATGCTATAGTCACACCAGATATGAGTGGCAAAGTGCACTTGCTGAGGTTGGCAGAGTACACGCTGAAGGCCTGACACCCAGACGCTTGCAGACAACTAACTGCTATTAGCTTACAGTGAAAAACATTTTTTCTTTTTAAAGGCACACTATAGTCACACCAGATATGAGTGCCAAAGTGGACTGGCAGAGGTTGTCAGAGTACACGCTGAAGGCCTGACACACCCGCTTGAAGGACACTGACTGCTATTAGCTTACAGTGAAAAACTTTTTTTGTTTTTAAAGGCACGCTATAGTCACACCAGATATGAGTGGCAAAGTGCACTTGCTAAGGTGTACAGCGTACACCCTGAAGGCCTGACACCCGCTTGAAGACAAGTAACTGCTATTCAATCTATAACAGTGAAAAACATGTTTTGTTTTGAAAAGGCACGCTATAGTCACACCAGATATGAGTGGCAAAGTGCACTTGCAGAGGTTGGCAGAGTACACGCTAAAGGCCTGACACCCGCTTGAAGACAAGTAACTGCTATTAGCTTAAAGTGAAACACTTTTTTTGTTTTTAAATGCACACTATAGTCACACCAGATATGAGTGGCAGAGTGCACTTGCTGAGGTTGGCAGAGTAAACGCTGAAGGCCTGACACCCAGACGCTTGCAGACAATTAACTGCTATTAGCTTACAGTGAAAAACTTGTTTTGTTTTTAAAGGCACGCTATAGTCACACCAGATATGAGTGGGAAAGTGCACTTGCAGAGGTTGGCAGAGTACACACTGAAGGCCTGACACCCAGACGCTTGCAGACAACTAACTGCTATTAGCTTACAGTGAAAAACTTTTTTTGTTTTTAAAGGCACGCTATAGTCACACCAGATATGAGTGGCAAAGTGCACTTGCTGAGGTTGGCAGAGTACATGCTGAAGGCCTGACACCCGCTTTAAGGACACTGACTGCTATTAGCTTACAGTGAAAAACTTTTTTGTTTTTAAAGGCACGCTATAGTCACACCAGATATGAGTGGCAAAGTGCACTTGCAGAGGTTGGCAGAGTACACGCTGAAGGCCTGACACACCCGCTTGAAGGACACTGACTGCTATTAGCTTACAGTGAAAAACTTTTTTTGTTTTTAAAGGCACGCTATAGTCACACCAGATATGAGTGGCAAAGTGCACTTGCTGAGGTTGGCAGAGTACACGCTGAAGGCCTGACACCCAGACGCTTGCAGACAACTAACTGCTATTCAATCTATAACAGTGAAAAACATGTTTTGTTTTGAAAAGGCACGCTATAGTCACACCAGATATGAGTGGCAAAGTGCACTTGCAGAGGTTGGCAGACTACACGCTAATGGCCTGACACCCGCTTGAAGACAACTAACTGCTATTAGCTTAAAGTGAAAAACATTTTTTCTTTTTAAAGGCACACTATAGTCACACCAGATATGAGTGCCAAAGTGGACTGGCAGAGGTTGTCAGAGTACACGCTGAAGGCCTGACACACCCGCTTGAAGGACACTGACTGCTATTAGCTTACAGTGAAAAACTTTTTTTGTTTTTAAAGGCACGCTATAGTCACACCAGATATGAGTGGCAAAGTGCACTTGCTAAGGTGTACAGCGTACACCCTGAAGGCCTGACACCCGCTTGAAGACAAGTAACTGCTATTCAATCTATAACAGTGAAAAACATGTTTTGTTTTGAAAAGGCACGCTATAGTCACACCAGATATGAGTGGCAAAGTGCACTTGCAGAGGTTGGCAGAGTACACGCTAAAGGCCTGACACCCGCTTGAAGACAACTAACTGCTATTAGCTTAAAGTGAAACACTTTTTTGTTTTTTAAAGGCACGCTATAGTCACACCAGATATGAGTGGCAAAGTGCACTTGCTGAGGTTGGCAGAGTACACGCTGAAGGCCTGACACCCAGACGCTTGCAGACAACTATCTGCTATTAGCTTACAGTGAAAAACATTTTTTCTTTTTAAAGGCACACTATAGTCACACCAGATATGAGTGCCAAAGTGGACTGGCAGAGGTTGTCAGAGTACACGCTGAAGGTCTGACACCCGCTTTAAGGACACTGACTGCTATTAGCTTACAGTGAAAAACTTTTTTTTTTGTTTTTAAAGGCACGCTATAGTCACACCACATATGAGTGGCAAAGTGCACTTGCAGAGGTTGGCAGAGTACACGCTGAAGGCATGACACACCCGCTTGAAGGACACTGACTGCTATAAGCTTACAGTGAAAAACTTTTTTTGTTTTTAAAGTCACGCCATGGTCACCAGATATGAGTGGCAAAGTGCACTTGCTGAGGTTGGCAGAGTACACGCTGAGGGCCTGACACCCGCTTGAAGACAACAAACTGCTATTCAATCTATAACAGTTAAAAAAGTTTTTTGTTTTTAAAGGCATGCTATAGTCAAACCAGATATGAGTGGCAAAGTGCACTTGCAGAGGTTGGCAGAGTACACGCTGAAGGCCTGACATATCTGCTTGAAGGACACTGACTGCTATTAGCTTACAGTGAAAAACTTTTTTTGTTTTTAAAGGCACGCTATAGTCACACCAGATATGAGTGGCAAAGTGCACTTCCTGAGGTTGACAGAGTACACCCTGAAGGCCAGACACCCGCTTGAAGACAACTAACTGCTATTCAATCTATAACAGTGAAAAACATGTTTTGTTTTGAAAAGGCACGCTATAGTCACACCAGATATGAGTGGCAAAGTGCACTTGCTGAGGTTGGCAGAGTAGACGCTGAAGGCCTGACACCCGCTTGAAGACAACTAACTGCTATTAGCTTACAGTGAAAAACTTTTTTGTTTTTAAAGGCACGCTATAGTCACACCAGATATGAGTGGGAAAGTGCACTTGCTGAGGTTGGCAGAGTAGACGCTGATGGCCTGACACCCAGACGCTTGCAGACAATTAACTGCTATTAGCTTAGAGTGAAAAACTTTTTTTGTTTTTAAATGCACACTATAGTCACACCAGATATGAGTGGCAGAGTGCACTTGCTGAGGTTGGCAGAGTAAACGCTGAAGGCCTGACACCCAGACGCTTGCAGACAATTAACTGCTATTAGCTTACAGTGAAAAACTTGTTTTGTTTTTAAAGGCACGCTATAGTCACACCAGATATGAGTGGGAAAGTGCACTTGCAGAGGTTGGCAGAGTACACACTGAAGGCCTGACACCCAGACGCTTGCAGACAACTAACTGCTATTAGCTTACAGTGAAAAACTTTTTTTGTTTTTAAAGGCACGCTATAGTCACACCAGATATGAGTGGCAAAGTGCACTTGCTGAGGTTGGCAGAGTACATGCTGAAGGCCTGACACCCGCTTTAAGGACACTGACTGCTATTAGCTTACAGTGAAAAACTTTTTTGTTTTTAAAGGCACGCTATAGTCACACCAGATATGAGTGGCAAAGTGCACTTGCAGAGGTTGGCAGAGTACACGCTGAAGGCCTGACACACCCGCTTGAAGGACACTGACTGCTATTAGCTTACAGTGAAAAACTTTTTTTGTTTTTAAAGGCACGCTATAGTCACACCAGATATGAGTGGCAAAGTGCACTTGCTGAGGTTGGCAGAGTACACGCTGAAGGCCTGACACCCAGACGCTTGCAGACAACTAACTGCTATTCAATCTATAACAGTGAAAAACATGTTTTGTTTTGAAAAGGCACGCTATAGTCACACCAGATATGAGTGGCAAAGTGCACTTGCAGAGGTTGGCAGAGTACACGCTAATGGCCTGACACCCGCTTGAAGACAACTAACTGCTATTAGCTTAAAGTGAAACACTTTTTTTGTTTTTTAAAGGCATGCTATAGTCACACCAGATATGAGTGGCAAAGTGCACTTGCTGAGGTTGGCAGAGTACACGCTGAAGGCCTGACACCCAGACGCTTGCAGACAACTAACTGCTATTAGCTTACAGTGAAAAACATTTTTTCTTTTTAAAGGCACACTATAGTCACACCAGATATGAGTGCCAAAGTGGACTGGCAGAGGTTGTCAGAGTACACGCTGAAGGCCTGACACACCCGCTTGAAGGACACTGACTGCTATTAGCTTACAGTGAAAAACTTTTTTTGTTTTTAAAGGCACGCTATAGTCACACCAGATATGAGTGGCAAAGTGCACTTGCTAAGGTGTACAGCGTACACCCTGAAGGCCTGACACCCGCTTGAAGACAAGTAACTGCTATTCAATCTATAACAGTGAAAAACATGTTTTGTTTTGAAAAGGCACGCTATAGTCACACCAGATATGAGTGGCAAAGTGCACTTGCAGAGGTTGGCAGAGTACACGCTAAAGGCCTGACACCCGCTTGAAGACAAGTAACTGCTATTAGCTTAAAGTGAAACACTTTTTTTGTTTTTAAATGCACACTATAGTCACACCAGATATGAGTGGCAGAGTGCACTTGCTGAGGTTGGCAGAGTAAACGCTGAAGGCCTGACACCCAGACGCTTGCAGACAATTAACTGCTATTAGCTTACAGTGAAAAACTTGTTTTGTTTTTAAAGGCACGCTATAGTCACACCAGATATGAGTGGGAAAGTGCACTTGCAGAGGTTGGCAGAGTACACACTGAAGGCCTGACACCCAGACGCTTGCAGACAACTAACTGCTATTAGCTTACAGTGAAAAACTTTTTTTGTTTTTAAAGGCACGCTATAGTCACACCAGATATGAGTGGCAAAGTGCACTTGCTGAGGTTGGCAGAGTACATGCTGAAGGCCTGACACCCGCTTTAAGGACACTGACTGCTATTAGCTTACAGTGAAAAACTTTTTTGTTTTTAAAGGCACGCTATAGTCACACCAGATATGAGTGGCAAAGTGCACTTGCAGAGGTTGGCAGAGTACACGCTGAAGGCCTGACACACCCGCTTGAAGGACACTGACTGCTATTAGCTTACAGTGAAAAACTTTTTTTGTTTTTAAAGGCACGCTATAGTCACACCAGATATGAGTGGCAAAGTGCACTTGCTGAGGTTGGCAGAGTACACGCTGAAGGCCTGACACCCAGACGCTTGCAGACAACTAACTGCTATTCAATCTATAACAGTGAAAAACATGTTTTGTTTTGAAAAGGCACGCTATAGTCACACCAGATATGAGTGGCAAAGTGCACTTGCAGAGGTTGGCAGACTACACGCTAATGGCCTGACACCCGCTTGAAGACAACTAACTGCTATTAGCTTAAAGTGAAAAACATTTTTTCTTTTTAAAGGCACACTATAGTCACACCAGATATGAGTGCCAAAGTGGACTGGCAGAGGTTGTCAGAGTACACGCTGAAGGCCTGACACACCCGCTTGAAGGACACTGACTGCTATTAGCTTACAGTGAAAAACTTTTTTTGTTTTTAAAGGCACGCTATAGTCACACCAGATATGAGTGGCAAAGTGCACTTGCTAAGGTGTACAGCGTACACCCTGAAGGCCTGACACCCGCTTGAAGACAAGTAACTGCTATTCAATCTATAACAGTGAAAAACATGTTTTGTTTTGAAAAGGCACGCTATAGTCACACCAGATATGAGTGGCAAAGTGCACTTGCAGAGGTTGGCAGAGTACACGCTAAAGGCCTGACACCCGCTTGAAGACAACTAACTGCTATTAGCTTAAAGTGAAACACTTTTTTGTTTTTTAAAGGCACGCTATAGTCACACCAGATATGAGTGGCAAAGTGCACTTGCTGAGGTTGGCAGAGTACACGCTGAAGGCCTGACACCCAGACGCTTGCAGACAACTATCTGCTATTAGCTTACAGTGAAAAACATTTTTTCTTTTTAAAGGCACACTATAGTCACACCAGATATGAGTGCCAAAGTGGACTGGCAGAGGTTGTCAGAGTACACGCTGAAGGTCTGACACCCGCTTTAAGGACACTGACTGCTATTAGCTTACAGTGAAAAACTTTTTTTTTTGTTTTTAAAGGCACGCTATAGTCACACCACATATGAGTGGCAAAGTGCACTTGCAGAGGTTGGCAGAGTACACGCTGAAGGCATGACACACCCGCTTGAAGGACACTGACTGCTATAAGCTTACAGTGAAAAACTTTTTTTGTTTTTAAAGTCACGCCATGGTCACCAGATATGAGTGGCAAAGTGCACTTGCTGAGGTTGGCAGAGTACACGCTGAGGGCCTGACACCCGCTTGAAGACAACAAACTGCTATTCAATCTATAACAGTTAAAAAAGTTTTTTGTTTTTAAAGGCATGCTATAGTCAAACCAGATATGAGTGGCAAAGTGCACTTGCAGAGGTTGGCAGAGTACACGCTGAAGGCCTGACATATCTGCTTGAAGGACACTGACTGCTATTAGCTTACAGTGAAAAACTTTTTTTGTTTTTAAAGGCACGCTATAGTCACACCAGATATGAGTGGCAAAGTGCACTTCCTGAGGTTGACAGAGTACACCCTGAAGGCCAGACACCCGCTTGAAGACAACTAACTGCTATTCAATCTATAACAGTGAAAAACATGTTTTGTTTTGAAAAGGCACGCTATAGTCACACCAGATATGAGTGGCAAAGTGCACTTGCTGAGGTTGGCAGAGTAGACGCTGAAGGCCTGACACCCGCTTGAAGACAACTAACTGCTATTAGCTTAAAGTGAAAAACTTTTTTTCTTTTTAAAGGCACACTATAGTCACACCAGATATGAGTGCCAAAGTGGACTGGCAGAGGTTGTCAGAGTACACGCTGAAGGCCTGACACACCCGCTTGAAGGACACTGACTGCTATTAGCTTACAGTGAAAAACTTTTTTTGTTTTTAAAGGCACGCTATAGTCACACCAGATATGAGTGGCAAAGTGCACTTGCTAAGGTGTACAGCGTACACCCTGAAGGCCTGACACCCGCTTGAAGACAAGTAACTGCTATTCAATCTATAACAGTGAAAAACATGTTTTGTTTTGAAAAGGCACGCTATAGTCACACCAGATATGAGTGGCAAAGTGCACTTGCAGAGGTTGGCAGAGTACACGCTAAAGGCCTGACACCCGCTTGAAGACAACTAACTGCTATTAGCTTAAAGTGAAACACTTTTTTGTTTTTTAAAGGCACGCTATAGTCACACCAGATATGAGTGGCAAAGTGCACTTGCTGAGGTTGGCAGAGTACACGCTGAAGGCCTGACACCCAGACGCTTGCAGACAACTATCTGCTATTAGCTTACAGTGAAAAACATTTTTTCTTTTTAAAGGCACACTATAGTCACACCAGATATGAGTGCCAAAGTGGACTGGCAGAGGTTGTCAGAGTACACGCTGAAGGTCTGACACCCGCTTTAAGGACACTGACTGCTATTAGCTTACAGTGAAAAACTTTTTTTTTTGTTTTTAAAGGCACGCTATAGTCACACCACATATGAGTGGCAAAGTGCACTTGCAGAGGTTGGCAGAGTACACGCTGAAGGCATGACACACCCGCTTGAAGGACACTGACTGCTATAAGCTTACAGTGAAAAACTTTTTTTGTTTTTAAAGTCACGCCATGGTCACCAGATATGAGTGGCAAAGTGCACTTGCTGAGGTTGGCAGAGTACACGCTGAGGGCCTGACACCCGCTTGAAGACAACAAACTGCTATTCAATCTATAACAGTTAAAAAAGTTTTTTGTTTTTAAAGGCATGCTATAGTCAAACCAGATATGAGTGGCAAAGTGCACTTGCAGAGGTTGGCAGAGTACACGCTGAAGGCCTGACATATCTGCTTGAAGGACACTGACTGCTATTAGCTTACAGTGAAAAACTTTTTTTGTTTTTAAAGGCACGCTATAGTCACACCAGATATGAGTGGCAAAGTGCACTTCCTGAGGTTGACAGAGTACACCCTGAAGGCCAGACACCCGCTTGAAGACAACTAACTGCTATTCAATCTATAACAGTGAAAAACATGTTTTGTTTTGAAAAGGCACGCTATAGTCACACCAGATATGAGTGGCAAAGTGCACTTGCTGAGGTTGGCAGAGTAGACGCTGAAGGCCTGACACCCGCTTGAAGACAACTAACTGCTATTAGCTTAAAGTGAAAAACTTTTTTTGTTTTTAAAGGCACGCTATAGTCACACCAGATATGAGTGGGAAAGTGCACTTGCTGAGGTTGGCAGAGTACACGCTGACGGCCTGACACCCAGACGCTTGCAGACAATTAACTGCTATTAGCTTAGAGTGAAAAACGTGTTTTGTTTTTAAAGGCACGCTATAGTCACACCAGATATGAGTGGCAAAGTGCACTTGCAGAGGTTGGCAGAGTACACGCTGAAGGCCTGACACCCAGACGCTTGCAGACAATTAACTGCTATTTGCTTAGAGTGAAAAACGTGTTTTGTTTTTAAAGGCACGCTATAGTCACACCAGATATGAGTGGCAAAGTGCACTTGCAGAGGTTGGCAGAGTACACGCTGAAGGCCTGACACCCAGACGCTTGCAGACAACTAACTGCTATTAGCTTACAGTGAAAAACTTTTTTTGTTTTTAAAGGCACGCTATAGTCACACCAGATATGAGTGGCAAAGTGCACTTGCTGAGGTTGGCAGAGTACATGCTGAAGGCCTGACACCCGCTTTAAGGACACTGACTGCTATTAGCTTACAGTGAAAAACTTTTTTGTTTTTAAAGGCACGCTATAGTCACACCAGATATGAGTGGAAAAGTGCACTTGCAGAGGTTGGCAGAGTACACGCTGAAGGCCTGACACCCAGACGCTTGCAGACAACTAACTGCTATTAGCTTAAAGTGAAACACTTTTTTTGTTTTTTAAAGGCACGCTATAGTCACACCAGATATGAGTGCCAAAGTGGACTGGCAGAGGTTGTCAGAGTACACGCTGAAGGTCTGACACCCGCTTTAAGGACACTGACTGCTATTAGCTTACAGTGAAAAACGTTTTTTTTGTTTTTAAAGGCACGCTATAGTCACACCACATATGAGTGGCAAAGTGCACTTGCAGAGGTTGGCAGAGTACACGCTGAAGGCCTGACACACCCGCTTGAAGGACACTGACTGCTATTAGCTTACAGTGAAAAACTTTTTTTGTTTTTAAAGTCACGCCATGGTCACCAGATATGAGTGGCAAAGTGCACTTGCTGAGGTTGGCAGAGTACACGCTGAAGGCCTGACACCCGCTTGAAGACAACAAACTGCTATTCAATCTATAACAGTTAAAAAAGTTTTTTGTTTTTAAAGGCATGCTATAGTCACACCAGATATGAGTGGCAAAGTGCACTTGCAGAGGTTGGCAGAGTACACGCTGAAGGCCTGACACACCCGCTTGAAGGACACTGACTGCTATTAGCTTACAGTGAAAAACTTTTTTTGTTTTTAAAGGCACGCTATAGTCACACCAGATATGAGTGGCAAAGTGCACTTGCTGAGGTTGGCAGAGTACACGCTGAAGGCCTGACACCCGCTTGAAGACAACTAACTGCTATTCAATCTATAACAGTTAAAAAAGTGTTTTGTTTTTAAAGGCATGCTATAGTCACACCAGATATGAGTGGCAAAGTGCACTTGCAGAGGTTGGCAGAGTACACGCTGAAGGCCTGACACCCGCTTGAAGACATCTAACTGCTATTAGCTTATAGTGAAAAACTTTTTTTGTTTTTAAAGGCACGCTATAGTCACACCAGATATGAGTGGGAAAGTGCACTTGCTGAGGTTGGCAGAGTACACGCTGACGGCCTGACACCCAGACGCTTGCAGACAATTAACTGCTATTAGCTTAGAGTGAAAAACTTGTTTTGTTTTTAAAGGCACGCTATAGTCACACCAGATATGAGTGGCAAAGTGCACTTGCAGAGGTTGGCAGAGCACACGCTGAAGGCCTGACACCCAGACGCTTGCAGACAACTAACTGCTATTAGCTTACAGTGAAAAACTTTTTTGTTTTTAAAGGCACGCTATAGTCACACCAGATATGAGTGGCAAAGTGCACTTGCTGAGGTTGGCAGAGTACATGCTGAAGGCCTGACACACCCGCTTGAAGGACACTGACTGCTATTAGCTTACAGTGAAAAACTTTTTTTGTTTTTAAAGGCACGCTATAGTCACACCAGATATGAGTGGCAAAGTGCACTTGCTAAGGTGTACAGCGTACACCCTGAAGGCCTGACACCCGCTTGAAGACAAGTAACTGCTATTCAATCTATAACAGTGAAAAACATGTTTTGTTTTGAAAAGGCACGCTATAGTCACACCAGATATGAGTGGCAAAGTGCACTTGCAGAGGTTGGCAGAGTACACGCTGAAGGCCTGACACACCCGCTTGAAGGACACTGACTGCTATTAGCTTACAGTGAAAAACTTTTTTTGTTTTTTAAAGGCACGCTATAGTCACACCAGATATGAGTGGCAAAGTGCACTTGCTGAGGTTGGCAGAGTACACGCTGAAGGCCTGACACCCAGACGCTTGCAGACAACTAACTGCTATTAGCTTACAGTGAAAAACATTTTTTCTTTTTAAAGGCACGCTATAGTCACACCACATATGAGTGGCAAAGTGCACTTGCAGAGGTTGGCAGAGTACACGCTGAAGGCCTGACACACCCGCTTGAAGGACACTGACTGCTATTAGCTTACAGTGAAAAACTTTTTTGTTTTTAAAGTCACGCTATAGTCACCAGATATGAGTGGCAAAGTGCACTTGCTGAGGTTGGCAGAGTACACGCTGAAGGCCTGACACCCGCTTGAAGACAACAAACTGCTATTCAATCTATAACAGTTAAAAAAGTTTTTTGTTTTTAAAGGCACGCTATAGTCACACCACATATGAGTGGCAAAGTGCACTTGCAGAGGTTGGCAGAGTACACGCTGAAGGCCTGACACACCCGCTTGAAGGACACTGACTGCTATTAGCTTACAGTGAAAAACTTTTTTGTTTTTAAAGTCACGCTATAGTCACCAGATATGAGTGGCAAAGTGCACTTGCTGAGGTTGGCAGAGTACACGCTGAAGGCCTGACACCCGCTTGAAGACAACAAACTGCTATTCAATCTATAACAGTTAAAAAAGTTTTTTGTTTTTAAAGGCATGCTATAGTCACACCAGATATGAGTGGGAAAGTGCACTTGCAGAGGTTGGCAGAGTACACGCTGAAGGCCTGACACCCAGACGCTTGCAGACAACTAACTGCTATTAGCTTACAGTGAAAAACTTTTTTTGTTTTTAAAGGCACGCTATAGTCACACCAGATATGAGTGGCAAAGTGCACTTGCTGAGGTTGGCAGAGTACATGCTGAAGGCCTGACACCCGCTTTAAGGACACTGACTGCTATTAGCTTACAGTGAAAAACTTTTTTGTTTTTAAATGCACGCTATAGTCACACCAGATATGAGTGGCAAAGTGCACTTGCAGAGGTTGGCAGAGTACACGCTGAAGGCCTGACACACCCGCTTGAAGGACACTGACTGCTATTAGCTTACAGTGAAAAACTTTTTTTGTTTTTAAAGGCACGCTATAGTCACACCAGATATGAGTGGCAAAGTGCACTTGCTGAGGTTGGCAGAGTACATGCTGAAGGCCTGACACCCAGACGCTTGCAGACAACTAACTGCTATTCAATCTATAACAGTGAAAAACATGTTTTGTTTTGAAAAGGCACGCTATAGTCACACCAGATATGAGTGGCAAAGTGCACTTGCAGAGGTTGGCAGAGTACACGCTAATGGCCTGACACCCGCTTGAAGACAACTAACTGCTATTAGCTTAAAGTGAAACACTTTTTTTGTTTTTTAAAGGCACGCTATAGTCACACCAGATATGAGTGGCAAAGTGCACTTGCTGAGGTTGGCAGAGTACACGCTGAAGGCCTGACACCCAGACGCTTGCAGACAACTAACTGCTATTAGCTTACAGTGAAAAACATTTTTTCTTTTTAAAGGCACACTATAGTCACACCAGATATGAGTGCCAAAGTGGACTGGCAGAGGTTGTCAGAGTACACGCTGAAGGCCTGACACCCGCTTGAAGACAACTAACTGCTATTCAATCTATAACAGTTAAAAAAGTGTTTTGTTTTTAAAGGCATGCTATAGTCACACCAGATATGAGTGGCAAAGTGCACTTGCAGAGGTTGGCAGAGTACACGCTGAAGGCCTGACACCCGCTTGAAGACATCTAACTGCTATTAGCTTACAGTGAAAAACTTTTTTTGTTTTTAAAGGCACGCTATAGTCACACCAGATATGAGTGGCAAAGTGCACTTGCTGAGGTTGGCAGAGTACATGCTGAAGGCCTGACACACCCGCTTGAAGGACACTGACTGCTATTAGCTTACAGTGAAAAACTTTTTTTGTTTTTAAAGGCACGCTATAGTCACACCAGATATGAGTGGCAAAGTGCACTTGCTAAGGTGTACAGCGTACACCCTGAAGGCCTGACACCCGCTTGAAGACAAGTAACTGCTATTCAATCTATAACAGTGAAAAACATGTTTTGTTTTGAAAAGGCACGCTATAGTCACACCAGATATGAGTGGCAAAGTGCACTTGCAGAGGTTGGCAGAGTACACGCTGAAGGCCTGACACACCCGCTTGAAGGACACTGACTGCTATTAGCTTACAGTGAAAAACTTTTTTTGTTTTTTAAAGGCACGCTATAGTCACACCAGATATGAGTGGCAAAGTGCACTTGCTGAGGTTGGCAGAGTACACGCTGAAGGCCTGACACCCAGACGCTTGCAGACAACTAACTGCTATTAGCTTACAGTGAAAAACATTTTTTCTTTTTAAAGGCACGCTATAGTCACACCACATATGAGTGGCAAAGTGCACTTGCAGAGGTTGGCAGAGTACACGCTGAAGGCCTGACACACCCGCTTGAAGGACACTGACTGCTATTAGCTTACAGTGAAAAACTTTTTTGTTTTTAAAGTCACGCTATAGTCACCAGATATGAGTGGCAAAGTGCACTTGCTGAGGTTGGCAGAGTACACGCTGAAGGCCTGACACCCGCTTGAAGACAACAAACTGCTATTCAATCTATAACAGTTAAAAAAGTTTTTTGTTTTTAAAGGCACGCTATAGTCACACCACATATGAGTGGAAAAGTGCACTTGCAGAGGTTGGCAGAGTACACGCTGAAGGCCTGACACCCGCTTGAAGACAACTAACTGCTATTAGCTTAAAGTGAAACACTTTTTTTGTTTTTTAAAGGCACGCTATAGTCACACCAGATATGAGTGGCAAAGTGCACTTGCTGAGGTTGGCAGAGTACACGCTGAAGGCCTGACACCCAGACGCTTGCAGACAACTAACTGCTATTCAATCTATAACAGTGAAAAACATGTTTTGTTTTGAAAAGGCACGCTATAGTCACACCAGATATGAGTGGCAAAGTGCACTTGCAGAGGTTGGCAGAGTACACGCTAATGGCCTGACACCCGCTTGAAGACAACTAACTGCTATTAGCTTAAAGTGAAACACTTTTTTTGTTTTTTAAAGGCACGCTATAGTCACACCAGATATGAGTGGCAAAGTGCACTTGCTGAGGTTGGCAGAGTACACGCTGAAGGCCTGACACCCAGACGCTTGCAGACAACTAACTGCTATTAGCTTACAGTGAAAAACATTTTTTCTTTTTAAAGGCACACTATAGTCACACCAGATATGAGTGCCAAAGTGGACTGGCAGAGGTTGTCAGAGTACACGCTGAAGGCCTGACACCCGCTTGAAGACAACTAACTGCTATTCAATCTATAACAGTTAAAAAAGTGTTTTGTTTTTAAAGGCATGCTATAGTCACACCAGATATGAGTGGCAAAGTGCACTTGCAGAGGTTGGCAGAGTACACGCTGAAGGCCTGACACCCGCTTGAAGACATCTAACTGCTATTAGCTTACAGTGAAAAACTTTTTTTGTTTTTAAAGGCACGCTATAGTCACACCAGATATGAGTGGGAAAGTGCACTTGCTGAGGTTGGCAGAGTACACGCTGACGGCCTGACACCCAGACGCTTGCAGACAATTAACTGCTATTAGCTTAGAGTGAAAAACTTGTTTTGTTTTTAAAGGCACGCTATAGTCACACCAGATATGAGTGGCAAAGTGCACTTGCAGAGGTTGGCAGAGCACACGCTGAAGGCCTGACACCCAGACGCTTGCAGACAACTAACTGCTATTAGCTTACAGTGAAAAACTTTTTTGTTTTTAAAGGCACGCTATAGTCACACCAGATATGAGTGGCAAAGTGCACTTGCTGAGGTTGGCAGAGTACATGCTGAAGGCCTGACACACCCGCTTGAAGGACACTGACTGCTATTAGCTTACAGTGAAAAACTTTTTTTGTTTTTAAAGGCACGCTATAGTCACACCAGATATGAGTGGCAAAGTGCACTTGCTAAGGTGTACAGCGTACACCCTGAAGGCCTGACACCCGCTTGAAGACAAGTAACTGCTATTCAATCTATAACAGTGAAAAACATGTTTTGTTTTGAAAAGGCACGCTATAGTCACACCAGATATGAGTGGCAAAGTGCACTTGCAGAGGTTGGCAGAGTACACGCTGAAGGCCTGACACACCCGCTTGAAGGACACTGACTGCTATTAGCTTACAGTGAAAAACTTTTTTGTTTTTTAAAGGCACGCTATAGTCACACCAGATATGAGTGGCAAAGTGCACTTGCTGAGGTTGGCAGAGTACACGCTGAAGGCCTGACACCCAGACGCTTGCAGACAACTAACTGCTATTAGCTTACAGTGAAAAACATTTTTTCTTTTTAAAGGCACGCTATAGTCACACCACATATGAGTGGCAAAGTGCACTTGCAGAGGTTGGCAGAGTACACGCTGAAGGCCTGACACACCCGCTTGAAGGACACTGACTGCTATTAGCTTACAGTGAAAAACTTTTTTGTTTTTAAAGTCACGCTATAGTCACCAGATATGAGTGGCAAAGTGCACTTGCTGAGGTTGGCAGAGTACACGCTGAAGGCCTGACACCCGCTTGAAGACAACAAACTGCTATTCAATCTATAACAGTTAAAAAAGTTTTTTGTTTTTAAAGGCATGCTATAGTCACACCAGATATGAGTGGCAAAGTGCACTTGCAGAGGTTGGCAGAGTACACGCTGAAGGCCTGACACACCCGCTTGAAGGACACTGACTGCTATTAGCTTACAGTGAAAAACTTTTTTTGTTTTTAAAGGCACGCTATAGTCACACCAGATATGAGTGGCAGAGTGCACTTGCTGAGGTTGGCAGAGTAAACGCTGAAGGCCTGACACCCAGACGCTTGCAGACAATTAACTGCTATTAGCTTACAGTGAAAAACTTGTTTTGTTTTTAAAGGCACGCTATAGTCACACCAGATATGAGTGGGAAAGTGCACTTGCAGAGGTTGGCAGAGTACACGCTGAAGGCCTGACACCCAGACGCTTGCAGACAACTAACTGCTATTAGCTTACAGTGAAAAACTTTTTTTGTTTTTAAAGGCACGCTATAGTCACACCAGATATGAGTGGCAAAGTGCACTTGCTGAGGTTGGCAGAGTACATGCTGAAGGCCTGACACCCGCTTTAAGGACACTGACTGCTATTAGCTTACAGTGAAAAACTTTTTTGTTTTTAAATGCACGCTATAGTCACACCAGATATGAGTGGCAAAGTGCACTTGCAGAGGTTGGCAGAGTACACGCTGAAGGCCTGACACACCCGCTTGAAGGACACTGACTGCTATTAGCTTACAGTGAAAAACTTTTTTTGTTTTTAAAGGCACGCTATAGTCACACCAGATATGAGTGGCAGAGTGCACTTGCTGAGGTTGGCAGAGTAAACGCTGAAGGCCTGACACCCAGACGCTTGCAGACAATTAACTGCTATTAGCTTACAGTGAAAAACTTGTTTTGTTTTTAAAGGCACGCTATAGTCACACCAGATATGAGTGGGAAAGTGCACTTGCAGAGGTTGGCAGAGTACACGCTGAAGGCCTGACACCCAGACGCTTGCAGACAACTAACTGCTATTAGCTTACAGTGAAAAACTTTTTTTGTTTTTAAAGGCACGCTATAGTCACACCAGATATGAGTGGCAAAGTGCACTTGCTGAGGTTGGCAGAGTACATGCTGAAGGCCTGACACCCGCTTTAAGGACACTGACTGCTATTAGCTTACAGTGAAAAACTTTTTTGTTTTTAAATGCACGCTATAGTCACACCAGATATGAGTGGCAAAGTGCACTTGCAGAGGTTGGCAGAGTACACGCTGAAGGCCTGACACACCCGCTTGAAGAACACTGACTGCTATTAGCTTACAGTGAAAAACTTTTTTTGTTTTTAAAGGCACGCTATAGTCACACCAGATATGAGTGGCAAAGTGCACTTGCTGAGGTTGGCAGAGTACACGCTGAAGGCCTGACACCCAGACGCTTGCAGACAACTAACTGCTATTCAATCTATAACAGTGAAAAACATGTTTTGTTTTGAAAAGGCACGCTATAGTCACACCAGATATGAGTGGCAAAGTGCACTTGCAGAGGTTGGCAGAGTACACGCTAATGGCCTGACACCCGCTTGAAGACAACTAACTGCTATTAGCTTAAAGTGAAACACTTTTTTTGTTTTTTAAAGGCACGCTTGTCAGGGTACCTGAGGCCTCTACCTCTAAGGGAGGTAGAGATTTGGTGGTTTGTCCGTCCAGGCGAGCTGTTTCCTTCGTTCCTCGCGGTTCATCCAGTCACTTAAACACCGGCCGCGAGGAATCCACGTCCTTTTCTAGCGGGACGCTCAATACGTGACGTCATGACGCTATCACGAGCGACCTGTCACTCAAGTGTTCGATATCCAATCGGTACTTGTCAGAGGCGTGATTACTATCCAGAGCCAGGGTATTTAAGCTTACTTCTCACTTCAGCTCATTGCCCTGTCGTGGTTCTAGCTTGTCTAGTCACTCAGTGCTCTGGTATTCTAGTTTGCTCTATTTGGTTTTGACTCGGCTTGTTGTACTACCCTGCTTCTCTGTTCTCCCTTGACCCGGCTTGTCTCTCGCTTACCTGTCTTCTCGTTCCCTCGACCTCGGCTTGTCTCTGACTATTCTCTATTACTCTCGGTACGTTAGTCCGGCCATTCTAAGGCCCGGTATACGTACCTTTCCACTCTTTGTACTCTGCGTGTTGGATCCCTGTCCCGATCCTGACATTACGACAGGGCCAATGGATCCTGCAGGTACAAACAGTCAGCTTGGTTCTTCTGATCTCAGGTTTGACGCCATGGAGCATAGGATGGATCAGATGGCTCTAGCACTACAGGCACTTTTGTCTCGTGCTAGTAACCCACCTGAGGAGACACGTACTCCTTCTATTTCTCCTGCAGTCTCAGGTCTAGAGGTAGCCACTGTAGGTGCTTCTTCCCGTATTACCCCACCAGTACGTTATGGCGGGTCACCGGAGAATTGTCGTGGTTTTCTGAACCAGATTAGCATCCATTTCGAATTACAACCCCGTTCTTATCCTACAGATAGAGCGAAGGTTGGATTTGTTATTACTTTACTCATTGAGAAAGCTCTGAGATGGGCCAATCCTTTATGGGAGAATGATAATCCACTAGTCTATAATTATAATGCCTTTGTAGCTGCGTTTAGAAGAACTTTTGACCCTCCTGGTAGAAAGGTCAATGCAGCTAGATTACTGTTGCGTCTTAGACAGGACAATCGAACACTTGTGGACTATGCACTAGAGTTCAGGTCCTTGGCGGCAGAAGTTAAGTGGAACGAACAGGCTTATATAGATGTGTTTCTGAATGGGTTATCAGATGTAATTCTTGACGAGGTCGCTACTAGAGAACTCCCTGAGAATTTGGAGGATTTAATTTCTTTTATATCTCGTATTGATGAACGCATCAGAGAGAGGCAGAACACTCGAGATAGGACCCGTAGACCCTCCTTTAAACTAGCGCCTACCTTTCAAAATTCTGAGTTCGAGGACTTACGTATTTCTGAACCTATGCAGATAGGCAGTACTCATCTCACAGAGAGAGAGAGACAGTACAGAAGAAGGGAGGGTTTATGTATGTATTGTGGAGTCAGAGGCCATTTACGCCTAAATTGTCCTAATCGTTCGGGAAACGCTCGCACCTAAGTTTCTCTAGAGGACAGGCCTTGGGTGTTTCTACTTTGTCCTCTATTCACAACTACAAAGAGTTCAGGCTTCTGTTACCCGTTTCTTTGAGGTGGGAGAAGGGAGTAGTAAAGACTATGGCACTAATCGATTCTGGAGCTGCTGAGAGCTTTATAGATCAAGGTTTTGCTGCCAAGCATGCTATCCCATCCCAGTTAAAAGAGACACCACTGGCTGTTGAGGCCATCGATGGTAGACCGTTACTTGAGCCTGTTATTTTCCATGAGACCATACCGATTAACTTAACTGTTGGCATCCTACATAAAGAGGACATATCCTTAATGCTCATTTCTTCTCCGTCTATTCCCATAGTCCTGGGGTACTCCTGGTTGAGGAGACACAACCCTATTATTAATTGGGAGTCAGGGGAGATAGTTTCGTGGGGAAAGAATTGTCAAGAAAAATGCTTGCGTAAGGTCTTACCTCTCGGATTGACTAACACATTGCCTACCTCTGACAATCCTACAGAGACACAAATTCCGCCTCAGTATCTAGATTTAAAGGCAGTATTTGACAAAAAGAAAGCCGATACCTTACCCCCACACAGGTCCTTTGATTGCAAAATTAACCTACTCCCTGGTACCATGCCCCCCAGAGGTCATGTATACCCATTATCTACGAAAGAGAACTCAGTTCTAGAGGAGTATATTCACGAGAATTTAGACAAGGGATTCATCAGGAGGTCCTCCTCCCCTGCCGGGGCTGGATTTTTTTTTGTTAAAAAGAAAGATGGTTCTTTGAGACCTTGTATTGATTATCGAGGCTTAAATAAGATAACCATTAAAAATGCCTACCCGATTCCCTTGATCACCGAACTCTTCGATCGTTTGAAGGGCTCTACAATTTTCACCAAGTTAGACCTCAGAGGGGCATATAACTTGGTGAGAATCCAGCAGGGACATGAGTGGATGACGGCATTCAATACTCGCTATGGTCACTATGAATATACGGTTATGCCTTTTGGGTTATGCAATGCACCAGCGGTATTCCAAGATCTGATAAATGAGGTTCTTAGGGAATTTCAGCAAGAGTGCGTCATTGTATACCTAGATGATATACTTATACATTCTAGTGACATTGAGACTCATCACAAGCAAGTCAGGAGGGTTTTGCACAAGCTTCTTCAGCATGGTTTGTACTGCAAGTTGGAGAAATGTAGCTTTGATCAAACCCAGGTAACCTTTCTCGGCTATGTGATCTCTGGGGAGGGATTTAAGATGGATCCGGATAAACTCCAGTCTATTCTAGAGTGGCCTTTACCCAAAGGTCTTAAAGCCGTACAGAGATTCATTGGTTTTTCTAATTATTATAGGCGCTTTATTAAGGGCTATTCTTCAATTATCGCACCTATCACTAATATGACCAAACAGGGGGCTGATACTAAGAATTGGACTACTGAAGCTCTTCTTGCGTTCAAAACTCTCAAGGAGCTTTTCGCTTCCGCTCCAATTTTAGTTCACCCCGACACTTCCCTGCCTTTTCTGCTTGAGGTAGACGCATCAGAGACTGGTTTAGGTGCTGTCCTATCTCAAAGGTTGGGTGTTGATAAACCATTACATCCATGTGGATTTTTCTCTAAAAAATTGTCCGGTACTGAGAGCAGATATGACATTGGTGACAGAGAATTACTAGCGGTTATCAAAGCTTTGAAAGAGTGGAGACATTTATTGGAGGGTACTTTACATCCTGTTACCATTCTAACAGACCACAAAAATTTGTCTTATATCGGAGAGGCCAAGCGTTTGTCCTCCAGGCAGGCTCGTTGGTCTTTGTTTCTTACCCATTTCAATTATGTTCTGACTTACAGACCTGGCTCAAAGAATTCTAAAGCCGATGCGCTATCTCGCCAATTTGAGCCTTCTGCTTCAGTTGAACCACTTGTGTCCTCCATTGTACCCAAATGCAATATTATTGCTAATACCAGTCTTAAAATTCATTCTCCGCTACTTGACCAGATCTTGAAGTCACAACATCTAGCTCCCGAAAACACTCCTGAGGGAAGAAACTTTGTTCCTCCTGAACTTCAACTGGAGCTCTTACAATGTTTTCACGAAAGTAAGATAGCTGGTCATCCTGGTATTCGCAAGACATACTCTCTGATATCCAAGGATTTCTGGTGGCCTTCACTTCGTAGAGATATTGAGGAGTTCGTCGCAGCTTGTGAGACTTGTGCCAAGACTAAACTACCTCATGCTTCTCCATGTGGCCTGTTACACCCCTTGGACGTTCCTGAGAAACCTTGGTCCTGTTTGTCCATAGACTTTATCGTTGATTTACCTGCTTCCAAGAGACAGACTGTTATTCTCACGGTGGTGGATAGATTTACTAAGATGGCTCATTTCGTACCACTACCTAAACTTCCGACTTCTCCTGAATTGGCGGAGATTTTTGCGAGAGAGGTTTTTCGCCTACATGGGATTCCTTCGGAGATTGTTTCTGATAGAGGTTCTCAATTTGTCTCACGTTTCTGGAGATCCTTTTGTTCTCAAATGGGTATCAAATTGAACTTCTCCTCTGCCTATCACCCTCAGTCTAACGGAGCTGCTGAACGTACTAATCAAAAGATCGAACAGTATCTGCGTTGCTTTGTTTCCGAACACCAGGACGATTGGGTCGGTCTGATTCCTTGGGCGGAGTTCGCACACAATAACCTTGTTTGTGATTCAACTCGCTCTAGCCCTTTCTTCATGAACTATGGCTTTCATCCTTCGATTTTTCCTTCGGTTTCCTCTTCTCAGGGGATACCGTCGGTTGATGATCATGTCGCCAACCTGAAGAGATTATGGGATCAGACTCGGCAAATTCTGTTACATAGTTCTTCGTTGTTCAAGAAACACGCTGACAAGCATAGAAGAGCGGCTCCTGTTTTTGTTCCTGGGGATAGGGTATGGTTGAGTACTAAGAATATTCGCCTAAAAGTCCCATCTATGAAATTTGCTCCTCGCTACATAGGTCCTTACAGGATTCTCACTCGTATCAACCCGGTTGCGTATCGCCTTGCTCTGCCACCTGCCTTACGCATTCCTAATTCTTTTCATGTCTCCTTGTTGAAACCCCTTATTTGCAACAAATTCTCCTCTAAGGTTTCCTCGCCTCGTCCTGTTCAGGTGGAGGGTCGGGAGGAGTACGAGGTCAGCTCCATCATTGATTCCAGAATTTCAAGGGGAAAATTGCAATATCTGGTCAACTGGAAGGGATATGGTCCTGAGGAGAGGAGTTGGGTACCTCAAGAGGACGTTCATGCTTCTCGCCTTCGCAGAGCATTTCACCTCCGCTTCCCATCTCGTCCCGGTTCCTTCCGCCCGGTGGGCGTATCTGAGAGGGGGGGTACTGTCAGGGTACCTGAGGCCTCTACCTCTAAGGGAGGTAGAGATTTGGTGGTTTGTCCGTCCAGGCGAGCTGTTTCCTTCGTTCCTCGCGGTTCATCCAGTCACTTAAACACCGGCCGCGAGGAATCCACGTCCTTTTCTAGCGGGACGCTCAATACGTGACGTCATGACGCTATCACGAGCGACCTGTCACTCAAGTGTTCGATATCCAATCGGTACTTGTCAGAGGCGTGATTACTATCCAGAGCCAGGGTATTTAAGCTTACTTCTCACTTCAGCTCATTGCCCTGTCGTGGTTCTAGCTTGTCTAGTCACTCAGTGCTCTGGTATTCTAGTTTGCTCTATTTGGTTTTGACTCGGCTTGTTGTACTACCCTGCTTCTCTGTTCTCCCTTGACCCGGCTTGTCTCTCGCTTACCTGTCTTCTCGTTCCCTCGACCTCGGCTTGTCTCTGACTATTCTCTATTACTCTCGGTACGTTAGTCCGGCCATTCTAAGGCCCGGTATACGTACCTTTCCACTCTTTGTACTCTGCGTGTTGGATCCCTGTCCCGATCCTGACAACGCTATAGTCACACCAGATATGAGTGGCAAAGTGCACTTGCTGAGGTTGGCAGAGTACACGCTGAAGGCCTGACACCCAGACGCTTGCAGACAACTAACTGCTATTAGCTTACAGTGAAAAACATTTTTTCTTTTTAAAGGCACACTATAGTCACACCAGATATGAGTGCCAAAGTGGACTGGCAGAGGTTGTCAGAGTACACGCTGAAGGCCTGACACACCCGCTTGAAGGACACTGACTGCTATTAGCTTACAGTGAAAAACTTTTTTGTTTTTAAAGGCACGCTATAGTCACACCAGATATGAGTGGCAAAGTGCACTTGCTAAGGTGTACAGCGTACACCCTGAAGGCCTGACACCCGCTTGAAGACAAGTAACTGCTATTCAATCTATAACAGTGAAAAACATGTTTTGTTTTGAAAAGGCACGCTATAGTCACACCAGATATGAGTGGCAAAGTGCACTTGCAGAGGTTGGCAGAGTACACGCTAAAGGCCTGACACCCGCTTGAAGACAACTAACTGCTATTAGCTTAAAGTGAAACACTTTTTTTGTTTTTTAAAGGCACGCTATAGTCACACCAGATATGAGTGGCAAAGTGCACTTGCTGAGGTTGGCAGAGTACACGCTGAAGGCCTGACACCCAGACGCTTGCAGACAACTAACTGCTATTAGCTTACAGTGAAAAACATTTTTTCTTTTTAAAGGCACGCTATAGTCACACCACATATGAGTGGCAAAGTGCACTTGCAGAGGTTGGCAGAGTACACGCTGAAGGCCTGACACACCCGCTTGAAGGACACTGACTGCTATTAGCTTACAGTGAAAAACTTTGTTGTTTTTAAAGTCACGCTATAGTCACCAGATATGAGTGGCAAAGTGCACTTGCTGAGGTTGGCAGAGTACACGCTGAAGGCCTGACACCCGCTTGAAGACAACAAACTGCTATTCAATCTATAACAGTTAAAAAAGTTTTTTGTTTTTAAAGGCATGCTATAGTCACACCAGATATGAGTGGCAAAGTGCACTTGCAGAGGTTGGCAGAGTACACGCTGAAGGCCTGACACACCCGCTTGAAGGACACTGACTGCTATTAGCTTACAGTGAAAAACTTTTTTTGTTTTTAAAGGCACGCTATAGTCACACCAGATATGAGTGGCAGAGTGCACTTGCTGAGGTTGGCAGAGTAAACGCTGAAGGCCTGACACCCAGACGCTTGCAGACAAATAACTGCTATTAGCTTACAGTGAAAAACTTGTTTTGTTTTTAAAGGCACGCTATAGTCACACCAGATATGAGTGGGAAAGTGCACTTGCAGAGGTTGGCAGAGTACACGCTGAAGGCCTGACACCCAGACGCTTGCAGACAACTAACTGCTATTAGCTTACAGTGAAAAACTTTTTTTGTTTTTAAAGGCACGCTATAGTCACACCAGATATGAGTGGCAAAGTGCACTTGCTGAGGTTGGCAGAGTACATGCTGAAGGCCTGACACCCGCTTTAAGGACACTGACTGCTATTAGCTTACAGTGAAAAACTTTTTTGTTTTTAAATGCACGCTATAGTCACACCAGATATGAGTGGCAAAGTGCACTTGCAGAGGTTGGCAGAGTACACGCTGAAGGCCTGACACACCCGCTTGAAGGACACTGACTGCTATTAGCTTACAGTGAAAAACTTTTTTTGTTTTTAAAGGCACGCTATAGTCACACCAGATATGAGTGGCAAAGTGCACTTGCTGAGGTTGGCAGAGTACATGCTGAAGGCCTGACACCCAGACGCTTGCAGACAACTAACTGCTATTCAATCTATAACAGTGAAAAACATATTTTGTTTTGAAAAGGCACGCTATAGTCACACCAGATATGAGTGGCAAAGTGCACTTGCAGAGGTTGGCAGAGTACACGCTAATGGCCTGACACCCGCTTGAAGACAACTAACTGCTATTAGCTTAAAGTGAAACACTTTTTTTGTTTTTTAAAGGCACGCTATAGTCACACCAGATATGAGTGGCAAAGTGCACTTGCAGAGGTTGGCAGAGTACACGCTGAAGGCCTGACACCCAGACGCTTGCAGACAACTAACTGCTATTAGCTTACAGTGAAAAACATTTTTTCTTTTTAAAGGCACACTATAGTCACACCAGATATGAGTGCCAAAGTGGACTGGCAGAGGTTGTCAGAGTACACGCTGAAGGCCTGACACACCCGCTTGAAGGACACTGACTGCTATTAGCTTACAGTGAAAAACTTTTTTGTTTTTAAAGGCACGCTATAGTCACACCAGATATGAGTGGCAAAGTGCACTTGCTAAGGTGTACAGCGTACACCCTGAAGGCCTGACACCCGCTTGAAGACAAGTAACTGCTATTCAATCTATAACAGTGAAAAACATGTTTTGTTTTGAAAAGGCACGCTATAGTCACACCAGATATGAGTGGCAAAGTGCACTTGCAGAGGTTGGCAGAGTACACGCTAAAGGCCTGACACCCGCTTGAAGACAACTAACTGCTATTAGCTTAAAGTGAAACACTTTTTTTGTTTTTTAAAGGCACGCTATAGTCACACCAGATATGAGTGGCAAAGTGCACTTGCTGAGGTTGGCAGAGTACACGCTGAAGGCCTGACACCCAGACGCTTGCAGACAACTAACTGCTATTAGCTTACAGTGAAAAACATTTTTTCTTTTTAAAGGCACACTATAGTCACACCAGATATGAGTGCCAAAGTGGACTGGCAGAGGTTGTCAGAGTACACGCTGAAGGTCTGACACCCGCTTTAAGGACACTGACTGCTATTAGCTTACAGTGAAACACTTTTTTTGTTTTTAAAGGCACGCTATAGTCACACCACATATGAGTGGCAAAGTGCACTTGCAGAGGTTGGCAGAGTACACGCTGAAGGCCTGACACACCCGCTTGAAGGACACTGACTGCTATTAGCTTACAGTGAAAAACTTTTTTTGTTTTTAAAGGCACGCTATAGTCACACCAGATATGAGTGGCAAAGTGCACTTCCTGAGGTTGACAGAGTACACCCTGAAGGCCAGACACCCGCTTGAAGACAACTAACTGCTATTCAATCTATAACAGTGAAAAACATGTTTTGTTTTGAAAAGGCACGCTATAGTCACACCAGATATGAGTGGCAAAGTGCACTTGCTGAGGTTGGCAGAGTAGACGCTGAAGGCCTGACACCCGCTTGAAGACAACTAACTGCTATTAGCTTACAGTGAAAAACTTTTTTGTTTTTAAAGGCACGCTATAGTCACACCAGATATGAGTGGCAAAGTGCACTTGCAGAGGTTGGCAGAGTACACCCTGAAGGCCTGACACACCCGCTTGAAGGACACTGACTGCTATTAGCTTACAGTGAAAAACTTGTTTTGTTTTTAAAGGCACGCTATAGTCACACCAGATATGAGTGGCAAAGTGCACTTGCAGAGGTTGGCAGAGTACACGCTGAAGGCCTGACACCCAGACGCTTGCAGACAACTAACTGCTATTAGCTTACAGTGAAAAACTTTTTTTGTTTTTAAAGGCACGCTATAGTCACACCAGATATGAGTGGCAAAGTGCACTTGCTGAGGTTGGCAGAGTACATGCTGAAGGCCTGACACCCGCTTTAAGGACACTGACTGCTATTAGCTTACAGTGAAAAAGTTTTTTGTTTTTAAAGGCACGCTATAGTCACACCAGATTTGAGTAGCAAAGTGCACTTGCAGAGGTTGGCAGAGTACACCCTGAAGGCCTGACACCCGCTTGAAGACAACTAACTGCTATTCAATCTATAACAGTGAAAAACATGTTTTGTTTTGAAAAGGCACGCTATAGTAACACAAGATATGAGTGGCAAAGTGCACTTGCTGAGGTTGGCAGAGTACACGCTGAAGGCCTGACACCCGCTTGAACAACTAACTGCTATTAGCTTACAGTGAAAAACTTTTTTTGTTTTTAAAGGCACGCTATAGTCACACCAGATATGAGTGGGAAAGTGCACTTGCTGAGGTTGGTAGAGTACACGCTGACAGCCTGACACCCAGACGCTTGCTGACAATTAACTGCTATTAGCTTAGAGTGAAAAACTTGTTTTGTTTTTAAAGGTACGCTATAGTCACACCAGATATGAGTGGCAAAGTGCACTTGCAGAGGTTGGCAGAGTACACGCTGAAGGCCTGACACCCAGACGCTTGCAGACAACTAATTGCTATTAGCTTACAGTGAAAAACTTTTTTTGTTTTTAAAGGCACGCTATAGTCACACCAGATTTGAGTAGTAAAGTGCACTTGCAGAGGTTGGCAGAGTACACGCTGAAGGCCTGACACACCCGCTTGAAGGACACTAACTGCTATTAGCTTAAAGTGAAAAACGTTTTTTGTTTTTTAAGGCACGCTATAGTCACACCAGATATGAGTGGCAAAGTGCACTTGCTGAGGTTGGCTGAGTACACTCTGAAGGCCTGACACCCAGACGCTTGCAGACAACTAACTGCTATTAGCTTACAGTGAAAAACATGTTTTCTTTTTAAAGGCACGCTATAGTCACACCAGATATGAGTGCCAAAGTGGACTGGCAGAGGTTGTCAGAGTACACGCTGAAGGTCTGACACCCGCTTTAAGGACACTGACTGCTATTAGCTTACAGTGAAAAACGTTTTTTTTTTTAAAGGCACGCTATAGTTACACCACATATGAGTGGCAAAGTGCACTTGCAGAGGTTGGCAGAGTACACGCTGAAGGCCTGACACACCCGCTTGAAGGACACTGACTGCTATTAGCTTACAGTGAAAAACTTTTTTGTTTTTAAAGTCACGCTATAGTCACCAGATATGAGTGGCAAAGTGCACTTGCTGAGGTTGGCAGAGTACACGCTGAAGGCCTGACACCCGCTTGAAGACAACTAACTGCTATTCAATCTATAACAGTAAAAAAGTTTTTGGTTTTTAAAGGCATGCTATAGTCACACCAGATATGAGTGGCAAAGTGCACTTGCAGAGGTTGGCAGAGTACACGCTGAAGGCCTGACACACCCGCTTGAAGGACACTGACTGCTATTAGCTTACAGTGAAAAACTTTTTTTGTTTTTAAAGGCACGCTATAGTCACACCAGATATGAGTGGCAAAGTGCACTTGCTGAGGTTGACAGAGTACACCCTGAAGGCCTGACACCCGCTTGAAGACAACTAACTGCTATTCAATCTATAACAGTGAAAAACATGTTTTGTTTTGAAAAGGCACGCTATAGTCACACCAGATATGAGTGGCAAAGTGCACTTGCTGAGGTTGGCAGAGTACACGCTGAAGGCCTGACACCCGCTTGAAGACAACTAACTGCTATTAGCTTACAGTGAAAAACTTTTTTTGTTTTTAAAGGCACGCTATAGTCACACCACATATGAGTGGCAAAGTGCACTTGCAGAGGTTGGCAGAGTACACGCTGAAGGCATGACACACCCGCTTGAAGGACACTGACTGCTATAAGCTTACAGTGAAAAACTTTTTTTGTTTTTAAAGTCACGCCATGGTCACCAGATATGAGTGGCAAAGTGCACTTGCTGAGGTTGGCAGAGTACACGCTGAGGGCCTGACACCCGCTTGAAGACAACAAACTGCTATTCAATCTATAACAGTTAAAAAAGTTTTTTGTTTTTAAAGGCATGCTATAGTCAAACCAGATATGAGTGGCAAAGTGCACTTGCAGAGGTTGGCAGAGTACACGCTGAAGGCCTGACATATCTGCTTGAAGGACACTGACTGCTATTAGCTTACAGTGAAAAACTTTTTTTGTTTTTAAAGGCACGCTATAGTCACACCAGATATGAGTGGCAAAGTGCACTTCCTGAGGTTGACAGAGTACACCCTGAAGGCCAGACACCCGCTTGAAGACAACTAACTGCTATTCAATCTATAACAGTGAAAAACATGTTTTGTTTTGAAAAGGCACGCTATAGTCACACCAGATATGAGTGGCAAAGTGCACTTGCTGAGGTTGGCAGAGTAGACGCTGAAGGCCTGACACCCGCTTGAAGACAACTAACTGCTATTAGCTTACAGTGAAAAACTTTTTTGTTTTTAAAGGCACGCTATAGTCACACCAGATATGAGTGGGAAAGTGCACTTGCTGAGGTTGGCAGAGTAGACGCTGATGGCCTGACACCCAGACGCTTGCAGACAATTAACTGCTATTAGCTTAGAGTGAAAAACTTTTTTTGTTTTTAAATGCACACTATAGTCACACCAGATATGAGTGGCAGAGTGCACTTGCTGAGGTTGGCAGAGTAAACGCTGAAGGCCTGACACCCAGACGCTTGCAGACAATTAACTGCTATTAGCTTACAGTGAAAAACTTGTTTTGTTTTTAAAGGCACGCTATAGTCACACCAGATATGAGTGGGAAAGTGCACTTGCAGAGGTTGGCAGAGTACACACTGAAGGCCTGACACCCAGACGCTTGCAGACAACTAACTGCTATTAGCTTACAGTGAAAAACTTTTTTTGTTTTTAAAGGCACGCTATAGTCACACCAGATATGAGTGGCAAAGTGCACTTGCTGAGGTTGGCAGAGTACATGCTGAAGGCCTGACACCCGCTTTAAGGACACTGACTGCTATTAGCTTACAGTGAAAAACTTTTTTGTTTTTAAAGGCACGCTATAGTCACACCAGATATGAGTGGCAAAGTGCACTTGCAGAGGTTGGCAGAGTACACGCTGAAGGCCTGACACACCCGCTTGAAGGACACTGACTGCTATTAGCTTACAGTGAAAAACTTTTTTTGTTTTTAAAGGCACGCTATAGTCACACCAGATATGAGTGGCAAAGTGCACTTGCTGAGGTTGGCAGAGTACACGCTGAAGGCCTGACACCCAGACGCTTGCAGACAACTAACTGCTATTCAATCTATAACAGTGAAAAACATGTTTTGTTTTGAAAAGGCACGCTATAGTCACACCAGATATGAGTGGCAAAGTGCACTTGCAGAGGTTGGCAGAGTACACGCTAATGGCCTGACACCCGCTTGAAGACAACTAACTGCTATTAGCTTAAAGTGAAACACTTTTTTTGTTTTTTAAAGGCATGCTATAGTCACACCAGATATGAGTGGCAAAGTGCACTTGCTGAGGTTGGCAGAGTACACGCTGAAGGCCTGACACCCAGACGCTTGCAGACAACTAACTGCTATTAGCTTACAGTGAAAAACATTTTTTCTTTTTAAAGGCACACTATAGTCACACCAGATATGAGTGCCAAAGTGGACTGGCAGAGGTTGTCAGAGTACACGCTGAAGGCCTGACACACCCGTTTGAAGGACACTGACTGCTATTAGCTTACAGTGAAAAACTTTTTTTGTTTTTAAAGGCACGCTATAGTCACACCAGATATGAGTGGCAAAGTGCACTTGCTAAGGTGTACAGCGTACACCCTGAAGGCCTGACACCCGCTTGAAGACAAGTAACTGCTATTCAATCTATAACAGTGAAAAACATGTTTTGTTTTGAAAAGGCACGCTATAGTCACACCAGATATGAGTGGCAAAGTGCACTTGCAGAGGTTGGCAGAGTACACGCTAAAGGCCTGACACCCGCTTGAAGACAAGTAACTGCTATTAGCTTAAAGTGAAACACTTTTTTTGTTTTTAAATGCACACTATAGTCACACCAGATATGAGTGGCAGAGTGCACTTGCTGAGGTTGGCAGAGTAAACGCTGAAGGCCTGACACCCAGACGCTTGCAGACAATTAACTGCTATTAGCTTACAGTGAAAAACTTGTTTTGTTTTTAAAGGCACGCTATAGTCACACCAGATATGAGTGGGAAAGTGCACTTGCAGAGGTTGGCAGAGTACACACTGAAGGCCTGACACCCAGACGCTTGCAGACAACTAACTGCTATTAGCTTACAGTGAAAAACTTTTTTTGTTTTTAAAGGCACGCTATAGTCACACCAGATATGAGTGGCAAAGTGCACTTGCTGAGGTTGGCAGAGTACATGCTGAAGGCCTGACACCCGCTTTAAGGACACTGACTGCTATTAGCTTACAGTGAAAAACTTTTTTGTTTTTAAAGGCACGCTATAGTCACACCAGATATGAGTGGCAAAGTGCACTTGCAGAGGTTGGCAGAGTACACGCTGAAGGCCTGACACACCCGCTTGAAGGACACTGACTGCTATTAGCTTACAGTGAAAAACTTTTTTTGTTTTTAAAGGCACGCTATAGTCACACCAGATATGAGTGGCAAAGTGCACTTGCTGAGGTTGGCAGAGTACACGCTGAAGGCCTGACACCCAGACGCTTGCAGACAACTAACTGCTATTCAATCTATAACAGTGAAAAACATGTTTTGTTTTGAAAAGGCACGCTATAGTCACACCAGATATGAGTGGCAAAGTGCACTTGCAGAGGTTGGCAGACTACACGCTAATGGCCTGACACCCGCTTGAAGACAACTAACTGCTATTAGCTTAAAGTGAAAAACATTTTTTCTTTTTAAAGGCACACTATAGTCACACCAGATATGAGTGCCAAAGTGGACTGGCAGAGGTTGTCAGAGTACACGCTGAAGGCCTGACACACCCGCTTGAAGGACACTGACTGCTATTAGCTTACAGTGAAAAACTTTTTTTGTTTTTAAAGGCACGCTATAGTCACACCAGATATGAGTGGCAAAGTGCAATTGCTAAGGTGTACAGCGTACACCCTGAAGGCCTGACACCCGCTTGAAGACAAGTAACTGCTATTCAATCTATAACAGTGAAAAACATGTTTTGTTTTGAAAAGGCACGCTATAGTCACACCAGATATGAGTGGCAAAGTGCACTTGCAGAGGTTGGCAGAGTACACGCTAAAGGCCTGACACCCGCTTGAAGACAACTAACTGCTATTAGCTTAAAGTGAAACACTTTTTTGTTTTTTAAAGGCACGCTATAGTCACACCAGATATGAGTGGCAAAGTGCACTTGCTGAGGTTGGCAGAGTACACGCTGAAGGCCTGACACCCAGACGCTTGCAGACAACTATCTGCTATTAGCTTACAGTGAAAAACATTTTTTCTTTTTAAAGGCACACTATAGTCACACCAGATATGAGTGCCAAAGTGGACTGGCAGAGGTTGTCAGAGTACACGCTGAAGGTCTGACACCCGCTTTAAGGACACTGACTGCTATTAGCTTACAGTGAAAAACTTTTTTTTTTGTTTTTAAAGGCACGCTATAGTCACACCACATATGAGTGGCAAAGTGCACTTGCAGAGGTTGGCAGAGTACACGCTGAAGGCATGACACACCCGCTTGAAGGACACTGACTGCTATAAGCTTACAGTGAAAAACTTTTTTTGTTTTTAAAGTCACGCCATGGTCACCAGATATGAGTGGCAAAGTGCACTTGCTGAGGTTGGCAGAGTACACGCTGAGGGCCTGACACCCGCTTGAAGACAACAAACTGCTATTCAATCTATAACAGTTAAAAAAGTTTTTTGTTTTTAAAGGCATGCTATAGTCAAACCAGATATGAGTGGCAAAGTGCACTTGCAGAGGTTGGCAGAGTACACGCTGAAGGCCTGACATATCTGCTTGAAGGACACTGACTGCTATTAGCTTACAGTGAAAAACTTTTTTTGTTTTTAAAGGCACGCTATAGTCACACCAGATATGAGTGGCAAAGTGCACTTCCTGAGGTTGACAGAGTACACCCTGAAGGCCAGACACCCGCTTGAAGACAACTAACTGCTATTCAATCTATAACAGTGAAAAACATGTTTTGTTTTGAAAAGGCACGCTATAGTCACACCAGATATGAGTGGCAAAGTGCACTTGCTGAGGTTGGCAGAGTAGACGCTGAAGGCCTGACACCCGCTTGAAGACAACTAACTGCTATTAGCTTAAAGTGAAAAACTTTTTTTCTTTTTAAAGGCACACTATAGTCACACCAGATATGAGTGCCAAAGTGGACTGGCAGAGGTTGTCAGAGTACACGCTGAAGGCCTGACACACCCGCTTGAAGGACACTGACTGCTATTAGCTTACAGTGAAAAACTTTTTTTGTTTTTAAAGGCACGCTATAGTCACACCAGATATGAGTGGCAAAGTGCACTTGCTAAGGTGTACAGCGTACACCCTGAAGGCCTGACACCCGCTTGAAGACAAGTAACTGCTATTCAATCTATAACAGTGAAAAACATGTTTTGTTTTGAAAAGGCACGCTATAGTCACACCAGATATGAGTGGCAAAGTGCACTTGCAGAGGTTGGCAGAGTACACGCTAAAGGCCTGACACCCGCTTGAAGACAACTAACTGCTATTAGCTTAAAGTGAAACACTTTTTTGTTTTTTAAAGGCACGCTATAGTCACACCAGATATGAGTGGCAAAGTGCACTTGCTGAGGTTGGCAGAGTACACGCTGAAGGCCTGACACCCAGACGCTTGCAGACAACTATCTGCTATTAGCTTACAGTGAAAAACATTTTTTCTTTTTAAAGGCACACTATAGTCACACCAGATATGAGTGCCAAAGTGGACTGGCAG
The DNA here is from genome assembly GCF_036172605.1 of Pelobates fuscus. Taxonomy (NCBI): domain Eukaryota; kingdom Metazoa; phylum Chordata; class Amphibia; order Anura; family Pelobatidae; genus Pelobates; species Pelobates fuscus. Next base: position 121,752,556 of record NC_086323.1, read on the forward strand.
AGGTTGTCAGAGTACACGCTGAAGGTCTGACACCCGCTTTAAGGACACTGACTGCTATTAGCTTACAGTGAAAAACTTTTTTTTTTGTTTTTAAAGGCACGCTATAGTCACACCACATATGAGTGGCAAAGTGCACTTGCAGAGGTTGGCAGAGTACACGCTGAAGGCATGACACACCCGCTTGAAGGACACTGACTGCTATAAGCTTACAGTGAAAAACTTTTTTTGTTTTTAAAGTCACGCCATGGTCACCAGATATGAGTGGCAAAGTGCACTTGCTGAGGTTGGCAGAGTACACGCTGAGGGCCTGACACCCGCTTGAAGACAACAAACTGCTATTCAATCTATAACAGTTAAAAAAGTTTTTTGTTTTTAAAGGCATGCTATAGTCAAACCAGATATGAGTGGCAAAGTGCACTTGCAGAGGTTGGCAGAGTACACGCTGAAGGCCTGACATATCTGCTTGAAGGACACTGACTGCTATTAGCTTACAGTGAAAAACTTTTTTTGTTTTTAAAGGCACGCTATAGTCACACCAGATATGAGTGGCAAAGTGCACTTCCTGAGGTTGACAGAGTACACCCTGAAGGCCAGACACCCGCTTGAAGACAACTAACTGCTATTCAATCTATAACAGTGAAAAACATGTTTTGTTTTGAAAAGGCACGCTATAGTCACACCAGATATGAGTGGCAAAGTGCACTTGCTGAGGTTGGCAGAGTAGACGCTGAAGGCCTGACACCCGCTTGAAGACAACTAACTGCTATTAGCTTAAAGTGAAAAACTTTTTTTGTTTTTAAAGGCACGCTATAGTCACACCAGATATGAGTGGGAAAGTGCACTTGCTGAGGTTGGCAGAGTACACGCTGACGGCCTGACACCCAGACGCTTGCAGACAATTAACTGCTATTAGCTTAGAGTGAAAAACGTGTTTTGTTTTTAAAGGCACGCTATAGTCACACCAGATATGAGTGGCAAAGTGCACTTGCAGAGGTTGGCAGAGTACACGCTGAAGGCCTGACACCCAGACGCTTGCAGACAATTAACTGCTATTTGCTTAGAGTGAAAAACGTGTTTTGTTTTTAAAGGCACGCTATAGTCACACCAGATATGAGTGGCAAAGTGCACTTGCAGAGGTTGGCAGAGTACACGCTGAAGGCCTGACACCCAGACGCTTGCAGACAACTAACTGCTATTAGCTTACAGTGAAAAACTTTTTTTGTTTTTAAAGGCACGCTATAGTCACACCAGATATGAGTGGCAAAGTGCACTTGCTGAGGTTGGCAGAGTACATGCTGAAGGCCTGACACCCGCTTTAAGGACACTGACTGCTATTAGCTTACAGTGAAAAACTTTTTTGTTTTTAAAGGCACGCTATAGTCACACCAGATATGAGTGGAAAAGTGCACTTGCAGAGGTTGGCAGAGTACACGCTGAAGGCCTGACACCCAGACGCTTGCAGACAACTAACTGCTATTAGCTTAAAGTGAAACACTTTTTTTGTTTTTTAAAGGCACGCTATAGTCACACCAGATATGAGTGCCAAAGTGGACTGGCAGAGGTTGTCAGAGTACACGCTGAAGGTCTGACACCCGCTTTAAGGACACTGACTGCTATTAGCTTACAGTGAAAAACGTTTTTTTTGTTTTTAAAGGCACGCTATAGTCACACCACATATGAGTGGCAAAGTGCACTTGCAGAGGTTGGCAGAGTACACGCTGAAGGCCTGACACACCCGCTTGAAGGACACTGACTGCTATTAGCTTACAGTGAAAAACTTTTTTTGTTTTTAAAGTCACGCCATGGTCACCAGATATGAGTGGCAAAGTGCACTTGCTGAGGTTGGCAGAGTACACGCTGAAGGCCTGACACCCGCTTGAAGACAACAAACTGCTATTCAATCTATAACAGTTAAAAAAGTTTTTTGTTTTTAAAGGCATGCTATAGTCACACCAGATATGAGTGGCAAAGTGCACTTGCAGAGGTTGGCAGAGTACACGCTGAAGGCCTGACACACCCGCTTGAAGAACACTGACTGCTATTAGCTTACAGTGAAAAACTTTTTTTGTTTTTAAAGGCACGCTATAGTCACACCAGATATGAGTGGCAAAGTGCACTTGCTGAGGTTGGCAGAGTACACGCTGAAGGCCTGACACCCGCTTGAAGACAACTAACTGCTATTCAATCTATAACAGTTAAAAAAGTGTTTTGTTTTTAAAGGCATGCTATAGTCACACCAGATATGAGTGGCAAAGTGCACTTGCAGAGGTTGGCAGAGTACACGCTGAAGGCCTGACACCCGCTTGAAGACATCTAACTGCTATTAGCTTATAGTGAAAAACTTTTTTTGTTTTTAAAGGCACGCTATAGTCACACCAGATATGAGTGGGAAAGTGCACTTGCTGAGGTTGGCAGAGTACACGCTGACGGCCTGACACCCAGACGCTTGCAGACAATTAACTGCTATTAGCTTAGAGTGAAAAACTTGTTTTGTTTTTAAAGGCACGCTATAGTCACACCAGATATGAGTGGCAAAGTGCACTTGCAGAGGTTGGCAGAGCACACGCTGAAGGCCTGACACCCAGACGCTTGCAGACAACTAACTGCTATTAGCTTACAGTGAAAAACTTTTTTGTTTTTAAAGGCACGCTATAGTCACACCAGATATGAGTGGCAAAGTGCACTTGCTGAGGTTGGCAGAGTACATGCTGAAGGCCTGACACACCCGCTTGAAGGACACTGACTGCTATTAGCTTACAGTGAAAAACTTTTTTTGTTTTTAAAGGCACGCTATAGTCACACCAGATATGAGTGGCAAAGTGCACTTGCTAAGGTGTACAGCGTACACCCTGAAGGCCTGACACCCGCTTGAAGACAAGTAACTGCTATTCAATCTATAACAGTGAAAAACATGTTTTGTTTTGAAAAGGCACGCTATAGTCACACCAGATATGAGTGGCAAAGTGCACTTGCAGAGGTTGGCAGAGTACACGCTGAAGGCCTGACACACCCGCTTGAAGGACACTGACTGCTATTAGCTTACAGTGAAAAACTTTTTTTGTTTTTTAAAGGCACGCTATAGTCACACCAGATATGAGTGGCAAAGTGCACTTGCTGAGGTTGGCAGAGTACACGCTGAAGGCCTGACACCCAGACGCTTGCAGACAACGTGCACTTGCTGAGGTTGGCAGAGTACACGCTGAGGTTGCCAGATATGAGTGGCAAAGTGCACTTGCTGAGGTTGGCAGAGTACACGCTGAAGGCCTGACACCCAGACGCTTGCAGACAACTAACTGCTATTAGCTTACAGTGAAAAACATTTTTTCTTTTTAAAGGCACGCTATAGTCACACCACATATTAGTGGCAAAGTGCACTTGCTGAGGTTGGCAGAGTACACGCTGAAGGCCTGACACCCAGACGCTTGCAGACAACTGACTGCTATTAGCTTACAGTGAAAAACTTTTTTTGTTTTTAAAGGCACGCTATAGTCACACCAGATATGAGTGGCAAAGTGCACTTGCTGAGGTTGGCAGAGTACATGCTGAAGGCCTGACACACCCGCTTGAAGGACACTGACTGCTATTAGCTTACAGTGAAAAACTTTTTTTGTTTTTAAAGGCACGCTATAGTCACACCAGATATGAGTGGCAAAGTGCACTTGCAGAGGTTGGCAGAGTACACGCTGAAGGCCTGACACACCCGCTTGAAGAACACTGACTGCTATTAGCTTACAGTGAAAAACTTTTTTGTTTTTAAAGTGGCACGCTATAGTCACACCAGATATGAGTGGCAAAGTGCACTTGCAGAGGTTGGCAGAGTACACGCTGAAGGTCTGACACCCGCTTTAAGGACACTGACTGCTATTAGCTTACAGTGAAAAACTTTTTTTTTTGTTTTTAAAGGCACGCTATAGTCACACCACATATGAGTGGCAAAGTGCACTTGCAGAGGTTGGCAGAGTACACGCTGAAGGCATGACACACCCGCTTGAAGGACACTGACTGCTATAAGCTTACAGTGAAAAACTTTTTTTGTTTTTAAAGTCACGCCATGGTCACCAGATATGAGTGGCAAAGTGCACTTGCTGAGGTTGGCAGAGTACACGCTGAGGGCCTGACACCCGCTTGAAGACAACAAACTGCTATTCAATCTATAACAGTTAAAAAAGTTTTTTGTTTTTAAAGGCATGCTATAGTCAAACCAGATATGAGTGGCAAAGTGCACTTGCAGAGGTTGGCAGAGTACACGCTGAAGGCCTGACATATCTGCTTGAAGGACACTGACTGCTATTAGCTTACAGTGAAAAACTTTTTTTGTTTTTAAAGGCACGCTATAGTCACACCAGATATGAGTGGCAAAGTGCACTTCCTGAGGTTGACAGAGTACACCCTGAAGGCCAGACACCCGCTTGAAGACAACTAACTGCTATTCAATCTATAACAGTGAAAAACATGTTTTGTTTTGAAAAGGCACGCTATAGTCACACCAGATATGAGTGGCAAAGTGCACTTGCTGAGGTTGGCAGAGTAGACGCTGAAGGCCTGACACCCGCTTGAAGACAACTAACTGCTATTAGCTTAAAGTGAAAAACTTTTTTTGTTTTTAAAGGCACGCTATAGTCACACCAGATATGAGTGGGAAAGTGCACTTGCTGAGGTTGGCAGAGTACACGCTGACGGCCTGACACCCAGACGCTTGCAGACAATTAACTGCTATTAGCTTAGAGTGAAAAACGTGTTTTGTTTTTAAAGGCACGCTATAGTCACACCAGATATGAGTGGCAAAGTGCACTTGCAGAGGTTGGCAGAGTACACGCTGAAGGCCTGACACCCAGACGCTTGCAGACAATTAACTGCTATTTGCTTAGAGTGAAAAACGTGTTTTGTTTTTAAAGGCACGCTATAGTCACACCAGATATGAGTGGCAAAGTGCACTTGCAGAGGTTGGCAGAGTACACGCTGAAGGCCTGACACCCAGACGCTTGCAGACAACTAACTGCTATTAGCTTACAGTGAAAAACTTTTTTTGTTTTTAAAGGCACGCTATAGTCACACCAGATATGAGTGGCAAAGTGCACTTGCTGAGGTTGGCAGAGTACATGCTGAAGGCCTGACACCCGCTTTAAGGACACTGACTGCTATTAGCTTACAGTGAAAAACTTTTTTGTTTTTAAAGGCACGCTATAGTCACACCAGATATGAGTGGAAAAGTGCACTTGCAGAGGTTGGCAGAGTACACGCTGAAGGCCTGACACCCAGACGCTTGCAGACAACTAACTGCTATTAGCTTAAAGTGAAACACTTTTTTTGTTTTTTAAAGGCACGCTATAGTCACACCAGATATGAGTGCCAAAGTGGACTGGCAGAGGTTGTCAGAGTACACGCTGAAGGTCTGACACCCGCTTTAAGGACACTGACTGCTATTAGCTTACAGTGAAAAACGTTTTTTTTGTTTTTAAAGGCACGCTATAGTCACACCACATATGAGTGGCAAAGTGCACTTGCAGAGGTTGGCAGAGTACACGCTGAAGGCCTGACACACCCGCTTGAAGGACACTGACTGCTATTAGCTTACAGTGAAAAACTTTTTTTGTTTTTAAAGTCACGCCATGGTCACCAGATATGAGTGGCAAAGTGCACTTGCTGAGGTTGGCAGAGTACACGCTGAAGGCCTGACACCCGCTTGAAGACAACAAACTGCTATTCAATCTATAACAGTTAAAAAAGTTTTTTGTTTTTAAAGGCATGCTATAGTCACACCAGATATGAGTGGCAAAGTGCACTTGCAGAGGTTGGCAGAGTACACGCTGAAGGCCTGACACACCCGCTTGAAGGACACTGACTGCTATTAGCTTACAGTGAAAAACTTTTTTTGTTTTTAAAGGCACGCTATAGTCACACCAGATATGAGTGGCAAAGTGCACTTGCTGAGGTTGGCAGAGTACACGCTGAAGGCCTGACACCCGCTTGAAGACAACTAACTGCTATTCAATCTATAACAGTTAAAAAAGTGTTTTGTTTTTAAAGGCATGCTATAGTCACACCAGATATGAGTGGCAAAGTGCACTTGCAGAGGTTGGCAGAGTACACGCTGAAGGCCTGACACCCGCTTGAAGACATCTAACTGCTATTAGCTTATAGTGAAAAACTTTTTTTGTTTTTAAAGGCACGCTATAGTCACACCAGATATGAGTGGGAAAGTGCACTTGCTGAGGTTGGCAGAGTACACGCTGACGGCCTGACACCCAGACGCTTGCAGACAATTAACTGCTATTAGCTTAGAGTGAAAAACTTGTTTTGTTTTTAAAGGCACGCTATAGTCACACCAGATATGAGTGGCAAAGTGCACTTGCAGAGGTTGGCAGAGCACACGCTGAAGGCCTGACACCCAGACGCTTGCAGACAACTAACTGCTATTAGCTTACAGTGAAAAACTTTTTTGTTTTTAAAGGCACGCTATAGTCACACCAGATATGAGTGGCAAAGTGCACTTGCTGAGGTTGGCAGAGTACATGCTGAAGGCCTGACACACCCGCTTGAAGGACACTGACTGCTATTAGCTTACAGTGAAAAACTTTTTTTGTTTTTAAAGGCACGCTATAGTCACACCAGATATGAGTGGCAAAGTGCACTTGCTAAGGTGTACAGCGTACACCCTGAAGGCCTGACACCCGCTTGAAGACAAGTAACTGCTATTCAATCTATAACAGTGAAAAACATGTTTTGTTTTGAAAAGGCACGCTATAGTCACACCAGATATGAGTGGCAAAGTGCACTTGCAGAGGTTGGCAGAGTACACGCTGAAGGCCTGACACACCCGCTTGAAGGACACTGACTGCTATTAGCTTACAGTGAAAAACTTTTTTTGTTTTTTAAAGGCACGCTATAGTCACACCAGATATGAGTGGCAAAGTGCACTTGCTGAGGTTGGCAGAGTACACGCTGAAGGCCTGACACCCAGACGCTTGCAGACAACTAACTGCTATTAGCTTACAGTGAAAAACATTTTTTCTTTTTAAAGGCACGCTATAGTCACACCACATATGAGTGGCAAAGTGCACTTGCAGAGGTTGGCAGAGTACACGCTGAAGGCCTGACACACCCGCTTGAAGGACACTGACTGCTATTAGCTTACAGTGAAAAACTTTTTTGTTTTTAAAGTCACGCTATAGTCACCAGATATGAGTGGCAAAGTGCACTTGCTGAGGTTGGCAGAGTACACGCTGAAGGCCTGACACCCGCTTGAAGACAACAAACTGCTATTCAATCTATAACAGTTAAAAAAGTTTTTTGTTTTTAAAGGCACGCTATAGTCACACCACATATGAGTGGCAAAGTGCACTTGCAGAGGTTGGCAGAGTACACGCTGAAGGCCTGACACACCCGCTTGAAGGACACTGACTGCTATTAGCTTACAGTGAAAAACTTTTTTGTTTTTAAAGTCACGCTATAGTCACCAGATATGAGTGGCAAAGTGCACTTGCTGAGGTTGGCAGAGTACACGCTGAAGGCCTGACACCCGCTTGAAGACAACAAACTGCTATTCAATCTATAACAGTTAAAAAAGTTTTTTGTTTTTAAAGGCATGCTATAGTCACACCAGATATGAGTGGGAAAGTGCACTTGCAGAGGTTGGCAGAGTACACGCTGAAGGCCTGACACCCAGACGCTTGCAGACAACTAACTGCTATTAGCTTACAGTGAAAAACTTTTTTTGTTTTTAAAGGCACGCTATAGTCACACCAGATATGAGTGGCAAAGTGCACTTGCTGAGGTTGGCAGAGTACATGCTGAAGGCCTGACACCCGCTTTAAGGACACTGACTGCTATTAGCTTACAGTGAAAAACTTTTTTGTTTTTAAATGCACGCTATAGTCACACCAGATATGAGTGGCAAAGTGCACTTGCAGAGGTTGGCAGAGTACACGCTGAAGGCCTGACACACCCGCTTGAAGGACACTGACTGCTATTAGCTTACAGTGAAAAACTTTTTTTGTTTTTAAAGGCACGCTATAGTCACACCAGATATGAGTGGCAAAGTGCACTTGCTGAGGTTGGCAGAGTACATGCTGAAGGCCTGACACCCAGACGCTTGCAGACAACTAACTGCTATTCAATCTATAACAGTGAAAAACATGTTTTGTTTTGAAAAGGCACGCTATAGTCACACCAGATATGAGTGGCAAAGTGCACTTGCAGAGGTTGGCAGAGTACACGCTAATGGCCTGACACACCCGCTTGAAGGACACTGACTGCTATTAGCTTACAGTGAAAAACTTGTTTTGTTTTTAAAGGCATGCTATAGTCACACCAGATATTAGTGGCAAAGTGCACTTGCTGAGGTTGGCAGAGTACACGCTGAAGGCCTGACACCCAGACGCTTGCAGACAACTAACTGCTATTAGCTTACAGTGAAAAACTTTTTTTGTTTTTAAAGGCACGCTATAGTCACACCAGATATGAGTGGCAAAGTGCACTTGCTGAGGTTGGCAGAGTACATGCTGAAGGCCTGACACACCCGCTTGAAGGACACTGACTGCTATTAGCTTACAGTGAAAAACTTTTTTTGTTTTTAAAGGCACGCTATAGTCACACCAGATATGAGTGGCAAAGTGCACTTGCAGAGGTTGGCAGAGTACACGCTGAAGGCCTGACACACCCGCTTGAAGAACACTGACTGCTATTAGCTTACAGTGAAAAACTTTTTTGTTTTTAAAGGCACGCTATAGTCACACCAGATATGAGTGGCAAAGTGCACTTGCTGAGGTTGGCAGAGTACACACTGAAGGCCTGACACCCAGACGCTTGCAGACAACTAACTGCTATACAATCTATAACAGTGAAAAACATGTTTTGTTTTGAAAAGGCACGCTATAGTCACACCAGATATGAGTGGCAAAGTTCACTTGCAGAGGTTGGCAGAGTACACGCTAATGGCCTGACACCCGCTTGAAGACAACTAACTGCTATTAGCTTAAAGTGAAACACTTTTTTGTTTTTTAAAGGCACGCTATAGTCACACCAGATATGAGGGCAAAGTGCACTTGCTGAGGTTGGCAGAGTACACGCTGAAGGCCTGACACCCAGACGCTTGCAGACAACTAACTGCTATTAGCTTACAGTGAAAAACATTTTTTCTTTTTAAAGGCACACTATAGTCACACCAGATATGAGTGCCAAAGTGGACTGGCAGAGGTTGTCAGAGTACACGCTGAAGGCCTGACACACCCGCTTGAAGGACACTGACTGCTATTAGCTTACAGTGAAAAACTTTTTTTGTTTTTAAAGGCACGCTATAGTCACACCAGATATGAGTGGCAAAGTGCACTTGCTGAGGTTGACAGAGTACACCCTGAAGGCCTGACACCCGCTTGAAGACAAGTAACTGCTATTCAATCTATAACAGTGAAAAACATGTTTTGTTTTGAATAGGCACGCTATAGTCACACCAGATATGAGTGGCAAAGTGCACTTGCAGAGGTTGGCAGAGTACACGCTAAAGGCCTGACACCCGCTTGAAGACAACTAACTGCTATTAGCTTAAAGTGAAACACTTTTTTTTGTTTTTTAAAGGCACGCTATAGTCACACCAGATATGAGTGGCAAAGTGCACTTGCTGAGGTTGGCAGAGTACACGCTGAAGGCCTGACACCCAGACGCTTGCAGACAACTAACTGCTATTAGCTTACAGTGAAAAACTTTTTTTTGGTTTTAAAGGCACGCTATAGTCACACCAGATATACGTGGCAAAGTGCACTTGCTGAGGTTGGCAGAGTACACGCTGAAGGCCTGACACCCAGACGCTTGCAGACAACTAACTGATATTAGCTTACAGTGAAACACTTTTTTGTTTTTAAAGGCACGCTATAGTCACACCAGATATTAATGGCAAAGTGCACTTGCTGAGGTTGGCAGAGTACACGCTGAATGCCTGACACCCAGACGCTTGCAGACAACTAACTGCTATTAGCTTACAGTGAAACACTTTTTTTCTTTTTAAAGGCACGCTATAGTCACACCAGATATGAGTGCCAAAGTGGACTGGCAGAGGTTGGCAGAGTACACGCTGAAGGTCTGACACCCGCTTTAAGGACACTGACTGCTATAGCTTACAGTGAAAAAAGTTTTTTGTTTTTAAAGGCACGGTATAGTCACACCAGATATGAGTGGCAAAGTGCACTTGCAGAGGTTGGCAGAGTACACGCTGAAGGCCTGACACACCCGTTTGAAGGACACTAACTGCTATTAGCTTACAGTGAAAAACGTTTTTTGTTTTTAAAGGCACGCTATAGTCACACCAGATATGAGTGGGAAAGTGCACTTGCTGAGCTTGGCAGAGTACACGCTGACGGCCTGACACCCAGACGCTTGCAGACAATTAACTGCTATTAGCTTAAAGTGAAAAACTTGTTTTGTTTTTAAAGGCACGCTATAGTCACACCAGATATGAGTGGCAAAGTGCACTTGAAGAGGTTGGCAGAGTACACGCTGAAGGCCTGACACCCAGACGCTTGCAGACAACTAACTGCTATTAGCTTACAGTGAAACACTTTTTTTTTTTTTAAATGCATGCTATAGTCACACCAGATATGAGTGCCAAAGTGGACTGGCAGAGGTTGGCAGAGTACACGCTGAAGGTCTGACACCCGCTTTAAGGACACTGACTGCAATAGCTTACAGTGAAAAACGTTTTTTGTTTTTAAAGGCACGCTATAGTCACACCAGATATGAGTGGCAAAGTGCACTTGCAGAGGTTGGCAGAGTACACGCTGAAGGCCTGACACACCCGCTTGAAGGACACTGACTGCTATTAGCTTACAGTGAAAAACTTTTTTTTGTTTTTAAAGGCACGCTATAGTCACACCAGATATGAGTGGCAAAGTGCATTTGCTGAGGTTGGCAGAGTACACGCTGAAGGCCTGACACCCAGACGCTTGCAGACAACTAACTGCTATTAGCTTAAAGTGAAACACTTTTTTTGTTTTTTAAAGGCACGCTATAGTCACACCAGATATGAGTGGCAAAGTGCACTTGCAGAGGTTGGCAGAGTACACGCTGAAGGCCTGACACACCCGCTTGAAGGACACTGACTGCTATTAGCTTACAGTGAAAAACTTTTTTTGTTTTTAAAGGCACGCTATAGTCACACCAGATATGAGTGGCAAAGTGCACTTGCTGAGGTTGACAGAGTACACCCTGAAGGCCTGACACCCGCTTGAAGACAACTAACTGCTGTTCAATCTATAACAGTGAAAAACATGTTTTGTTTTGAAAAGGCACGCTATAGTCACACCAGATATGAGTGGCAAAGTGCACTTGCTGAGCTTGGCAGAGTACACGCTGAAGGCCTGACACCCGCTTGAAGACAACTAACTGCTATTAGCTTACAGTGAAAAACTTTTTTTGTTTTTAAAGGCACGCTATAGTCACACCAGATATGAGTGGCAAAGTGCACTTGCTGAGGTTGGCAGAGTACATGCTGAAGGCCTGACACCCGCTTTAAGGACACTGACTGCTATTAGCTTACAGTGAAATTTTTTTTTGTTTTTAAAGGCACGCTATAAGGACACTGACTGCTATTAGCTTACAGTGAAAAACTTTTTTGTTTTTAAAGGCACGCTATAGTCACACCAGATATGAGTGGCAAAGTGCACTTGCAGAGGTTGGCAGAGTACACGCTGAAGGCCTGACACACCCGCTTGAAGGACACTGACTGCTATTAGCTTACAGTGAAAAACTTTTTTTGTTTTTAAAGGCACGCTATAGTCACACCAGATATGAGTGGCAAAGTGCACTTGCTGAGGTTGGCAGAGTACACGCTGAAGGCCTGACACCCAGACGCTTGCAGACAACTAACTGCTATTCAATCTATAACAGTGAAAAACATGTTTTGTTTTGAAAAGGCACGCTATAGTCACACCAGATATGAGTGGCAAAGTGCACTTGCAGAGGTTGGCAGAGTACACGCTAATGGCCTGACACCCGCTTGAAGACAACTAACTGCTATTAGCTTAAAGTGAAACACTTTTTTTGTTTTTTAAAGGCATGCTATAGTCACACCAGATATGAGTGGCAAAGTGCACTTGCTGAGGTTGGCAGAGTACACGCTGAAGGCCTGACACCCAGACGCTTGCAGACAACTAACTGCTATTAGCTTACAGTGAAAAACATTTTTTCTTTTTAAAGGCACACTATAGTCACACCAGATATGAGTGCCAAAGTGGACTGGCAGAGGTTGTCAGAGTACACGCTGAAGGCCTGACACACCCGCTTGAAGGACACTGACTGCTATTAGCTTACAGTGAAAAACTTTTTTTGTTTTTAAAGGCACGCTATAGTCACACCAGATATGAGTGGCAAAGTGCACTTGCTAAGGTGTACAGCGTACACCCTGAAGGCCTGACACCCGCTTGAAGACAAGTAACTGCTATTCAATCTATAACAGTGAAAAACATGTTTTGTTTTGAAAAGGCACGCTATAGTCACACCAGATATGAGTGGCAAAGTGCACTTGCAGAGGTTGGCAGAGTACACGCTAAAGGCCTGACACCCGCTTGAAGACAAGTAACTGCTATTAGCTTAAAGTGAAACACTTTTTTTGTTTTTAAATGCACACTATAGTCACACCAGATATGAGTGGCAGAGTGCACTTGCTGAGGTTGGCAGAGTAAACGCTGAAGGCCTGACACCCAGACGCTTGCAGACAATTAACTGCTATTAGCTTACAGTGAAAAACTTGTTTTGTTTTTAAAGGCACGCTATAGTCACACCAGATATGAGTGGGAAAGTGCACTTGCAGAGGTTGGCAGAGTACACACTGAAGGCCTGACACCCAGACGCTTGCAGACAACTAACTGCTATTAGCTTACAGTGAAAAACTTTTTTTGTTTTTAAAGGCACGCTATAGTCACACCAGATATGAGTGGCAAAGTGCACTTGCTGAGGTTGGCAGAGTACATGCTGAAGGCCTGACACCCGCTTTAAGGACACTGACTGCTATTAGCTTACAGTGAAAAACTTTTTTGTTTTTAAAGGCACGCTATAGTCACACCAGATATGAGTGGCAAAGTGCACTTGCAGAGGTTGGCAGAGTACACGCTGAAGGCCTGACACACCCGCTTGAAGGACACTGACTGCTATTAGCTTACAGTGAAAAACTTTTTTTGTTTTTAAAGGCACGCTATAGTCACACCAGATATGAGTGGCAAAGTGCACTTGCTGAGGTTGGCAGAGTACACGCTGAAGGCCTGACACCCAGACGCTTGCAGACAACTAACTGCTATTCAATCTATAACAGTGAAAAACATGTTTTGTTTTGAAAAGGCACGCTATAGTCACACCAGATATGAGTGGCAAAGTGCACTTGCAGAGGTTGGCAGACTACACGCTAATGGCCTGACACCCGCTTGAAGACAACTAACTGCTATTAGCTTAAAGTGAAAAACATTTTTTCTTTTTAAAGGCACACTATAGTCACACCAGATATGAGTGCCAAAGTGGACTGGCAGAGGTTGTCAGAGTACACGCTGAAGGCCTGACACACCCGCTTGAAGGACACTGACTGCTATTAGCTTACAGTGAAAAACTTTTTTTGTTTTTAAAGGCACGCTATAGTCACACCAGATATGAGTGGCAAAGTGCACTTGCTAAGGTGTACAGCGTACACCCTGAAGGCCTGACACCCGCTTGAAGACAAGTAACTGCTATTCAATCTATAACAGTGAAAAACATGTTTTGTTTTGAAAAGGCACGCTATAGTCACACCAGATATGAGTGGCAAAGTGCACTTGCAGAGGTTGGCAGAGTACACGCTAAAGGCCTGACACCCGCTTGAAGACAACTAACTGCTATTAGCTTAAAGTGAAACACTTTTTTGTTTTTTAAAGGCACGCTATAGTCACACCAGATATGAGTGGCAAAGTGCACTTGCTGAGGTTGGCAGAGTACACGCTGAAGGCCTGACACCCAGACGCTTGCAGACAACTATCTGCTATTAGCTTACAGTGAAAAACATTTTTTCTTTTTAAAGGCACACTATAGTCACACCAGATATGAGTGCCAAAGTGGACTGGCAGAGGTTGTCAGAGTACACGCTGAAGGTCTGACACCCGCTTTAAGGACACTGACTGCTATTAGCTTACAGTGAAAAACTTTTTTTTTTGTTTTTAAAGGCACGCTATAGTCACACCACATATGAGTGGCAAAGTGCACTTGCAGAGGTTGGCAGAGTACACGCTGAAGGCATGACACACCCGCTTGAAGGACACTGACTGCTATAAGCTTACAGTGAAAAACTTTTTTTGTTTTTAAAGTCACGCCATGGTCACCAGATATGAGTGGCAAAGTGCACTTGCTGAGGTTGGCAGAGTACACGCTGAGGGCCTGACACCCGCTTGAAGACAACAAACTGCTATTCAATCTATAACAGTTAAAAAAGTTTTTTGTTTTTAAAGGCATGCTATAGTCAAACCAGATATGAGTGGCAAAGTGCACTTGCAGAGGTTGGCAGAGTACACGCTGAAGGCCTGACATATCTGCTTGAAGGACACTGACTGCTATTAGCTTACAGTGAAAAACTTTTTTTGTTTTTAAAGGCACGCTATAGTCACACCAGATATGAGTGGCAAAGTGCACTTCCTGAGGTTGACAGAGTACACCCTGAAGGCCAGACACCCGCTTGAAGACAACTAACTGCTATTCAATCTATAACAGTGAAAAACATGTTTTGTTTTGAAAAGGCACGCTATAGTCACACCAGATATGAGTGGCAAAGTGCACTTGCTGAGGTTGGCAGAGTAGACGCTGAAGGCCTGACACCCGCTTGAAGACAACTAACTGCTATTAGCTTACAGTGAAAAACTTTTTTGTTTTTAAAGGCACGCTATAGTCACACCAGATATGAGTGGGAAAGTGCACTTGCTGAGGTTGGCAGAGTAGACGCTGATGGCCTGACACCCAGACGCTTGCAGACAATTAACTGCTATTAGCTTAGAGTGAAAAACTTTTTTTGTTTTTAAATGCACACTATAGTCACACCAGATATGAGTGGCAGAGTGCACTTGCTGAGGTTGGCAGAGTAAACGCTGAAGGCCTGACACCCAGACGCTTGCAGACAATTAACTGCTATTAGCTTACAGTGAAAAACTTGTTTTGTTTTTAAAGGCACGCTATAGTCACACCAGATATGAGTGGGAAAGTGCACTTGCAGAGGTTGGCAGAGTACACACTGAAGGCCTGACACCCAGACGCTTGCAGACAACTAACTGCTATTAGCTTACAGTGAAAAACTTTTTTTGTTTTTAAAGGCACGCTATAGTCACACCAGATATGAGTGGCAAAGTGCACTTGCTGAGGTTGGCAGAGTACATGCTGAAGGCCTGACACCCGCTTTAAGGACACTGACTGCTATTAGCTTACAGTGAAAAACTTTTTTGTTTTTAAAGGCACGCTATAGTCACACCAGATATGAGTGGCAAAGTGCACTTGCAGAGGTTGGCAGAGTACACGCTGAAGGCCTGACACACCCGCTTGAAGGACACTGACTGCTATTAGCTTACAGTGAAAAACTTTTTTTGTTTTTAAAGGCACGCTATAGTCACACCAGATATGAGTGGCAAAGTGCACTTGCTGAGGTTGGCAGAGTACACGCTGAAGGCCTGACACCCAGACGCTTGCAGACAACTAACTGCTATTCAATCTATAACAGTGAAAAACATGTTTTGTTTTGAAAAGGCACGCTATAGTCACACCAGATATGAGTGGCAAAGTGCACTTGCAGAGGTTGGCAGAGTACACGCTAATGGCCTGACACCCGCTTGAAGACAACTAACTGCTATTAGCTTAAAGTGAAACACTTTTTTTGTTTTTTAAAGGCATGCTATAGTCACACCAGATATGAGTGGCAAAGTGCACTTGCTGAGGTTGGCAGAGTACACGCTGAAGGCCTGACACCCAGACGCTTGCAGACAACTAACTGCTATTAGCTTACAGTGAAAAACATTTTTTCTTTTTAAAGGCACACTATAGTCACACCAGATATGAGTGCCAAAGTGGACTGGCAGAGGTTGTCAGAGTACACGCTGAAGGCCTGACACACCCGCTTGAAGGACACTGACTGCTATTAGCTTACAGTGAAAAACTTTTTTTGTTTTTAAAGGCACGCTATAGTCACACCAGATATGAGTGGCAAAGTGCACTTGCTAAGGTGTACAGCGTACACCCTGAAGGCCTGACACCCGCTTGAAGACAAGTAACTGCTATTCAATCTATAACAGTGAAAAACATGTTTTGTTTTGAAAAGGCACGCTATAGTCACACCAGATATGAGTGGCAAAGTGCACTTGCAGAGGTTGGCAGAGTACACGCTAAAGGCCTGACACCCGCTTGAAGACAAGTAACTGCTATTAGCTTAAAGTGAAACACTTTTTTTGTTTTTAAATGCACACTATAGTCACACCAGATATGAGTGGCAGAGTGCACTTGCTGAGGTTGGCAGAGTAAACGCTGAAGGCCTGACACCCAGACGCTTGCAGACAATTAACTGCTATTAGCTTACAGTGAAAAACTTGTTTTGTTTTTAAAGGCACGCTATAGTCACACCAGATATGAGTGGGAAAGTGCACTTGCAGAGGTTGGCAGAGTACACACTGAAGGCCTGACACCCAGACGCTTGCAGACAACTAACTGCTATTAGCTTACAGTGAAAAACTTTTTTTGTTTTTAAAGGCACGCTATAGTCACACCAGATATGAGTGGCAAAGTGCACTTGCTGAGGTTGGCAGAGTACATGCTGAAGGCCTGACACCCGCTTTAAGGACACTGACTGCTATTAGCTTACAGTGAAAAACTTTTTTGTTTTTAAAGGCACGCTATAGTCACACCAGATATGAGTGGCAAAGTGCACTTGCAGAGGTTGGCAGAGTACACGCTGAAGGCCTGACACACCCGCTTGAAGGACACTGACTGCTATTAGCTTACAGTGAAAAACTTTTTTTGTTTTTAAAGGCACGCTATAGTCACACCAGATATGAGTGGCAAAGTGCACTTGCTGAGGTTGGCAGAGTACACGCTGAAGGCCTGACACCCAGACGCTTGCAGACAACTAACTGCTATTCAATCTATAACAGTGAAAAACATGTTTTGTTTTGAAAAGGCACGCTATAGTCACACCAGATATGAGTGGCAAAGTGCACTTGCAGAGGTTGGCAGACTACACGCTAATGGCCTGACACCCGCTTGAAGACAACTAACTGCTATTAGCTTAAAGTGAAAAACATTTTTTCTTTTTAAAGGCACACTATAGTCACACCAGATATGAGTGCCAAAGTGGACTGGCAGAGGTTGTCAGAGTACACGCTGAAGGCCTGACACACCCGCTTGAAGGACACTGACTGCTATTAGCTTACAGTGAAAAACTTTTTTTGTTTTTAAAGGCACGCTATAGTCACACCAGATATGAGTGGCAAAGTGCACTTGCTAAGGTGTACAGCGTACACCCTGAAGGCCTGACACCCGCTTGAAGACAAGTAACTGCTATTCAATCTATAACAGTGAAAAACATGTTTTGTTTTGAAAAGGCACGCTATAGTCACACCAGATATGAGTGGCAAAGTGCACTTGCAGAGGTTGGCAGAGTACACGCTAAAGGCCTGACACCCGCTTGAAGACAACTAACTGCTATTAGCTTAAAGTGAAACACTTTTTTGTTTTTTAAAGGCACGCTATAGTCACACCAGATATGAGTGGCAAAGTGCACTTGCTGAGGTTGGCAGAGTACACGCTGAAGGCCTGACACCCAGACGCTTGCAGACAACTATCTGCTATTAGCTTACAGTGAAAAACATTTTTTCTTTTTAAAGGCACACTATAGTCACACCAGATATGAGTGCCAAAGTGGACTGGCAGAGGTTGTCAGAGTACACGCTGAAGGTCTGACACCCGCTTTAAGGACACTGACTGCTATTAGCTTACAGTGAAAAACTTTTTTTTTTGTTTTTAAAGGCACGCTATAGTCACACCACATATGAGTGGCAAAGTGCACTTGCAGAGGTTGGCAGAGTACACGCTGAAGGCATGACACACCCGCTTGAAGGACACTGACTGCTATAAGCTTACAGTGAAAAACTTTTTTTGTTTTTAAAGTCACGCCATGGTCACCAGATATGAGTGGCAAAGTGCACTTGCTGAGGTTGGCAGAGTACACGCTGAGGGCCTGACACCCGCTTGAAGACAACAAACTGCTATTCAATCTATAACAGTTAAAAAAGTTTTTTGTTTTTAAAGGCATGCTATAGTCAAACCAGATATGAGTGGCAAAGTGCACTTGCAGAGGTTGGCAGAGTACACGCTGAAGGCCTGACATATCTGCTTGAAGGACACTGACTGCTATTAGCTTACAGTGAAAAACTTTTTTTGTTTTTAAAGGCACGCTATAGTCACACCAGATATGAGTGGCAAAGTGCACTTCCTGAGGTTGACAGAGTACACCCTGAAGGCCAGACACCCGCTTGAAGACAACTAACTGCTATTCAATCTATAACAGTGAAAAACATGTTTTGTTTTGAAAAGGCACGCTATAGTCACACCAGATATGAGTGGCAAAGTGCACTTGCTGAGGTTGGCAGAGTAGACGCTGAAGGCCTGACACCCGCTTGAAGACAACTAACTGCTATTAGCTTAAAGTGAAAAACTTTTTTTCTTTTTAAAGGCACACTATAGTCACACCAGATATGAGTGCCAAAGTGGACTGGCAGAGGTTGTCAGAGTACACGCTGAAGGCCTGACACACCCGCTTGAAGGACACTGACTGCTATTAGCTTACAGTGAAAAACTTTTTTTGTTTTTAAAGGCACGCTATAGTCACACCAGATATGAGTGGCAAAGTGCACTTGCTAAGGTGTACAGCGTACACCCTGAAGGCCTGACACCCGCTTGAAGACAAGTAACTGCTATTCAATCTATAACAGTGAAAAACATGTTTTGTTTTGAAAAGGCACGCTATAGTCACACCAGATATGAGTGGCAAAGTGCACTTGCAGAGGTTGGCAGAGTACACGCTAAAGGCCTGACACCCGCTTGAAGACAACTAACTGCTATTAGCTTAAAGTGAAACACTTTTTTGTTTTTTAAAGGCACGCTATAGTCACACCAGATATGAGTGGCAAAGTGCACTTGCTGAGGTTGGCAGAGTACACGCTGAAGGCCTGACACCCAGACGCTTGCAGACAACTATCTGCTATTAGCTTACAGTGAAAAACATTTTTTCTTTTTAAAGGCACACTATAGTCACACCAGATATGAGTGCCAAAGTGGACTGGCAGAGGTTGTCAGAGTACACGCTGAAGGTCTGACACCCGCTTTAAGGACACTGACTGCTATTAGCTTACAGTGAAAAACTTTTTTTTTTGTTTTTAAAGGCACGCTATAGTCACACCACATATGAGTGGCAAAGTGCACTTGCAGAGGTTGGCAGAGTACACGCTGAAGGCATGACACACCCGCTTGAAGGACACTGACTGCTATAAGCTTACAGTGAAAAACTTTTTTTGTTTTTAAAGTCACGCCATGGTCACCAGATATGAGTGGCAAAGTGCACTTGCTGAGGTTGGCAGAGTACACGCTGAGGGCCTGACACCCGCTTGAAGACAACAAACTGCTATTCAATCTATAACAGTTAAAAAAGTTTTTTGTTTTTAAAGGCATGCTATAGTCAAACCAGATATGAGTGGCAAAGTGCACTTGCAGAGGTTGGCAGAGTACACGCTGAAGGCCTGACATATCTGCTTGAAGGACACTGACTGCTATTAGCTTACAGTGAAAAACTTTTTTTGTTTTTAAAGGCACGCTATAGTCACACCAGATATGAGTGGCAAAGTGCACTTCCTGAGGTTGACAGAGTACACCCTGAAGGCCAGACACCCGCTTGAAGACAACTAACTGCTATTCAATCTATAACAGTGAAAAACATGTTTTGTTTTGAAAAGGCACGCTATAGTCACACCAGATATGAGTGGCAAAGTGCACTTGCTGAGGTTGGCAGAGTAGACGCTGAAGGCCTGACACCCGCTTGAAGACAACTAACTGCTATTAGCTTAAAGTGAAAAACTTTTTTTGTTTTTAAAGGCACGCTATAGTCACACCAGATATGAGTGGGAAAGTGCACTTGCTGAGGTTGGCAGAGTACACGCTGACGGCCTGACACCCAGACGCTTGCAGACAATTAACTGCTATTAGCTTAGAGTGAAAAACGTGTTTTGTTTTTAAAGGCACGCTATAGTCACACCAGATATGAGTGGCAAAGTGCACTTGCAGAGGTTGGCAGAGTACACGCTGAAGGCCTGACACCCAGACGCTTGCAGACAATTAACTGCTATTTGCTTAGAGTGAAAAACGTGTTTTGTTTTTAAAGGCACGCTATAGTCACACCAGATATGAGTGGCAAAGTGCACTTGCAGAGGTTGGCAGAGTACACGCTGAAGGCCTGACACCCAGACGCTTGCAGACAACTAACTGCTATTAGCTTACAGTGAAAAACTTTTTTTGTTTTTAAAGGCACGCTATAGTCACACCAGATATGAGTGGCAAAGTGCACTTGCTGAGGTTGGCAGAGTACATGCTGAAGGCCTGACACCCGCTTTAAGGACACTGACTGCTATTAGCTTACAGTGAAAAACTTTTTTGTTTTTAAAGGCACGCTATAGTCACACCAGATATGAGTGGAAAAGTGCACTTGCAGAGGTTGGCAGAGTACACGCTGAAGGCCTGACACCCAGACGCTTGCAGACAACTAACTGCTATTAGCTTAAAGTGAAACACTTTTTTTGTTTTTTAAAGGCACGCTATAGTCACACCAGATATGAGTGCCAAAGTGGACTGGCAGAGGTTGTCAGAGTGCACGCTGAAGGTCTGACACCCGCTTTAAGGACACTGACTGCTATTAGCTTACAGTGAAAAACGTTTTTTTTGTTTTTAAAGGCACGCTATAGTCACACCACATATGAGTGGCAAAGTGCACTTGCAGAGGTTGGCAGAGTACACGCTGAAGGCCTGACACACCCGCTTGAAGGACACTGACTGCTATTAGCTTACAGTGAAAAACTTTTTTTGTTTTTAAAGTCACGCCATGGTCACCAGATATGAGTGGCAAAGTGCACTTGCTGAGGTTGGCAGAGTACACGCTGAAGGCCTGACACCCGCTTGAAGACAACAAACTGCTATTCAATCTATAACAGTTAAAAAAGTTTTTTGTTTTTAAAGGCATGCTATAGTCACACCAGATATGAGTGGCAAAGTGCACTTGCAGAGGTTGGCAGAGTACACGCTGAAGGCCTGACACACCCGCTTGAAGGACACTGACTGCTATTAGCTTACAGTGAAAAACTTTTTTTGTTTTTAAAGGCACGCTATAGTCACACCAGATATGAGTGGCAAAGTGCACTTGCTGAGGTTGGCAGAGTACACGCTGAAGGCCTGACACCCGCTTGAAGACAACTAACTGCTATTCAATCTATAACAGTTAAAAAAGTGTTTTGTTTTTAAAGGCATGCTATAGTCACACCAGATATGAGTGGCAAAGTGCACTTGCAGAGGTTGGCAGAGTACACGCTGAAGGCCTGACACCCGCTTGAAGACATCTAACTGCTATTAGCTTATAGTGAAAAACTTTTTTTGTTTTTAAAGGCACGCTATAGTCACACCAGATATGAGTGGGAAAGTGCACTTGCTGAGGTTGGCAGAGTACACGCTGACGGCCTGACACCCAGACGCTTGCAGACAATTAACTGCTATTAGCTTAGAGTGAAAAACTTGTTTTGTTTTTAAAGGCACGCTATAGTCACACCAGATATGAGTGGCAAAGTGCACTTGCAGAGGTTGGCAGAGCACACGCTGAAGGCCTGACACCCAGACGCTTGCAGACAACTAACTGCTATTAGCTTACAGTGAAAAACTTTTTTGTTTTTAAAGGCACGCTATAGTCACACCAGATATGAGTGGCAAAGTGCACTTGCTGAGGTTGGCAGAGTACATGCTGAAGGCCTGACACACCCGCTTGAAGGACACTGACTGCTATTAGCTTACAGTGAAAAACTTTTTTTGTTTTTAAAGGCACGCTATAGTCACACCAGATATGAGTGGCAAAGTGCACTTGCTAAGGTGTACAGCGTACACCCTGAAGGCCTGACACCCGCTTGAAGACAAGTAACTGCTATTCAATCTATAACAGTGAAAAACATGTTTTGTTTTGAAAAGGCACGCTATAGTCACACCAGATATGAGTGGCAAAGTGCACTTGCAGAGGTTGGCAGAGTACACGCTGAAGGCCTGACACACCCGCTTGAAGGACACTGACTGCTATTAGCTTACAGTGAAAAACTTTTTTTGTTTTTTAAAGGCACGCTATAGTCACACCAGATATGAGTGGCAAAGTGCACTTGCTGAGGTTGGCAGAGTACACGCTGAAGGCCTGACACCCAGACGCTTGCAGACAACTAACTGCTATTAGCTTACAGTGAAAAACATTTTTTCTTTTTAAAGGCACGCTATAGTCACACCACATATGAGTGGCAAAGTGCACTTGCAGAGGTTGGCAGAGTACACGCTGAAGGCCTGACACACCCGCTTGAAGGACACTGACTGCTATTAGCTTACAGTGAAAAACTTTTTTGTTTTTAAAGTCACGCTATAGTCACCAGATATGAGTGGCAAAGTGCACTTGCTGAGGTTGGCAGAGTACACGCTGAAGGCCTGACACCCGCTTGAAGACAACAAACTGCTATTCAATCTATAACAGTTAAAAAAGTTTTTTGTTTTTAAAGGCACGCTATAGTCACACCACATATGAGTGGCAAAGTGCACTTGCAGAGGTTGGCAGAGTACACGCTGAAGGCCTGACACACCCGCTTGAAGGACACTGACTGCTATTAGCTTACAGTGAAAAACTTTTTTGTTTTTAAAGTCACGCTATAGTCACCAGATATGAGTGGCAAAGTGCACTTGCTGAGGTTGGCAGAGTACACGCTGAAGGCCTGACACCCGCTTGAAGACAACAAACTGCTATTCAATCTATAACAGTTAAAAAAGTTTTTTGTTTTTAAAGGCATGCTATAGTCACACCAGATATGAGTGGGAAAGTGCACTTGCAGAGGTTGGCAGAGTACACGCTGAAGGCCTGACACCCAGACGCTTGCAGACAACTAACTGCTATTAGCTTACAGTGAAAAACTTTTTTTGTTTTTAAAGGCACGCTATAGTCACACCAGATATGAGTGGCAAAGTGCACTTGCTGAGGTTGGCAGAGTACATGCTGAAGGCCTGACACCCGCTTTAAGGACACTGACTGCTATTAGCTTACAGTGAAAAACTTTTTTGTTTTTAAATGCACGCTATAGTCACACCAGATATGAGTGGCAAAGTGCACTTGCAGAGGTTGGCAGAGTACACGCTGAAGGCCTGACACACCCGCTTGAAGGACACTGACTGCTATTAGCTTACAGTGAAAAACTTTTTTTGTTTTTAAAGGCACGCTATAGTCACACCAGATATGAGTGGCAAAGTGCACTTGCTGAGGTTGGCAGAGTACATGCTGAAGGCCTGACACCCAGACGCTTGCAGACAACTAACTGCTATTCAATCTATAACAGTGAAAAACATGTTTTGTTTTGAAAAGGCACGCTATAGTCACACCAGATATGAGTGGCAAAGTGCACTTGCAGAGGTTGGCAGAGTACACGCTAATGGCCTGACACCCGCTTGAAGACAACTAACTGCTATTAGCTTAAAGTGAAACACTTTTTTTGTTTTTTAAAGGCACGCTATAGTCACACCAGATATGAGTGGCAAAGTGCACTTGCTGAGGTTGGCAGAGTACACGCTGAAGGCCTGACACCCAGACGCTTGCAGACAACTAACTGCTATTAGCTTACAGTGAAAAACATTTTTTCTTTTTAAAGGCACACTATAGTCACACCAGATATGAGTGCCAAAGTGGACTGGCAGAGGTTGTCAGAGTACACGCTGAAGGCCTGACACCCGCTTGAAGACAACTAACTGCTATTCAATCTATAACAGTTAAAAAAGTGTTTTGTTTTTAAAGGCATGCTATAGTCACACCAGATATGAGTGGCAAAGTGCACTTGCAGAGGTTGGCAGAGTACACGCTGAAGGCCTGACACCCGCTTGAAGACATCTAACTGCTATTAGCTTACAGTGAAAAACTTTTTTTGTTTTTAAAGGCACGCTATAGTCACACCAGATATGAGTGGCAAAGTGCACTTGCTGAGGTTGGCAGAGTACATGCTGAAGGCCTGACACACCCGCTTGAAGGACACTGACTGCTATTAGCTTACAGTGAAAAACTTTTTTTGTTTTTAAAGGCACGCTATAGTCACACCAGATATGAGTGGCAAAGTGCACTTGCTAAGGTGTACAGCGTACACCCTGAAGGCCTGACACCCGCTTGAAGACAAGTAACTGCTATTCAATCTATAACAGTGAAAAACATGTTTTGTTTTGAAAAGGCACGCTATAGTCACACCAGATATGAGTGGCAAAGTGCACTTGCAGAGGTTGGCAGAGTACACGCTGAAGGCCTGACACACCCGCTTGAAGGACACTGACTGCTATTAGCTTACAGTGAAAAACTTTTTTTGTTTTTTAAAGGCACGCTATAGTCACACCAGATATGAGTGGCAAAGTGCACTTGCTGAGGTTGGCAGAGTACACGCTGAAGGCCTGACACCCAGACGCTTGCAGACAACTAACTGCTATTAGCTTACAGTGAAAAACATTTTTTCTTTTTAAAGGCACGCTATAGTCACACCACATATGAGTGGCAAAGTGCACTTGCAGAGGTTGGCAGAGTACACGCTGAAGGCCTGACACACCCGCTTGAAGGACACTGACTGCTATTAGCTTACAGTGAAAAACTTTTTTGTTTTTAAAGTCACGCTATAGTCACCAGATATGAGTGGCAAAGTGCACTTGCTGAGGTTGGCAGAGTACACGCTGAAGGCCTGACACCCGCTTGAAGACAACAAACTGCTATTCAATCTATAACAGTTAAAAAAGTTTTTTGTTTTTAAAGGCACGCTATAGTCACACCACATATGAGTGGAAAAGTGCACTTGCAGAGGTTGGCAGAGTACACGCTGAAGGCCTGACACCCGCTTGAAGACAACTAACTGCTATTAGCTTAAAGTGAAACACTTTTTTTGTTTTTTAAAGGCACGCTATAGTCACACCAGATATGAGTGGCAAAGTGCACTTGCTGAGGTTGGCAGAGTACACGCTGAAGGCCTGACACCCAGACGCTTGCAGACAACTAACTGCTATTCAATCTATAACAGTGAAAAACATGTTTTGTTTTGAAAAGGCACGCTATAGTCACACCAGATATGAGTGGCAAAGTGCACTTGCAGAGGTTGGCAGAGTACACGCTAATGGCCTGACACCCGCTTGAAGACAACTAACTGCTATTAGCTTAAAGTGAAACACTTTTTTTGTTTTTTAAAGGCACGCTATAGTCACACCAGATATGAGTGGCAAAGTGCACTTGCTGAGGTTGGCAGAGTACACGCTGAAGGCCTGACACCCAGACGCTTGCAGACAACTAACTGCTATTAGCTTACAGTGAAAAACATTTTTTCTTTTTAAAGGCACACTATAGTCACACCAGATATGAGTGCCAAAGTGGACTGGCAGAGGTTGTCAGAGTACACGCTGAAGGCCTGACACCCGCTTGAAGACAACTAACTGCTATTCAATCTATAACAGTTAAAAAAGTGTTTTGTTTTTAAAGGCATGCTATAGTCACACCAGATATGAGTGGCAAAGTGCACTTGCAGAGGTTGGCAGAGTACACGCTGAAGGCCTGACACCCGCTTGAAGACATCTAACTGCTATTAGCTTACAGTGAAAAACTTTTTTTGTTTTTAAAGGCACGCTATAGTCACACCAGATATGAGTGGGAAAGTGCACTTGCTGAGGTTGGCAGAGTACACGCTGACGGCCTGACACCCAGACGCTTGCAGACAATTAACTGCTATTAGCTTAGAGTGAAAAACTTGTTTTGTTTTTAAAGGCACGCTATAGTCACACCAGATATGAGTGGCAAAGTGCACTTGCAGAGGTTGGCAGAGCACACGCTGAAGGCCTGACACCCAGA
Source organism: Pelobates fuscus (assembly GCF_036172605.1). NCBI lineage: Eukaryota > Metazoa > Chordata > Amphibia > Anura > Pelobatidae > Pelobates > Pelobates fuscus. The sequence continues at coordinate 121,778,717 of NC_086323.1, forward strand.
CGCTTGCAGACAACTAACTGCTATTAGCTTACAGTGAAAAACTTTTTTGTTTTTAAAGGCACGCTATAGTCACACCAGATATGAGTGGCAAAGTGCACTTGCTGAGGTTGGCAGAGTACATGCTGAAGGCCTGACACACCCGCTTGAAGGACACTGACTGCTATTAGCTTACAGTGAAAAACTTTTTTTGTTTTTAAAGGCACGCTATAGTCACACCAGATATGAGTGGCAAAGTGCACTTGCTAAGGTGTACAGCGTACACCCTGAAGGCCTGACACCCGCTTGAAGACAAGTAACTGCTATTCAATCTATAACAGTGAAAAACATGTTTTGTTATGAAAAGGCACGCTATAGTCACACCAGATATGAGTGGCAAAGTGCACTTGCAGAGGTTGGCAGAGTACACGCTGAAGGCCTGACACACCCGCTTGAAGGACACTGACTGCTATTAGCTTACAGTGAAAAACTTTTTTTGTTTTTTAAAGGCACGCTATAGTCACACCAGATATGAGTGGCAAAGTGCACTTGCTGAGGTTGGCAGAGTACACGCTGAAGGCCTGACACCCAGACGCTTGCAGACAACTAACTGCTATTAGCTTACAGTGAAAAACATTTTTTCTTTTTAAAGGCACGCTATAGTCACACCACATATGAGTGGCAAAGTGCACTTGCAGAGGTTGGCAGAGTACACGCTGAAGGCCTGACACACCCGCTTGAAGGACACTGACTGCTATTAGCTTACAGTGAAAAACTTTTTTGTTTTTAAAGTCACGCTATAGTCACCAGATATGAGTGGCAAAGTGCACTTGCTGAGGTTGGCAGAGTACACGCTGAAGGCCTGACACCCGCTTGAAGACAACAAACTGCTATTCAATCTATAACAGTTAAAAAAGTTTTTTGTTTTTAAAGGCATGCTATAGTCACACCAGATATGAGTGGCAAAGTGCACTTGCAGAGGTTGGCAGAGTACACGCTGAAGGCCTGACACACCCGCTTGAAGGACACTGACTGCTATTAGCTTACAGTGAAAAACTTTTTTTGTTTTTAAAGGCACGCTATAGTCACACCAGATATGAGTGGCAGAGTGCACTTGCTGAGGTTGGCAGAGTAAACGCTGAAGGCCTGACACCCAGACGCTTGCAGACAATTAACTGCTATTAGCTTACAGTGAAAAACTTGTTTTGTTTTTAAAGGCACGCTATAGTCACACCAGATATGAGTGGGAAAGTGCACTTGCAGAGGTTGGCAGAGTACACGCTGAAGGCCTGACACCCAGACGCTTGCAGACAACTAACTGCTATTAGCTTACAGTGAAAAACTTTTTTTGTTTTTAAAGGCACGCTATAGTCACACCAGATATGAGTGGCAAAGTGCACTTGCTGAGGTTGGCAGAGTACATGCTGAAGGCCTGACACCCGCTTTAAGGACACTGACTGCTATTAGCTTACAGTGAAAAACTTTTTTGTTTTTAAATGCACGCTATAGTCACACCAGATATGAGTGGCAAAGTGCACTTGCAGAGGTTGGCAGAGTACACGCTGAAGGCCTGACACACCCGCTTGAAGGACACTGACTGCTATTAGCTTACAGTGAAAAACTTTTTTTGTTTTTAAAGGCACGCTATAGTCACACCAGATATGAGTGGCAGAGTGCACTTGCTGAGGTTGGCAGAGTAAACGCTGAAGGCCTGACACCCAGACGCTTGCAGACAATTAACTGCTATTAGCTTACAGTGAAAAACTTGTTTTGTTTTTAAAGGCACGCTATAGTCACACCAGATATGAGTGGGAAAGTGCACTTGCAGAGGTTGGCAGAGTACACGCTGAAGGCCTGACACCCAGACGCTTGCAGACAACTAACTGCTATTAGCTTACAGTGAAAAACTTTTTTTGTTTTTAAAGGCACGCTATAGTCACACCAGATATGAGTGGCAAAGTGCACTTGCTGAGGTTGGCAGAGTACATGCTGAAGGCCTGACACCCGCTTTAAGGACACTGACTGCTATTAGCTTACAGTGAAAAACTTTTTTGTTTTTAAATGCACGCTATAGTCACACCAGATATGAGTGGCAAAGTGCACTTGCAGAGGTTGGCAGAGTACACGCTGAAGGCCTGACACACCCGCTTGAAGAACACTGACTGCTATTAGCTTACAGTGAAAAACTTTTTTTGTTTTTAAAGGCACGCTATAGTCACACCAGATATGAGTGGCAAAGTGCACTTGCTGAGGTTGGCAGAGTACACGCTGAAGGCCTGACACCCAGACGCTTGCAGACAACTAACTGCTATTCAATCTATAACAGTGAAAAACATGTTTTGTTTTGAAAAGGCACGCTATAGTCACACCAGATATGAGTGGCAAAGTGCACTTGCAGAGGTTGGCAGAGTACACGCTAATGGCCTGACACCCGCTTGAAGACAACTAACTGCTATTAGCTTAAAGTGAAACACTTTTTTTGTTTTTTAAAGGCACGCTTGTCAGGGTACCTGAGGCCTCTACCTCTAAGGGAGGTAGAGATTTGGTGGTTTGTCCGTCCAGGCGAGCTGTTTCCTTCGTTCCTCGCGGTTCATCCAGTCACTTAAACACCGGCCGCGAGGAATCCACGTCCTTTTCTAGCGGGACGCTCAATACGTGACGTCATGACGCTATCACGAGCGACCTGTCACTCAAGTGTTCGATATCCAATCGGTACTTGTCAGAGGCGTGATTACTATCCAGAGCCAGGGTATTTAAGCTTACTTCTCACTTCAGCTCATTGCCCTGTCGTGGTTCTAGCTTGTCTAGTCACTCAGTGCTCTGGTATTCTAGTTTGCTCTATTTGGTTTTGACTCGGCTTGTTGTACTACCCTGCTTCTCTGTTCTCCCTTGACCCGGCTTGTCTCTCGCTTACCTGTCTTCTCGTTCCCTCGACCTCGGCTTGTCTCTGACTATTCTCTATTACTCTCGGTACGTTAGTCCGGCCATTCTAAGGCCCGGTATACGTACCTTTCCACTCTTTGTACTCTGCGTGTTGGATCCCTGTCCCGATCCTGACATTACGACAGGGCCAATGGATCCTGCAGGTACAAACAGTCAGCTTGGTTCTTCTGATCTCAGGTTTGACGCCATGGAGCATAGGATGGATCAGATGGCTCTAGCACTACAGGCACTTTTGTCTCGTGCTAGTAACCCACCTGAGGAGACACGTACTCCTTCTATTTCTCCTGCAGTCTCAGGTCTAGAGGTAGCCACTGTAGGTGCTTCTTCCCGTATTACCCCACCAGTACGTTATGGCGGGTCACCGGAGAATTGTCGTGGTTTTCTGAACCAGATTAGCATCCATTTCGAATTACAACCCCGTTCTTATCCTACAGATAGAGCGAAGGTTGGATTTGTTATTACTTTACTCATTGAGAAAGCTCTGAGATGGGCCAATCCTTTATGGGAGAATGATAATCCACTAGTCTATAATTATAATGCCTTTGTAGCTGCGTTTAGAAGAACTTTTGACCCTCCTGGTAGAAAGGTCAATGCAGCTAGATTACTGTTGCGTCTTAGACAGGACAATCGAACACTTGTGGACTATGCACTAGAGTTCAGGTCCTTGGCGGCAGAAGTTAAGTGGAACGAACAGGCTTATATAGATGTGTTTCTGAATGGGTTATCAGATGTAATTCTTGACGAGGTCGCTACTAGAGAACTCCCTGAGAATTTGGAGGATTTAATTTCTTTTATATCTCGTATTGATGAACGCATCAGAGAGAGGCAGAACACTCGAGATAGGACCCGTAGACCCTCCTTTAAACTAGCGCCTACCTTTCAAAATTCTGAGTTCGAGGACTTACGTATTTCTGAACCTATGCAGATAGGCAGTACTCATCTCACAGAGAGAGAGAGACAGTACAGAAGAAGGGAGGGTTTATGTATGTATTGTGGAGTCAGAGGCCATTTACGCCTAAATTGTCCTAATCGTTCGGGAAACGCTCGCACCTAAGTTTCTCTAGAGGACAGGCCTTGGGTGTTTCTACTTTGTCCTCTATTCACAACTACAAAGAGTTCAGGCTTCTGTTACCCGTTTCTTTGAGGTGGGAGAAGGGAGTAGTAAAGACTATGGCACTAATCGATTCTGGAGCTGCTGAGAGCTTTATAGATCAAGGTTTTGCTGCCAAGCATGCTATCCCATCCCAGTTAAAAGAGACACCACTGGCTGTTGAGGCCATCGATGGTAGACCGTTACTTGAGCCTGTTATTTTCCATGAGACCATACCGATTAACTTAACTGTTGGCATCCTACATAAAGAGGACATATCCTTAATGCTCATTTCTTCTCCGTCTATTCCCATAGTCCTGGGGTACTCCTGGTTGAGGAGACACAACCCTATTATTAATTGGGAGTCAGGGGAGATAGTTTCGTGGGGAAAGAATTGTCAAGAAAAATGCTTGCGTAAGGTCTTACCTCTCGGATTGACTAACACATTGCCTACCTCTGACAATCCTACAGAGACACAAATTCCGCCTCAGTATCTAGATTTAAAGGCAGTATTTGACAAAAAGAAAGCCGATACCTTACCCCCACACAGGTCCTTTGATTGCAAAATTAACCTACTCCCTGGTACCATGCCCCCCAGAGGTCATGTATACCCATTATCTACGAAAGAGAACTCAGTTCTAGAGGAGTATATTCACGAGAATTTAGACAAGGGATTCATCAGGAGGTCCTCCTCCCCTGCCGGGGCTGGATTTTTTTTTGTTAAAAAGAAAGATGGTTCTTTGAGACCTTGTATTGATTATCGAGGCTTAAATAAGATAACCATTAAAAATGCCTACCCGATTCCCTTGATCACCGAACTCTTCGATCGTTTGAAGGGCTCTACAATTTTCACCAAGTTAGACCTCAGAGGGGCATATAACTTGGTGAGAATCCAGCAGGGACATGAGTGGATGACGGCATTCAATACTCGCTATGGTCACTATGAATATACGGTTATGCCTTTTGGGTTATGCAATGCACCAGCGGTATTCCAAGATCTGATAAATGAGGTTCTTAGGGAATTTCAGCAAGAGTGCGTCATTGTATACCTAGATGATATACTTATACATTCTAGTGACATTGAGACTCATCACAAGCAAGTCAGGAGGGTTTTGCACAAGCTTCTTCAGCATGGTTTGTACTGCAAGTTGGAGAAATGTAGCTTTGATCAAACCCAGGTAACCTTTCTCGGCTATGTGATCTCTGGGGAGGGATTTAAGATGGATCCGGATAAACTCCAGTCTATTCTAGAGTGGCCTTTACCCAAAGGTCTTAAAGCCGTACAGAGATTCATTGGTTTTTCTAATTATTATAGGCGCTTTATTAAGGGCTATTCTTCAATTATCGCACCTATCACTAATATGACCAAACAGGGGGCTGATACTAAGAATTGGACTACTGAAGCTCTTCTTGCGTTCAAAACTCTCAAGGAGCTTTTCGCTTCCGCTCCAATTTTAGTTCACCCCGACACTTCCCTGCCTTTTCTGCTTGAGGTAGACGCATCAGAGACTGGTTTAGGTGCTGTCCTATCTCAAAGGTTGGGTGTTGATAAACCATTACATCCATGTGGATTTTTCTCTAAAAAATTGTCCGGTACTGAGAGCAGATATGACATTGGTGACAGAGAATTACTAGCGGTTATCAAAGCTTTGAAAGAGTGGAGACATTTATTGGAGGGTACTTTACATCCTGTTACCATTCTAACAGACCACAAAAATTTGTCTTATATCGGAGAGGCCAAGCGTTTGTCCTCCAGGCAGGCTCGTTGGTCTTTGTTTCTTACCCATTTCAATTATGTTCTGACTTACAGACCTGGCTCAAAGAATTCTAAAGCCGATGCGCTATCTCGCCAATTTGAGCCTTCTGCTTCAGTTGAACCACTTGTGTCCTCCATTGTACCCAAATGCAATATTATTGCTAATACCAGTCTTAAAATTCATTCTCCGCTACTTGACCAGATCTTGAAGTCACAACATCTAGCTCCCGAAAACACTCCTGAGGGAAGAAACTTTGTTCCTCCTGAACTTCAACTGGAGCTCTTACAATGTTTTCACGAAAGTAAGATAGCTGGTCATCCTGGTATTCGCAAGACATACTCTCTGATATCCAAGGATTTCTGGTGGCCTTCACTTCGTAGAGATATTGAGGAGTTCGTCGCAGCTTGTGAGACTTGTGCCAAGACTAAACTACCTCATGCTTCTCCATGTGGCCTGTTACACCCCTTGGACGTTCCTGAGAAACCTTGGTCCTGTTTGTCCATAGACTTTATCGTTGATTTACCTGCTTCCAAGAGACAGACTGTTATTCTCACGGTGGTGGATAGATTTACTAAGATGGCTCATTTCGTACCACTACCTAAACTTCCGACTTCTCCTGAATTGGCGGAGATTTTTGCGAGAGAGGTTTTTCGCCTACATGGGATTCCTTCGGAGATTGTTTCTGATAGAGGTTCTCAATTTGTCTCACGTTTCTGGAGATCCTTTTGTTCTCAAATGGGTATCAAATTGAACTTCTCCTCTGCCTATCACCCTCAGTCTAACGGAGCTGCTGAACGTACTAATCAAAAGATCGAACAGTATCTGCGTTGCTTTGTTTCCGAACACCAGGACGATTGGGTCGGTCTGATTCCTTGGGCGGAGTTCGCACACAATAACCTTGTTTGTGATTCAACTCGCTCTAGCCCTTTCTTCATGAACTATGGCTTTCATCCTTCGATTTTTCCTTCGGTTTCCTCTTCTCAGGGGATACCGTCGGTTGATGATCATGTCGCCAACCTGAAGAGATTATGGGATCAGACTCGGCAAATTCTGTTACATAGTTCTTCGTTGTTCAAGAAACACGCTGACAAGCATAGAAGAGCGGCTCCTGTTTTTGTTCCTGGGGATAGGGTATGGTTGAGTACTAAGAATATTCGCCTAAAAGTCCCATCTATGAAATTTGCTCCTCGCTACATAGGTCCTTACAGGATTCTCACTCGTATCAACCCGGTTGCGTATCGCCTTGCTCTGCCACCTGCCTTACGCATTCCTAATTCTTTTCATGTCTCCTTGTTGAAACCCCTTATTTGCAACAAATTCTCCTCTAAGGTTTCCTCGCCTCGTCCTGTTCAGGTGGAGGGTCGGGAGGAGTACGAGGTCAGCTCCATCATTGATTCCAGAATTTCAAGGGGAAAATTGCAATATCTGGTCAACTGGAAGGGATATGGTCCTGAGGAGAGGAGTTGGGTACCTCAAGAGGACGTTCATGCTTCTCGCCTTCGCAGAGCATTTCACCTCCGCTTCCCATCTCGTCCCGGTTCCTTCCGCCCGGTGGGCGTATCTGAGAGGGGGGGTACTGTCAGGGTACCTGAGGCCTCTACCTCTAAGGGAGGTAGAGATTTGGTGGTTTGTCCGTCCAGGCGAGCTGTTTCCTTCGTTCCTCGCGGTTCATCCAGTCACTTAAACACCGGCCGCGAGGAATCCACGTCCTTTTCTAGCGGGACGCTCAATACGTGACGTCATGACGCTATCACGAGCGACCTGTCACTCAAGTGTTCGATATCCAATCGGTACTTGTCAGAGGCGTGATTACTATCCAGAGCCAGGGTATTTAAGCTTACTTCTCACTTCAGCTCATTGCCCTGTCGTGGTTCTAGCTTGTCTAGTCACTCAGTGCTCTGGTATTCTAGTTTGCTCTATTTGGTTTTGACTCGGCTTGTTGTACTACCCTGCTTCTCTGTTCTCCCTTGACCCGGCTTGTCTCTCGCTTACCTGTCTTCTCGTTCCCTCGACCTCGGCTTGTCTCTGACTATTCTCTATTACTCTCGGTACGTTAGTCCGGCCATTCTAAGGCCCGGTATACGTACCTTTCCACTCTTTGTACTCTGCGTGTTGGATCCCTGTCCCGATCCTGACAACGCTATAGTCACACCAGATATGAGTGGCAAAGTGCACTTGCTGAGGTTGGCAGAGTACACGCTGAAGGCCTGACACCCAGACGCTTGCAGACAACTAACTGCTATTAGCTTACAGTGAAAAACATTTTTTCTTTTTAAAGGCACACTATAGTCACACCAGATATGAGTGCCAAAGTGGACTGGCAGAGGTTGTCAGAGTACACGCTGAAGGCCTGACACACCCGCTTGAAGGACACTGACTGCTATTAGCTTACAGTGAAAAACTTTTTTGTTTTTAAAGGCACGCTATAGTCACACCAGATATGAGTGGCAAAGTGCACTTGCTAAGGTGTACAGCGTACACCCTGAAGGCCTGACACCCGCTTGAAGACAAGTAACTGCTATTCAATCTATAACAGTGAAAAACATGTTTTGTTTTGAAAAGGCACGCTATAGTCACACCAGATATGAGTGGCAAAGTGCACTTGCAGAGGTTGGCAGAGTACACGCTAAAGGCCTGACACCCGCTTGAAGACAACTAACTGCTATTAGCTTAAAGTGAAACACTTTTTTTGTTTTTTAAAGGCACGCTATAGTCACACCAGATATGAGTGGCAAAGTGCACTTGCTGAGGTTGGCAGAGTACACGCTGAAGGCCTGACACCCAGACGCTTGCAGACAACTAACTGCTATTAGCTTACAGTGAAAAACATTTTTTCTTTTTAAAGGCACGCTATAGTCACACCACATATGAGTGGCAAAGTGCACTTGCAGAGGTTGGCAGAGTACACGCTGAAGGCCTGACACACCCGCTTGAAGGACACTGACTGCTATTAGCTTACAGTGAAAAACTTTGTTGTTTTTAAAGTCACGCTATAGTCACCAGATATGAGTGGCAAAGTGCACTTGCTGAGGTTGGCAGAGTACACGCTGAAGGCCTGACACCCGCTTGAAGACAACAAACTGCTATTCAATCTATAACAGTTAAAAAAGTTTTTTGTTTTTAAAGGCATGCTATAGTCACACCAGATATGAGTGGCAAAGTGCACTTGCAGAGGTTGGCAGAGTACACGCTGAAGGCCTGACACACCCGCTTGAAGGACACTGACTGCTATTAGCTTACAGTGAAAAACTTTTTTTGTTTTTAAAGGCACGCTATAGTCACACCAGATATGAGTGGCAGAGTGCACTTGCTGAGGTTGGCAGAGTAAACGCTGAAGGCCTGACACCCAGACGCTTGCAGACAAATAACTGCTATTAGCTTACAGTGAAAAACTTGTTTTGTTTTTAAAGGCACGCTATAGTCACACCAGATATGAGTGGGAAAGTGCACTTGCAGAGGTTGGCAGAGTACACGCTGAAGGCCTGACACCCAGACGCTTGCAGACAACTAACTGCTATTAGCTTACAGTGAAAAACTTTTTTTGTTTTTAAAGGCACGCTATAGTCACACCAGATATGAGTGGCAAAGTGCACTTGCTGAGGTTGGCAGAGTACATGCTGAAGGCCTGACACCCGCTTTAAGGACACTGACTGCTATTAGCTTACAGTGAAAAACTTTTTTGTTTTTAAATGCACGCTATAGTCACACCAGATATGAGTGGCAAAGTGCACTTGCAGAGGTTGGCAGAGTACACGCTGAAGGCCTGACACACCCGCTTGAAGGACACTGACTGCTATTAGCTTACAGTGAAAAACTTTTTTTGTTTTTAAAGGCACGCTATAGTCACACCAGATATGAGTGGCAAAGTGCACTTGCTGAGGTTGGCAGAGTACATGCTGAAGGCCTGACACCCAGACGCTTGCAGACAACTAACTGCTATTCAATCTATAACAGTGAAAAACATATTTTGTTTTGAAAAGGCACGCTATAGTCACACCAGATATGAGTGGCAAAGTGCACTTGCAGAGGTTGGCAGAGTACACGCTAATGGCCTGACACCCGCTTGAAGACAACTAACTGCTATTAGCTTAAAGTGAAACACTTTTTTTGTTTTTTAAAGGCACGCTATAGTCACACCAGATATGAGTGGCAAAGTGCACTTGCAGAGGTTGGCAGAGTACACGCTGAAGGCCTGACACCCAGACGCTTGCAGACAACTAACTGCTATTAGCTTACAGTGAAAAACATTTTTTCTTTTTAAAGGCACACTATAGTCACACCAGATATGAGTGCCAAAGTGGACTGGCAGAGGTTGTCAGAGTACACGCTGAAGGCCTGACACACCCGCTTGAAGGACACTGACTGCTATTAGCTTACAGTGAAAAACTTTTTTGTTTTTAAAGGCACGCTATAGTCACACCAGATATGAGTGGCAAAGTGCACTTGCTAAGGTGTACAGCGTACACCCTGAAGGCCTGACACCCGCTTGAAGACAAGTAACTGCTATTCAATCTATAACAGTGAAAAACATGTTTTGTTTTGAAAAGGCACGCTATAGTCACACCAGATATGAGTGGCAAAGTGCACTTGCAGAGGTTGGCAGAGTACACGCTAAAGGCCTGACACCCGCTTGAAGACAACTAACTGCTATTAGCTTAAAGTGAAACACTTTTTTTGTTTTTTAAAGGCACGCTATAGTCACACCAGATATGAGTGGCAAAGTGCACTTGCTGAGGTTGGCAGAGTACACGCTGAAGGCCTGACACCCAGACGCTTGCAGACAACTAACTGCTATTAGCTTACAGTGAAAAACATTTTTTCTTTTTAAAGGCACACTATAGTCACACCAGATATGAGTGCCAAAGTGGACTGGCAGAGGTTGTCAGAGTACACGCTGAAGGTCTGACACCCGCTTTAAGGACACTGACTGCTATTAGCTTACAGTGAAACACTTTTTTTGTTTTTAAAGGCACGCTATAGTCACACCACATATGAGTGGCAAAGTGCACTTGCAGAGGTTGGCAGAGTACACGCTGAAGGCCTGACACACCCGCTTGAAGGACACTGACTGCTATTAGCTTACAGTGAAAAACTTTTTTTGTTTTTAAAGGCACGCTATAGTCACACCAGATATGAGTGGCAAAGTGCACTTCCTGAGGTTGACAGAGTACACCCTGAAGGCCAGACACCCGCTTGAAGACAACTAACTGCTATTCAATCTATAACAGTGAAAAACATGTTTTGTTTTGAAAAGGCACGCTATAGTCACACCAGATATGAGTGGCAAAGTGCACTTGCTGAGGTTGGCAGAGTAGACGCTGAAGGCCTGACACCCGCTTGAAGACAACTAACTGCTATTAGCTTACAGTGAAAAACTTTTTTGTTTTTAAAGGCACGCTATAGTCACACCAGATATGAGTGGCAAAGTGCACTTGCAGAGGTTGGCAGAGTACACCCTGAAGGCCTGACACACCCGCTTGAAGGACACTGACTGCTATTAGCTTACAGTGAAAAACTTGTTTTGTTTTTAAAGGCACGCTATAGTCACACCAGATATGAGTGGCAAAGTGCACTTGCAGAGGTTGGCAGAGTACACGCTGAAGGCCTGACACCCAGACGCTTGCAGACAACTAACTGCTATTAGCTTACAGTGAAAAACTTTTTTTGTTTTTAAAGGCACGCTATAGTCACACCAGATATGAGTGGCAAAGTGCACTTGCTGAGGTTGGCAGAGTACATGCTGAAGGCCTGACACCCGCTTTAAGGACACTGACTGCTATTAGCTTACAGTGAAAAAGTTTTTTGTTTTTAAAGGCACGCTATAGTCACACCAGATTTGAGTAGCAAAGTGCACTTGCAGAGGTTGGCAGAGTACACCCTGAAGGCCTGACACCCGCTTGAAGACAACTAACTGCTATTCAATCTATAACAGTGAAAAACATGTTTTGTTTTGAAAAGGCACGCTATAGTAACACAAGATATGAGTGGCAAAGTGCACTTGCTGAGGTTGGCAGAGTACACGCTGAAGGCCTGACACCCGCTTGAACAACTAACTGCTATTAGCTTACAGTGAAAAACTTTTTTTGTTTTTAAAGGCACGCTATAGTCACACCAGATATGAGTGGGAAAGTGCACTTGCTGAGGTTGGTAGAGTACACGCTGACAGCCTGACACCCAGACGCTTGCTGACAATTAACTGCTATTAGCTTAGAGTGAAAAACTTGTTTTGTTTTTAAAGGTACGCTATAGTCACACCAGATATGAGTGGCAAAGTGCACTTGCAGAGGTTGGCAGAGTACACGCTGAAGGCCTGACACCCAGACGCTTGCAGACAACTAATTGCTATTAGCTTACAGTGAAAAACTTTTTTTGTTTTTAAAGGCACGCTATAGTCACACCAGATTTGAGTAGTAAAGTGCACTTGCAGAGGTTGGCAGAGTACACGCTGAAGGCCTGACACACCCGCTTGAAGGACACTAACTGCTATTAGCTTAAAGTGAAAAACGTTTTTTGTTTTTTAAGGCACGCTATAGTCACACCAGATATGAGTGGCAAAGTGCACTTGCTGAGGTTGGCTGAGTACACTCTGAAGGCCTGACACCCAGACGCTTGCAGACAACTAACTGCTATTAGCTTACAGTGAAAAACATGTTTTCTTTTTAAAGGCACGCTATAGTCACACCAGATATGAGTGCCAAAGTGGACTGGCAGAGGTTGTCAGAGTACACGCTGAAGGTCTGACACCCGCTTTAAGGACACTGACTGCTATTAGCTTACAGTGAAAAACGTTTTTTTTTTTAAAGGCACGCTATAGTTACACCACATATGAGTGGCAAAGTGCACTTGCAGAGGTTGGCAGAGTACACGCTGAAGGCCTGACACACCCGCTTGAAGGACACTGACTGCTATTAGCTTACAGTGAAAAACTTTTTTGTTTTTAAAGTCACGCTATAGTCACCAGATATGAGTGGCAAAGTGCACTTGCTGAGGTTGGCAGAGTACACGCTGAAGGCCTGACACCCGCTTGAAGACAACTAACTGCTATTCAATCTATAACAGTAAAAAAGTTTTTGGTTTTTAAAGGCATGCTATAGTCACACCAGATATGAGTGGCAAAGTGCACTTGCAGAGGTTGGCAGAGTACACGCTGAAGGCCTGACACACCCGCTTGAAGGACACTGACTGCTATTAGCTTACAGTGAAAAACTTTTTTTGTTTTTAAAGGCACGCTATAGTCACACCAGATATGAGTGGCAAAGTGCACTTGCTGAGGTTGACAGAGTACACCCTGAAGGCCTGACACCCGCTTGAAGACAACTAACTGCTATTCAATCTATAACAGTGAAAAACATGTTTTGTTTTGAAAAGGCACGCTATAGTCACACCAGATATGAGTGGCAAAGTGCACTTGCTGAGGTTGGCAGAGTACACGCTGAAGGCCTGACACCCGCTTGAAGACAACTAACTGCTATTAGCTTACAGTGAAAAACTTTTTTTGTTTTTAAAGGCACGCTATAGTCACACCAGATATGAGTGGCAAAGTGCACTTGCTGAGGTTGGCAGAGTACATGCTGAAGGCCTGACACCCGCTTTAAGGACACTGACTGCTATTAGCTTACAGTGAAAAACGTTTTTTTTTTTTTTTAATTCTTTATTTTTGTAGTGCACGCATATAGAACAGACAGGCTCAAGGTACCCCAAAGGCAATCCTCACGCTCTTCCCACGCGAACATGTGGGGTGTATTCTTAACTGGCACATTTATTTTTTTTATCAGGCTTAGTAAACGTATAAGTAGGTTATCACTTTACATGAGTAAAATTAACATGCTAGAACTGGATAGCTTATTTCCACCTAGGAGGTACCATTGTAATGTTTATATTAGCAAACTAGGCACATGCTGTAAATACGGATACATTACAGGTAAGCTGGCCCATTTTTAGTTATCAGGCTTAATAAACATATAAGTAGGTTCTCACTTTAACCCCTTAAGACCGCAGCCAAATGTACAAGTTGTGATCCAAAAAAAATGTAAACAAACCACAGAATTTTACTATATGTCTGTTCAACAATAATTTACCTCTTTCATATTAAGTGCACCCACACTTATTATATATCATTTTGTTCAGGGGAAACAGGGCTTTCATTTAATATCAAACATTCATGTATGGAACTCCATTTTATATGAATAAAATCTAAAAAACTTGAAAAAATTATGAAATCTTGTTATTTTTCAATTTCAGCATGGCAATTTAACTGTTAATGTCAGAATACTATTCGGTTTTCCTGCAATAAAACATACATATTTGTATTCAGAAATGTCTCACGAGTAAAACAGTACCCCCCATGTATAGGTTTTATGGGGTTTTGGAAAGTTACAGGGTCAAATATACGACTTGTCCATTATTTTATTTTCTGCATAGAAATTTGACAGATTGGTTTGAGTGACCTAGGTTGCCTTTTAGACCGTATGGCAGCCCAGAAATGAAATTTACCCCCATCATGGCATACCATTTGAAAAAGTAGACATCCCAGGGTATTCAAAATGGGGTATGGCCAGTCTTTTGTAGTAGCCACTTGGGCACAAACCCTAGCCAAAGTTAGCGTTTTTTTTGTGTTTTCTTTTTTTTACATAAAATCTGTACTTTCACTGATAATATTATTGTTAGTATATAGTTTACTGCCCTGAAACACTCCTAGTTCTACTCAGTGATGTCTCACGAGCGCCATGGTACCCCCCATGTATAGGTTTTATGGGGTTTTGGAAAGTTTCAGGGTCATATATACGGCTTATCCATTTATGCTTTTTCACCTTGAAATTTGTCAGATTAGTTTGCAGTGTCCAGGCTGCCTTTGAGACCGTATGGCAGCCAAGAAATGAAAATTACCCCCATCATGGCATACCATTTGAAAAAGTAGACATCCCAGGGTATTCAAAATGGGGTATGCCCAGTCTTTTCTAGTAGCCACTTGGGCACAAACCCTAGCCAAATTTAGTGTTTGTTTGTTTTTTTTGCATTTTTCACATAAAATCTGTACTTTCACTGATAATATTATTGTTAGTATATAGTTTACTGCCCTGAAACACTCCTAGTTCTGCTCAGTGAGGTCTCACGAGCGCCATGGTACCCCCCATGTATAGGTTTTATGGGGTTTTGGAAAGTTTCAGGGTCATATATACGGCTTATCCATTTATGCTTTTTCACCTTGAAATTTGTCAGATTAGTTTGCAGTGTCCAGGCTGCCTTTGAGACCGTATGGCAGCCAAGAAATGAAAATTACCCCCATCATGGCATACCATTTGAAAACGTAGACATCCCAGGGTATTCAAAATGGGGTATGCCCAGTCTTTTCTAGTAGCCACTTGGGCACAAACCCTAGCCAAATTTAGTGTTTGTTTTTTTTTTTTGCATTTTTCACATAAAATCTGTACTTTCACTGATAATATTATTGTTAGTATATAGTTTACTGCCCTGAAACACTCCTAGTTCTGCTCAGTGAGGTCTCACGAGCGCCATGGTACCCCCCATGTATAGGTTTTATGGGGTTTTGGAAAGTTTCAGGGTCATATATACGGCTTATCCATTTATGCTTTTTCACCTTGAAATTTGTCAGATTAGTTTGCAGTGTCCAGGCTGCCTTTGAGACCGTATGCCAGCCAAGAAATTAAAATTACCCCCATCATGGCATACCATTTGAAAAAGTAGACATCCCAGGGTATTCAAAATGGGGTATGCCCAGTCTTTTCTAGTAGCCACTTGGGCACAAACCCTAGCCAAATTTAGTGTTTTTATATTTTTTTTGCATTTTTCACATAAAATCTGTACTTTCACTGATAATATTAATGTTAGTATATAGTTTACTGCCCTGAAACACTCCTAGTTCTGCTCAGTGAGGTCTCACGAGCGCCATGGTACCCCCCATGTATAGGTTTTATGGGTATTTGGAAAGTTTCAGGGTCATATATACGGCTTATCCATTTATGCATTTTCACCTTGAAATTTGTCAGATTAGTTTGCAGTGTCCAGGCTGCCTTTGAGACCGTATGGCAGCCAAGAAATGAAAATTACCCCCATCATGGCATACCATTTGAAAAAGTAGACATCCCAGGGTATTCAAAATGGGGTATGCCCAGTCTTTTGTAGTAGCCACTTGGGCACAAACCCTAGCCAAATTTAGTGTTTTTATTTTTTTTTTGCATTTTTCAAATAAAATCTGTACTTTCACTGATAATATTATTGTTAGTATATGGTTTACTGCCCTGAAACACTCCTAGTTCTGCTCAGTGAGGTCTCACGAGTGCCATGGTACCCCCCATGTATAGGTTTTATGGGGTTTTGGAAAGTTTCAGGGTCATATATACGGCTTATCCATTTATGCATTTTCACCTTGAAATTTGTCAGATTAGTTTGCAGTGTCCAGGCTGCCTTTGAGACCGTATGGCAGCCAAGAAATGAAAATTACCCCCATCATGGCATACCATTTGAAAAAGTAGACATCCCAGGGTATTCAAAATTGGGTATGCCCAGTCTTTTCTAGTAGCCACTTGGGCACAAACCCTAGCCAAATTTAGTGTTTGTTTTTTTTTTTTGCATTTTTCACATAAAATCTGTACTTTCACTGATAATATTATTGTTAGTATATAGTTTACTGCCCTGAAACACTCCTAGTTCTGCTCAGTGAGGTCTCACGAGCGCCATGGTACCCCCCATGTATAGGTTTTATGGGGTTTTGGAAAGTTTCAGGGTCATATATACGGCTTATCCATTTATGCTTTTTCACCTTGAAATTTGTCAGATTAGTTTGCAGTGTCCAGGCTGCCTTTGAGACCGTATGGCAGCCAAGAAATGAAAATTACCCCCATCATGGCATACCATTTGAAAAAGTAGACATCCCAGGGTATTCAAAATGGGGTATGCCCAGTCTTTTCTAGTAGCCACTTGGGCACAAACCCTAGCCAAATTTAGTGTTTTTTTTTTTTTTTTGCATTTTTCACATAAAATCTGTACTTTCACTGATAATATTATTGTTAGTATATAGTTTACTGCCCTGAAACACTCCTAGTTCTGCTCAGTGAGGTCTCACGAGCGCCATGGTACCCCCCATGTATAGGTTTTATGGGGTTTTGGAAAGTTTCAGGGTCATATATACGGCTTATCCATTTATGCTTTTTCACCTTGAAATTTGTCAGATTAGTTTGCAGTGTCCAGGCTGCCTTTGAGACCGTATGGCAGCCAAGAAATGAAAATTACCCCCATCATGGCATACCATTTGAAAAAGTAGACATCCCAGGGTATTCAAAATGGGGTATGCCCAGTCTTTTCTAGTAGCCACTTGGGCACAAACCCGAGCCAAATTTAGTGTTTTTTTTTTTTTTTTGCATTTTTCAAATAAAATCTGTACTTTCACTGATAATATTATTGTTAGTATATGGTTTACTGCCCTGAAACACTCCTAGTTCTGCTCAGTGAGGTCTCACGAGCGCCATGGTACCACCCATGTATAGGTTTTATGGTGTTTTGGAAAGTTACACGGTCATATATACGGCTTATCCATTTAGGCTTAATTACATTGAAATTTGGCAAAGTGATTTTCTGGGCCTATATCGCATTTGAGAGAGCATGGCAGCCTGGGTAATAACATTTCCACTATTATGGCATACCATTTTCAAAAGTAGGCAATCCAGAGTATAAGAAATGGTGCATTGCAAGATGTTTGGTCTAACCACTTTATCAGAAATGAAGGGCCCACATAGGGGTTATAGCTTTATTTGTGCATTTTCACGCATATGAACTCCATTTTCACAGGACATTTCATATTACTGATATGAGTTATTGCAACAAAGCCTCACTATTTGTATTTAACATTGTCTCCTGAATGTAACAGTACCCCCATGTACTAGATTCTCTGTTTTGGGGGGGAAGTCATGGTGACAAAAATATTAGATGTCCTTTTCAAAGTTGGCAATTTAACAAAGTGATTTTCTGGGTCTATCTCGCCTTTGAGAGAGCATGGCAGCCTGGGTAATAACATTTCCACTATTATGGCATACCATTTTCAAAAGAAGGCAACCCAGAGTATAACAAATGGCATAATTTGAGATGTTTGGTCTAGCCATTTTAACAGAAATGCTGGGCCCATGTAGCGATTTCTACTTTGATTTTTGTCTTTTTAATCAGATAAATAGCATTTTCACTGGAAATGTCATAATACAGATATTAGTTAGTGCACTAGAGACTTGGTATTTTGATTTAACACTGTCTTCTGAATATAACAGTACCCCCACGTACTATTATTTCAGATTTTACTGATAAGTCACAGGGCGAAATATATTAGATGCCCTTTCAGCTTGTAAGTTTGCCAATATTATTTTCTGGGCCTATGTAGCTTTTCAGAGAGTATGGCAGCCTGGGTAATAACATTCCCACCGTTATGGCAAACCATTTTCAAAAGTAGGCACCCCAGAGTATAACAAATGGCATAATTTGAGATGTTAGGTCTAGCCATTTTAACAGAAATGCTGGGCCCATGTAGCGATTTCTACTTTGATTTTTGTCTTTTTAATCAGATAAATAGCATTTTCACTGGAAATGTCATAATCCTGATATTAGTTAGTGCACTAGAGACTTAGTATTTTGATTTAACACTGTCTTTTGAATATAACAGTACCTACATGTACCATGTTTCCAGGTTTTTATTATATCACATGAATAGAACAGTACCCCACATACACTTTGATCTGAAGGCAGAGAGAGGCAGATAGAGGCAGAGAGAGGCAGATAGATCTTTGATATCACATAGAGAGTCACTGTGCGAAAAGTTTGAGGTAAATTTGAAGTAAAAAAAACGAAAAAAAAAACTTTTTTGTAACCCTTTCAGTGCTAATCACAGCATTAACCCTGTGATCAGTTTTTTATTGGGAAGTCACATTTCAAGTACTACTGATACCGGAGAAACTGACGGAAGCCAAGCACAGAGAGATGGACACAGGTTTCTTCAGGAAGGAAGAGATTCTTTATTGGATCACCGATCGGGACTCAGAGGGACTAGCGTCACCAAAATACAGCAAAGTCTGAGTCCTGAATACATAGAGTACATTCCTTATATAGCACTGTAGCTCCTCCCACAATTAACTACACCCACACATACCCTTAACCTATTTAATGAATAGAGTCTAAACTCATCCATCCGGTCTAACCACGTGGCTCATCTGATACAAA
Organism: Pelobates fuscus; assembly: GCF_036172605.1. Lineage (NCBI taxonomy): Eukaryota > Metazoa > Chordata > Amphibia > Anura > Pelobatidae > Pelobates > Pelobates fuscus. The sequence goes on from NC_086323.1 coordinate 121,797,701, forward strand.
GGAGAGGGACGCGTAATTCCAGTTCTTACATTCCTGCACCTGGTCAGTACAGTGATGACAGTATCTTAGCTACGTGTAATTAACTAAATGATACTACAAACACATATACATACATATGCCTTGTGGCAATCTTAGCCTGCTAAACTTGTATTTTACTGGAATTACATCACATTCCCCCCTTTGATGCCTCTGATATTTCACAATTACTTGAGGCATCACTTAACCTTGGTTTGCATATACCTCAGGTTACCATGAACCAGACCAGACTTATCTTATGATGTGAATCTTCAACATTCATCTTCTTGCATTGGTTCTCCCTGATCTAGAGCCTTATACTTATATATCGCCATTATCTGTGCAGCAGCCTTCCTCTCTGCTATACTTCCTATCAGGCTTTGCACAGACCTAACTACTAAGGGTATAAGACACGGTAGGAGTAGACACAACAGTAAAATCAGTAGGACTCCACCTACCACTGCCTTAAGCCCTCCAAACCACTCATACCAGCTACCAAACCAACTACTTGGATTGTACCCTTTCCATACCTGAGTAGGCACATGCGCTAGTTTAACCATATGGCTAGTAAGCTCAGCTATTGCTTGCCCTTCGTCATCTATTTGAAGACAGCAATTACTTAGGTTAAACTTCCCACATACACCTCCCTCTACTGCCAAAAGGTAATCCAAGGCTAATCTATTTTGGTAGACTGCTGTCCTCATCCTGGTGTTATGCTTCGCTAGAAGATTGAGCGCTTGTGATGTCTCATTTGTGATAATCTCAACCACCGCCTGTAATCTTATAATACGGTTGAGCATATAAATAGGGGTTCTATAACCAAAGGTACCATCCTCAGCCCACGTGGCTGGCCCATAGTAATCTATAATACGCTGGGGAGGCCATTCATCATCTTCCCAGGCGCCTATCTCTATGGGTCCCCTTTTCTTCCTATGATTCACATCATACACTTTAACACCTAAAGTCTCACCTGTTTCAATCGGTAACAAGAAGAAGGATGGTTTGAGCATACCCAACACACATGCCCCTTCCCAGTCCTGTGGCAGCTCCGAATAGGCTTTCTTACCACAGATCCAGTACAAATTTGCTGGGGCTCTCCAAGTAGATGTGATGGATAGATCAAACCACACATCCTTTAAATTGGCATATCTAGCAAACGGGTTAGATGGTTCTGAGACATTTGAAGCCGACCACCAAGTTGTATTCTTTGTATCATCATCATAAGCTTTTTGCCCTAGACAAGTTAATTCTCCTACAGAAGTATTATACATTATTCCTTTCCTTGCTATGCAAACATAACCTATGATGGAGGTCTTTAATCTCCACTCAGATTTACCTCTAACACTCATATGATAATCGGCTTGTGTAGATATTAATTGGTCAACTGCCTCAGAACCGGACATTACCTCCTTTGCTTCCCAAGGCCATTGGTCTCCCATGTTAGTACCTCCACACACATAGCAGTTGGTAACATTAAGACTACCGGCAATACTTTCAGCTAAATCGATGAACAGGTTTTTAGCATTATGGGGGATCTTATTATCTATACTCATCTCTTCGTAAAAGGAATGGTATACTTGATGAGTCTGGGAGGATACCGTATCAGTCTCTATTCCTATAAACAATAATGTCCCAGGATCTAAACCCGTCCCGTATATTTGAAACCCAAATAAATTTCCATACTTATCTAAGAACTTGTCGGGGTTATTAATGAGTATATGGACTGGGTTGCATTCCATAGACTTACAATAAGGGCTAGTCGGCAACTTAGTCACTATCATGTCTTTGTCTACTGTCTGTCCCCAAGTTGCCCACCCCACACAAGACCAATATGGGCAAAAGTTATAATCTCTATTTGGGCATCTAGGACTTACATATTTATTTTTGCTACTGGGACAAATATATTTATCGTTAGACCCATACGTCCTCTCCCATCTAAGATCCCCACATACATTCCACGGCTTTCTACCACTTGATATCGCTTTACACGCATCAAATAGCAGAACACCCGAAGAATGTATGGATTCTAACACCGTTTTATTAATTAGGGTCCCCTGAGGATCTCCATTCCTGAGAGTCAACCAAATTGTACGAGGCTGATACTCCGGACTGAAGCACTTAGGTTCTCCTACTCCTAAATGGCACACACTATAATCTATATTTAAGTATCTACATCTCGATACATCTCCTTTACATTCGTATTGTGAATGCCAAATTAGGGTTTGGGAAATATGGTTACCTGTTCTCGTAGTCTTAATGCATACCTCACAGCTAGGAGTGTCGGTACCTCTACCTTCCTGAATATAAAAACACATATAAATAAACACAATCAAAAGCACATCTTTCGCCGTCATCCTCAGTCTTCGTCCGTGCGATGGCGCCTCAGCTTCCAGGATGTGAGGGGCTGCAGGGAATGGAGTTCTGCTCATCTTCACAGGTGTCCCTTCGAGACTTTCCTGGCTTATACACTATGTGTTGGTAAGCGGACAGGCTTTATTATGGCCTTCTCACTCACACCTGTAACAATAAAATTTGTAATCCACAATAATTCCTCGTTACTCCGACTGAGTAGTGCGTTTCAACCGGATCTTGCAGGGATTCTCTGGATCTGCTGTAATTTGCCAAGAATCGACTGCTGCTGGTTTAACCCTGGAGTGATGTATCCACGGAGTTACTTCGGCTACTTTTATCGCTGTAGGGGTAGACAAAAGAACAACATAAGGACCTCTCCACTTGGGCCCTAACGGTACATTATTCCACTCTTTAATCCACACTTGGTCTCCTGGATGATAACTATGAACAGGGGGATAAATATTCACAGGTAATCTATCTTGTACCCATTTCTGTACCTCCTCCATAGTCTTACCCAACTCTACAACCTGCTGCCGGGTAATTCCTTCTCCCAACTGACTCAAGTCCCCCCTTAAGTTACCAAGTACGGGAGGTGGTCGCCCATACATGATTTCAAAAGGAGAGAGGCCCATCCTTCTGGTAGGGGTACTGCGGATTCGCAATAAAGCTATGGGTAAGAGAACGTTCCACTTAAGTTGGGTTTCCTGACACATTTTAGCCAACTGGTTCTTTATAGTTCTATTCATTCTCTCTACCTTACCAGAACTCTGGGGTCTATATGCAGTATGAAGCCTCCACTTTATACCAAGCATATGAGTCAGTTGTTGTAGGCACTGATGAACAAAAGCTGGACCATTGTCCGATCCTATAGAACAGGGTAGTCCATATCGGGGTATTATTTCTCGTAGCAGGAATCTTACAACTTCTCCTGCTTTCTCTGTACGAGTAGGACATGCTTCTACCCAGCCTGAATAGGTGCACACAATTACCAACAGGTAACGATGTCCACCCGATTTAGGCATTACTGTAAAGTCTATTTGTAGATCGGACATGGGGAGTCCCCCCATAAACTGGACTCCTGGTGGCTTTACTGGTCCTTGTCTTGCATTATTCTTAGCACACGTTACACATCTGCGTACAATGGCCTGAGTCAAGTTGGACAATCTTGGTATGTAGAAATGTTTCCTGAGAGATTCTTCAGTACTGTCTCTCCCAGAATGTGTCCCGTTGTGATAATTTTGGACAATTTCTACCGCTAGTGATGCTGGTATGACTATTCTTCCATCTTCTAGCTGATACCACTTGTTCTCCAAATACTTTCCCGGTTCAGTCTTTAACCACTCCTCTTCTTGAGCTGTATAAACTGGAGTCCATTGGGACAGTGGAGTTGGTATAAGAGCAGCTATATGCCCCACATACTCCTGTCTTCCTGATTCAGCAGCACGCTTAGCTGCACTATCTGCCATCCGATTTCCCTTGGTTACATCACCATCTCCTCTCAGATGCGCTCGACAATGTATGATACCGACTTCTTTCGGCTCCCACACTGCTTCCAATAGTTGTAGGATTTCAGCTGCGTACTTGATTTCTTTGCCTTCTGAATTCAGTAGTCCTCTTTCTTTATACAAAGCTCCGTGGGCATGAGTGGTTAAAAACGCATACTTAGAGTCCGTATAGATATTTACTCTTAAACCTTCAGCCAATTGTAACGCTCGTGTTAGTGCTATTAATTCTGCCTTTTGTGCTGATGTTCCTTTCGCCAGTGGCCGAGCTTCTATCACCTTGTCTATTGTTGTCACTGCATATCCTGCATAGCGGATCCCTTCTTTCACATAACTACTGCCGTCGGTGTAATATTGAACATCGGGGTTCTGGATGGGAAAATCACGAAGATCTGGTCTACTTGAAAATACTTCATCCATTACTTCCAAACAATCATGTTGACTTTCAGTAGGTTGCGGCAAAAGGGTAGCTGGATTTAAGGTGTTTACAGTCTCTAAATGCACTCTTGGGTTTTCACACAACATTGCTTGATACTTGGTCATACGGCTGTTACTAAACCAATGATTTCCTTTGTAATCCAACAACGTCTGTACTGCATGTGGGACTCGTACATAAAGTTCTTGACCCAGAGTGAGTTTATCGGCTTCAGCTACTAGCAGGGCGGCTGCAGCTACGGCTCTTAGACAAGGTGGAAGTCCGCTGGCCACTGCATCCAGTTGCTTAGACATGTAGGCAACAGGTCTTTGCCATGATCCCAAGTACTGTGTCAATACTCCCACAGCCATTCTTCTTTGCTCGTGTACATATAAGTAGAATGGTCGTGTGTGATCAGGTAGACCTAATGCTGGGGCACTCATCAAAGCCTTCTTCACATCTTCAAATGCCGTTTGCTGTTCTTGGGTCCATAAGAAGGGGTCGTGCTCTGTACCTTTGATGGCTGCGTACAGAGGTTTTGCCAGTATCGCATAGCTGGGAATCCATATCCTACAGAAGCCTGCTGCCCCCAAGAATTCTCGCACTTGTCTTCTATTCTTGGGTATTGGTATTTGGCAGACAGCTTCTTTTCTCTCTGGCCCCATAATCCTTTGACCTTCAGAGATATGGAATCCCAGATACTTGACAGTTGGCAAACACAACTGAGCCTTCTTCCTGGACACCTTGTATCCTGCCTTCCAGAGAATATGTAGTAGATCGTGCGTTGCTTGCTGACATTTTTCTTTTGTAACTGCTGCTATCAACAAGTCATCTACATATTGTAACAATACACACTCTCCTGGGATGGACTTGAAATCCAATAGATCTTGACTTAGGGCTGAACCAAATAGGGTAGGTGAATTTTTAAACCCTTGGGGCAGTCTTGTCCAAGTCATTTGGCGTTTTGAGCCCGTTACAGCGTTCTCCCATTGGAAAGCGAAAATACATTGACTTTCTGCGGCAATTCGGAGGCAAAAGAAGGCATCTTTGAGATCTAAGACTGTGAAGTAAGTAGCCCCGCCCGGAATTAAAGCAAGCAGGTTATATGGATTGGGTACAACTGGATGTATGCTAACAACCGCATCATTGACTGCTCTTAAGTCCTGCACAGGTCGATACTCATCTGTGCCGGGCTTTTGAACAGGCAGCAATGGGGTGTTCCAGGGGGAAGTACAGAATTTTAGGATACCATACCGTATGAACTTATCCAGATAGGATTGGATGTTCTTCTTAGCCTTCTGCGGAATGTGATATTGTCTTAGGCTCACTGGATAAACCCCATGTTTCAGTTCAATTTTTATTGGTGGAATATTGCGGGCCAGTCCTGGTGGGTTGTTCTCTGCCCAAACTCCTGGTATGTTAAACAATGTCTCATCACTCCTAGGGTTTTGGCTAGTCAACACTGTATAAAGTCGCCACTCTTCTTCCTTTGGTACGGATAAAGTCATAATACCTGAAGGTCCATTAAACTTTAAAGATGTTGTTCCATCTGGTAGGAACGTAATCTGCGCTTGTAATTTGGATAGCATATCACGTCCCAGCAATTGGACTGGACATTCAGGCATATAAAGGAATTGGTGTTTTACTACGTGGCCTCCCAATGTACAGAGTCGACTTTTAAGAACCGGTCTTTCAGCACTTCTTCCAGTTGCTCCTATCACAGTAATAGTCCTTCCAGATGGAGGAGCAACTAGATTAGTCACCACTGAATGTTCAGCACCAGTGTCGATCATGAACGCACTCCTTTTCCCCCCTATTGATACATCGACCATAGGCTCCGCTCGACCAAGGGGGATGGAGCCCGGTCGGTATCAATAGTCCTCCATGACCGTGTCAGCCAATCCTACAAAGTCCCTACCTTCTCTATCGCGAGACCTTTGCGCTGCTGGAATATACCTGTCTTCCCTAACACTTCCTCTGTTCCCATTACTCCCTCTATAACCATTACTCCCTCCGGGACCTCCTCTACCTCTCGCTCTGCCTCTAAAGTTTCCGTAGCCTGCCCTGGGTTGGTCTCTCTCGTACTGCTCTCTTTGCGGACATTCGTTCCTTCAATGCCCTTCTTCCTTGCAATACGCACACTGATCCCTACTCAAAGGCTCCCTACTCCATCTATTATTGCCTCTATCTGGGCCCCGTTTATCTACGCCTGCGATCGCTACCGCTAGCATATCAGCCTTTTTACGCATCTTGCGCTCCTCCTCTTTCTTGCTTTCTGTTTCCCTATTCATATAGACCTTATTAGCTACCTCCATTAGTTGGGAGATTGACATACCTGCAAACCCTTCTAACTTTTGTAGCTTGCGCTTAATATCTCCGTAAGCTTGGCTGACAAAGGCGGAGTTAACCATTCGGGAATTGTCTGCGTCTTCCGGATTAAAGGGGGTGTACAAGCGGTACGCCTCCAATAATCGGTCATAAAAGACACTGGGCGCTTCATCGCTTTTCTGGATCACCTCAACTGTCTTCGACATGTTAATGGCTTTCTTTCCTCCGGCTTTCATGCCAGCAATTATAGCGTCTCTATAGGCTCTGAGTTGAACCATATCAGCACCATTTACGTTCCAATCGGGATCAGTGTTGGGATAATGTGTTGCGGCCCATGCTGCTGGATTAGCTTGGTTCAAAGCACGGGCTCTATCCTCTAATGCTTTAATGGCTGCTTGATTTATTCTTGTCCTTTCCTCATTGTTAAATAAAGTCATTAATAACTGCTGGCAATCAGCCCATGTCGGATTATGTGTCTGTACTATTGAGGTGAACAGATCAGTCATGGCTTGTGGTTTCTCAGTATACGAGGAATTATGGGTCTTCCAGTTTAAAAGGTCGGTAGTGGTGAAAGGGACATATACGAAGACAGGGTCAGCGTGTGCCATTTGACCTGCGGCATCGATATAAGCTGACCCGGGATTTAAGCGAAGAGGCATCTGATAGTGCTTTAATTGTTGGGCACCAGTCAACTGTCGGGTTTGGATGGGGCTACGTAGGGAAGCGTCAGTCATGGGTTCCGGTCGGGGAGATATAGGGTATGGGGATGTGGGAGGTTGGTTTTGGGAAAAGGTAGTGAATAGAACACTTCGGGCCGAGCTAGATGAAGCTTGACCGGAAGTCTGAAGTGGCGCCAAATCAGGATATTCGTTTCTAATGGGGGTGGGTTCTGGTTCCGGAAGGGGAGATTTAGTACGAGGGGGGGTGGATCCTGTACTGGAGGAGGAAGCGGAAGTGGATGAGGGTAATGAGGGAAGGGTTACAGGACTTCCTGTATTTGCGTCACTTCCTCTTACCGGAAAGTAAGGGGGCGGCAAAGGGATCTCGGACTCAGGGGGCGTGTCCAAAATGGGCCTAACACCAGCCCTAGTGGACGAACAAGTCCTAGCTACCATGAGGCGACACTGTTCCTCGTGGCATGTCCGGAGCCATTTTGGCGAGTCATTTACGGCCTGTCTCCAACAATCAATATAAGGAAACTGGCCGTAAAGTTCAGGCCTACCTGATACAGCCACGTGTAAGCGCTGTACCAGAGTTGGATCCAAACTGCCACGTGGCGGCCATGCCGCAACCAAAGTAGGCCACTCCCTAGTGCACAAAGTGACCAAACGTACAGGGGACATCTTAACCCCAAAATCACAAACTTTGAATCCCTTTTTAAAATTCTTAACCATACATCCTAAGGGATCCGGAATCGTTGACTGCGACGCACCCATATTTAACAGTGGAACGTCGTCGACAACGATTACTATACACGCGTACTATTCAACAGTCACACCCGTTTCCTCTGGCAACAGCACCACGTGGTACGGTTACCAAGTGAAACGTACACAATAACAATAAACACTCAGGGAATTCCCGTACACACACAGCTGTTACACCAGTCACTATATAATCAATATTATGCCCTTTGGCGTAACTATACAGTCACCCACGCTATAATTCTCTATATACGAATTACCCGTCTATAACACACCCCAGTAACATCGTCTTTTACAAATAGCGGTTACAGTACGGTTAGCATAGGTCAAAGCACAAGTTAAGGTCACAATACAATTATTAGTGGTTATGGTGTTAAACATGCAATGGACGACAATGATTAGTACTTATTATATAATGTCAGTAAATATACAGGGTTATGGTACCGTGCACTATAATACAGCAACACACTATTAACACTCTCGCTAGACGGCTGAGCTCGCGCTATCTAACAAGATATACACTTTACTAAAACAATCGTTAACACATTTACAATTCCCAACTAAACTATTGGCCAGTACCTTGAATGGACTACCTAAAACTATATACACCCGTTTTGGTTAGCCACACTGCCCAATCACCACATATATAGCGAGCTAGAGAACCGAATTTACACAGACGCCTCTTAGTCGCACTATACAACGAGCTAGAGAACCGAATTTACACAGGCGCCTCTTAGTCGTACTATCAAAAGTCTAGTGGGTTCCAAATTTACACGCCTTCCCACTTAGCCCAGATAGGATGAGAACTAGCGAACCGAATTTACACAGGCGCCGCTTAGTCTCCCGGTCCCTCCGACCTAGCGAACGTAATATACACCCTAGAACGCTAGTCTAGACAAGACACCGGTGTCCGGCTAGGGCTATTTACACCAGGACCCCGCCTGACTAACCAAATCAAACGGTCTGACTAAAGAGCGTTCGATCGAGCGGTGCGCCTTCGCTCCTTCCCTCCGACAGAGGGGGCAGATACACAGATTCAAAACCCCTTTGGGCCTACCGCACAATCGGTATACCCCTAGTGGGTCCTGCCGTCTAAAACAGCAGTTGTCTTACCTCCTCGTTCCTGAACCTGAGTTCACACTCATCGACGGGGACACCCCAGCACTTCTCACGTAGAGGCCGATGATCTCCTGGACAACAGACCAGTGGCGCCGAGACGAAGGGAGGTCCACGCAGAAGTTCAGGGGTGCAGCCGTAGAGAACGTGGGCAAAGATAGACCGTCTCACGCCTCTGCCTCTCAGCTACCGTTGAACGATGAGCTTCCCGGCCAATGCACCAAATGATACCGGAGAAACTGACGGAAGCCAAGCACAGAGAGATGGACACAGGTTTCTTCAGGAAGGAAGAGATTCTTTATTGGATCACCGATCGGGACTCAGAGGGACTAGCGTCACCAAAATACAGCAAAGTCTGAGTCCTGAATACATAGAGTACATTCCTTATATAGCACTGTAGCTCCTCCCACAATTAACTACACCCACACATACCCTTAACCTATTTAATGAATAGAGTCTAAACTCATCCATCCGGTCTAACCACGTGGCTCATCTGATACAAAGGAGAGGGACGCGTAATTCCAGTTCTTACATTCCTGCACCTGGTCAGTACAGTGATGACAGTATCTTAGCTACGTGTAATTAACTAAATGATACTACAAACACATATACATACATATGCCTTGTGGCAATCTTAGCCTGCTAAACTTGTATTTTACTGGAATTACATCACACTACAAATGTAGTATTTTGAGTTGTTTGGTGTAGCCACTTTAGAATGGCTAGCGTAAACAGGGACAGGCCAAGGTCAGGGGAATCCAGAATTCAGAGTAGTCGGTAAAACAAGCCAATGGGTCGGTACAGGCAGCTAACAAAGCGTAGTCAGGACAAGCCGAGGTCAGAAATCCAGGTAAATCAAGCAAACAAACTGCCAAAGTCCCATACAGAGTGATTCAGAAATTCAGCTCTGTATGGTAGACTTTGAAACAGTCTGTTATGCAGAGGGCGGGTAGAGATGGGCAGGTTGGACAATAAAAACTGGAGTCCTTTCGGACTCCTTTCTTGTAGCAAACACGGCACTTTCTTTGGGGAGCTTTTTTTACTAGGGGTGGATGGGATTCGGGAAGGGAAGTGTTTGCCACAAAGTCTTTGGAGATCTCCTGATTCCAAAGTGGGATTGGGGGGCTGGGTAAATAACATACGGGACAAAATGCTTAATGTGAATTCGAGGAAAGGGCAGGGCCTACCTATGACCTCTTTTGTATAGAGGACAAAGGCATTGAAAATTGCAATCTGGCTCACGTAGATTGCAATTTTCTTGTACCAGGTCCTAGTTTTTCGGTTCACCAGATAGGGCTGTATGCATTGGTCAGCCAAGTCTACTCCCCCCATAAACTTGCTGTAGTCTACAATGCACTTCGGCTTTTCCAGATGCTCAGTGCTACCTCTCACAGACACTGGCACTGTACTTTCGTCATGCATCGTAGACAGCATGTATACATCTTTCCTATCTCTGAAGCGAAGAGCAAGCAACTTATCCTGGCGGAGAGCTGAAGAGGAACCTCTACTGCTTCTGCCACTTGCCAGGGCTTGGGGGAAACCCCTGCGATTCTTCCTCACTGTGCCACAGGCTAGGGTTTCAAAACAATATAAATTTTTAAATAATTCTATACTGGTATAATAATTGTCAACCCATAGCCTATATCCCTTATTCAACAAGGGAAGGATTAGATCCCAAACTATCTTGCCACTTGTACCCACAGAATCAGGGCATCCTGGTGGGTCAAGATGGCTATCCTTCCCCTGGTAAATGCGAAACGCCCATGTGTAACCAGTACAGGATTCACATAATTTATAAAATTTAACGCCATATCGGGACCGCTTCGATGGAATATATTGCTTAAATAGCAGTCGACCTTTAAATTTCATAAGGGACTCGTCAATTGAAATATCTTTATCGGGGACATAATTTTCAGAAAATTTGTCTGACAGGAGTTGAATAAAGGGCCGAATTTTATATAGCCTGTCAAACAGTGGGTCGTTTCTAGGGGGACACAGTGAGTTATCATTAAAATGAAGGAATCGCAGCAGTTGCAGGTAGCGATCCCTCAACATAACCTCAGGGAAAAGAGGTGTAGCCAGGATACGTTGCTTGCTCCAGTAGGACCTGATACTGGGCTTTTTTACAATACCCATCATTAGGGTTAAAGCCCAAAACCGCTTCATCTCTGCGACATCCGTGGGTCTCCACATATTCCTGCGACCATGATGGGACCCCGGATGTGCAGAGAGATACTGCATAGCAAACAAATTCGTTTGCTGAGCCATGAGCTCAAATATATCGTCTGACATAAAGAGCTCAAAAAAACGAATTGGCTCGCAGTCGTCCACTGTTACAGTGATGCCAGGTGTAACAGTGAACGGCGGTATTTCTGGGGCCATCATATTTGGAGGCACCCAGTCTCTGCCTGGCATTGGGCTTGCTGAGCGTCCTCTTGTGAGTGGTGGTGGGGCACCATCACTTGAGGTCTCACTCAGAGGCTCAATGTCAGAGGCAGTGATAGTGTCACTGTCTTGCAGAGTGTCACTATCACTGCCTGCCAGAATGGCATACGCCTCCTCGGCTGAGTAGCGACGTGCCATTCTAGGGGGACAAATTAATTAATTTATATACTAAAGTGGGTAATTAATTATCTACCTGCCTAACACCTACTACCCGCCCTCAAAAAATAATATAAATGTACTGATCACAGTATAGGCAGCTGCAATCAGTACACTGAAAGGGTTATTTTCAGATCTATAAAAATAACCCTAAAAAAAAGTCAGTCTGATCAGAGAGCCCTCTGATCACAGTGATCACTGATACAGTACTGTACAGCAGATAAACTGTACAGTTTAGTGATCACGGCAGCGGGGAAAGGGTTAAGGGAGATTTGGGTTGCTGCGACTGACACAAAGGGTCAAAAAAAATTAGAAATAATTTTTTTTACCCAAAAAAGTTTTTAAAACTGAAAGGGTTATTTTTTGATCTGTAAAAATAACCCTAAAAAAGGTCAGTCTGATCAGAGAGCCCTCTGATCACAGTGATCACTGATACAGTACTGTACAGCAGATATACTGTACAGTATAGTGATCACGGCAGCGGGGAAAGGGTAATGGAGATTTGGGTTGCTGCGACTGACACAAAGGGTAAAAAAAAATTAGAAATAATTTTTTTGACCCAAAAAAGTTTTTAAAACTGAAAGGGTTATTTTTTGATCTGTAAAAATAACCCTAAAAAAGGTCAGTCTGATCAGAGAGCCCTCTGATCACAGTGATCACTGATACAGTACTGTACAGCAGATATACTGTACAGTATAGTGATCACGGCAGCGGGGAAAGGGTAATGGAGATTTGGGTTGCTGCGACTGACACAAAGGATCAAAACAAATTAGAAATAATTTTTTTTTGATCCAAAAAAAAAATAATAAATAAATACCCTAATCAGGTTGATCACAGTAATATGCTGTGATCAGCACTGAAAGGGTTAAATAAAATATAAATTTTAAAACTTTAAAAAAATTTTTTAACTTTCTTTTTCCACAGGAGCTGCAAAAACCACGATCTCTCTGCCTCTCTCTCTCAGATCGAAGTGAGGTGAGGAGAGGGGCAGAGACAATGTGTCAGCCAGTGATCTGAGATCATTGGCTGACACATACTAACAGTGATCACAGTGACTGGCTGTCACTGTGATCACCTCCTACAGATCGCGGTAATTGGCCACAGGGGGATGCCTGGGAGGTACAGGCATGCCCCCACCGCGATCTGTAGGGGGCTAATGGCTGCAGTTACATGTGTCAGCCAATGGGCTGACACATAGTAACACTGATCGCACTGACAGGCTATGGCAGCCTGTCAGTGTGATCAGACTGCAGCCTGACAGTTCAGATCGCGGTCACTGACCCCAGGGGGGCTGCCTGGGGGGCCAGGCATGTCCCCCGACCGCGATCTGCTGCAGAAGAATGCAGCCGGCTCCATGTGTCAGCCGATTTCAAATCGGCTGACACATGGTAAATACCGATCGCAGTGACAGCCTGTCACTGCGATCGGAAGCTGCAGACCGCGGGGCCCAGGCATGCCCCCCGACCGCGATCTGCAGCGGCCATGTTCCGCCGGCCACGTGGGGCTGAAGACCGCCCAGGACGTACTATGCCGTCCTGCGGCGTTTAGAGCCGCCCAAATAAGGACGGCATAGTACGTCCTGCGGTCTTAAGGGGTTAAATTAGTGTAAATAACATGCTAGAACTGGAGAGCTTATTTCCGCATAGGAGGTACACTTGTAGCGTGTATATTAGCAAACTTGGCCCATGCTGTAAAGGCAGATACGTTACAGGTAAGCTGGTACATTTTTTAGTTATCAGGCTTAATGATCATATAAGTAGGTTATCACTTTAAATGAGTGTAAATAACATGCTAGAACTGGAGAGCTTATTTCCACATAGGAGGTACACTTGTAGTGTGTATGTTAGCAAATAACAGCAAATAAGCAAAGCAGTAGTGAAGGCTGACAGAATATGGTCATGCTTGCATACTCCCGGATTGAGGGAAGCAAGAAAAAAAACCATGGGGGGGGGGGGGGGGGGATAGAGAGCATTAATCTAGCCAAAGCCAATGTATTAAACATTATGTTAGGATATTAAGACAACAATTGTGCTAAACTGGCTACGATTTCAAAAAGACATGGTTATTAAGTTGCCTGATCTGCAATTGCGTTGTGGAAGCAGGCACAGTTTATTTATCAGCTTCCATCTTCACGGCGATGAAATCGTGCGCTGGTGGTATGCCTGGCTCTCTGCTCATCCGATCCCCGTGAGGGGCCAAGGCTGGGTGCAGCTGCGCTAAAACAGTGGTAGGAGTGGTAGTCACTTTGGCTCCGCTGGCACTGCAATTGAGTATGTGAGTATGTGTTATTCGTGTATGATTGTGCATTGTGTCCAAGTTTGTTTCCCCCAGTAGGTCCCTGGATAGTGTGTCTGGATGTTGAGGTCTAGTGGGTGTAGGTGTGTGGGGTGAGTCTTGTTACAACCGGGGATTCACAGAGGTGTGTGTGGTGGGACTGCTAAGCTCTGGGTTGTGCTTTGCCTTGCGAAGGGGTTACAGTCCCAGTGTCGGGGTCTTCAGCCGATGCCTTGTGGAATCGCTGATGCCTCTTGGTGTGGTGAGTTGTGCCTCGTGCTCTGTAACTCGGGTGTACAGTGAAGGAGGGCACTCGTGTAGAGGGCCAGTGCACCTGGTAAGTAGCGTAGAGTCCTGGTTGTGATGCGGGATTGTTGGTGTGGTCGCCGGTTTCTGCCTGTCTGGTGCGGTTGTTTGCTGGCATCCACCTTTGTAAGCTTTCCTTTCCGCTGTCTTCTCGGCATGTCTGGGTGTGCTGTGCCCCTCATGAGTTTGAGCCGGGTCGCTGTGTATCGTTGAGGCCGCATTTGGAGCTGTACCTTAAGTGTCGCTTGGATTTTATTAGCTTTGTGCGGGCCGTGTGTGGGCACCGCATTGCTCCATATTGATGTTAGTGGGGCCAACCTGTGCAGGCGTTTACCCATCTTGCGAGTGGAGTGTGGGGGGTTTGCCCTGTCCCTCTCTGTGCTTCTATGTGTTGGACCCTGCAGCGTGTCTCCGGGTGGGGATTCCATTTGGGGAGATCGCATCAAAGCCTCCAGCTTCTCCCAGAGGGCACCGAAGATACGGTCGTATCGGCGCTTAATTTCCCTCTTGGCTATGCGCAGAGCTGAGGTATGTGGGCTGGTCGCCATCTTGTATTCCCCACATATGGCCTCTGTGTTTCGCGGTCGTGTTTCTTGTACGGTTGTGCGATTGCTCGTGTGGGGGAGGACCGGGATAACCCCCGCCGGTCCAAAGGGGGGGGAACGTGGGCTCTGGGTCCTGTTTCCAGGCATTCTTGGCGGCGGGAGAGTGGCCGTCTCTCCTGCGCCTGCTATTCTGGTAGGCCTCGCCAGAGTGTCGGGAGCGTACCGGGTAGGTAGTCGCTTGTTGGGTATCGGTGAGTTCGCCCTGGTATCCCCCATCTCTTGGTGGCTTCTGTGTGGCTTTTAAAAGCAGTTTCAGTGGCTTTGTGGTGTTTTTTCTGGCGCTTGTCTTGGGAGCCGTGGAGATTAGCGTCCGCTCGGCTCTGGGGTCCCGTTTTTTGTTTTTAAAGGCACGCTATAGTCACACCAGATATGAGTGGCAAAGTGCACTTGCAGAGGTTGTCAGAGTACACGCTGAAGGCCTGACACCCGCTTGAAGACAACTAACTGCTATTAGCTTACAGTGAAAAACTTTTTTTGTTTTTAAAGGCACGCTATAGTCACACCAGATATGAGTGGGAAAGTGCACTTGCTGAGGTTGGCAGAATACACGCTGACGGCCTGACACCCAGACGCTTGCTGACAATTAACTGCTATTAGCTTAGAGTGAAAAACTTGTTTTGTTTTTAAAGGTACGCTATAGTCACACCAGATATGAGTGGCAAAGTGCACTTGCAGAGGTTGGCAGAGTACACGCTGAAGGCCTGACACCCAGACGCTTGCAGACAACTAACTGCTATAAGCTTACAGTGAAAAACTTTTTTTTGTTTTTAAAGGCACGCTATAGTCACACCAGATATGAGTGGCAAAGTGCACTTGCAGAGGTTGTCAGAGTACACGCTGAAGGTCTGACACCCAGACGCTTGCTGACAATTAACTGCTATTAGCTTAGAGTGAAAAACTTGTTTTGTTTTTAAAGGCACGCTATAGTCACACCAGATATGAGTGGCAAAGTGCACTTGCAGAGGTTGGCAGAGTACACGCTGAAGGCCTGACACCCAGACGCTTGCAGTCAACTAACTGCTATTAGCTTACAGTGAAAAACTTTTTTTGTTTTTAAAGGCACGCTATAGTCACACCAGATATGAGTGGCAAAGTGCACTTGCTGAGGTTGGCAGAGTACATGCTGAAGGCCTGACACCCGCTTTAAGGACACTGACTGCTATTAGCTTACAGTGGAAAAGTTTTTTGTCTTTTAAGGCACGCTATAGTCACACCAGATTTGAGTAGCAAAGTGCACTTGCAGAGGTTGGCAGAGTACACCCTGAAGGCCTGACACCCGCTTGAAGACAACTAACTGCTATTCAATCTATAACAGTGAAAAACATGTTTTGTTTTGAAAAGGCACGCTATAGTCACACCAGATTTGAGTGGCAAAGTGCACTTGCAGAGGTTGGCAGAGTACACGCTGAAGGCCTGACACCCAGACGCTTGCAGTCAACTAACTGCTATTAGCTTACAGTGAAAAACTTTTTTTGTTTTTAAAGGCACGCTATAGTCACACCAGATATGAGTGGCAAAGTGCGCTTGCTGAGGTTGGCAGAGTACATGCTGAAGGCCTGACACCCGCTTTAAGGACACTGACTGCTATTAGCTTACAGTGGAAAAGTTTTTTGTTTTTAAAGGCACGCTATAGTCACACCAGATTTGAGTAGTAAAGTGCACTTGCAGAGGTTGGCAGAGTACACCCTGAAGGCCTGACACCCGCTTGAAGACAACTAACTGCTATTCAATCTATAACAGTGAAAAACATGTTTTGTTTTGAAAAGGCACGCTATAGTCACACCAGATTTGAGTGGCAAAGTGCACTTGCTGAGGTTGGCAGAGTACACGCTGAAGGCCTGACACCCGCTTAAAGACAACTAACTGCTATTAGCTTACAGTGAAAAACTTTTTTTGTTTTTAAATTCCTTATTTTTGAAGCGCATTGTCAATTACATCATAAGATTATGGCATTTAACTGGTTACATGGGTCGGCACAAAGACATAACGGTAAAGATGATTTGATGCGCTTATTTTTTTTTTTTGAGAAATAAACAGAAATAAACAGGCTTGTCAGATAAGTCAGCATGGTGTCTAACCATGAGTTATGCAAAACAAGGTAGCGTTGACATAGGTTAACATGATAAATTAGCATAATAGCTTTAACAGACGATGCTTCTAGGTAGATTGATGACCTGCATTGATTTAAGTAGGCATGCTGGTATTCAAACAAGACTGACCTGCTAGGTTATACAGGGCCGACATGGGTAAGTATAGTTACACGTTTAACGTCTGTGCGCGTCAATATGCTGACGCGGGGTGGAGAAGGGAAGACGTTTTGTTACATAGCGTTCCATACATTATTGTCGTTTTCCACTTACAACCGCTCAGGTAGTATTACACGTATCGTTAACTGAGCAAGGGTTAACTGAAAATAACAGGTCTAACGTAATTTCTACTAGCCATTACGTCCAGTGTGATAGGTCTAGTTGTAGTCTGTGTGTCTGCGTCACAGTGTGAGTTTTGTGTAATGCTCGTAGTTCGTGTGGTCCCCATATCAGTGGTGTATGTTCTTGTCGTGAGTGTCGAATACTATTCTATTTTGTACAGCTGAGATGTAGTGTCGAGGGATTCCCGGGGGGTATCCGGGGGGGTCCCATGGGGAGTGTGAGGTGGACGTCTCACGTGATAGTGCCCTTTGTCTGCGTTATGCAAGATTGGTATTCTAGTTGTCTTGTGGTGTGTGTCGGTCTTCTGTAGTGTGTGGGGTGTGCGTGTCTGTTTGACCTTATGGTCTGTTTAGCAGCCTATTTGTGTGAATTTCCGCAGGTTGCTTTCGATAGTAATGTTGCTCTGGTTATGTTAGAGATGCGTTTGTGGTGTCAGTCGCGTCTTGGTCTGTTGGTTGGGGGGTGGATATTGTATCCTCTGTCTTCTTGGTTTCTACGGGGTTTTCAGTGGGTATATTTTCCCGAGTTTATTATGGGAGGTTTATGTGCAGGGGTATAGTGTCGCAAGGGCGAGGGGAGGGGGGGGGGTGGAAGGGAACCTTGAAGCGGCCGTGCGCCCCGACCCAGGTATTATATCCCTACTATGTGTCTCATAATCCAGGGGTCCCAGATTTTGTGGAATTGTTTTGTTGTGTCGTGTAATATTGACGAGAGTTTGTCCATTTCCATAGTTTCTTCGTTTTTTTGGACCATTTTTGTTAGTGTAGGCGTGTTTTGGTTGCCCCATTGCTCCGCTATGGTGCGTCTGGTGGCGAGAGCTATTTTCGCCACTAGTTTATTTTGTGCCCTCAGTAGTTGAGGTTGGGGTTTTGAGAGTAGCCATGTCCAGGGGTCCATGGGTACGGTCTTGTGCAGTATTTTAGAGGTGAGGTTGGCAACCGCCTTCCAGAGGTGGGAGCTGTGTGGGCATTGCCACCACATATGGAAATACGTGCCTTGTTGGCCGCATTTTTTCCAACACGTGTCTGTTTGGGCTATTCCCATTTGTTTGAGTCTCAGTGGTGTCAGGTACCATCTGAGCATGGTTTTGTAAGCCTGTTCCTTATGATTTACGCATATGGTAAGTGAGGCGGTCGCTTCCCATATGCTTGTCCAGACTGTTGGGTCATCCGGTGGGCCTATGTCTCTTTCCCAGGCCTTCGTGTAGGTGAGTGTGTCTGTTGGGGAATTGGCATTTAGTTGGGAGTATATCAAGGAAATTTGTCCTTTGTGTGTGGGGGCATGTAGGCAATTTGTCTCGAATCGTGTGAGTTTTGTATTTGCTGTTTTTGTGTTCTGGGTTCCATCAGGAAGCTGCGTAGCTGTAGATATCGAAAGTGATCGAATGTGTTTAGTGGTGTGGTACACGGGAGTTCTGGGAATGGTATCAGCTGCTGGTTTCTGTAGAAGTCCCGAAGTCTGGTTAGTCCGTTGTCCTCATAATGTGCATAGTCTCGTGGAGTCATGCCTGGGGGGAAACGTTTGTTTCTGAGGATCGGGGTGAGTGGTGATGGGGAGTTTATGAGGGGGTGGCGCGCGTTGGTTCTGTCCCATACTTGTAGGGATGTGGTTAGAGCAGGTGTTGTCGGGGGGAGATCTGGTCTGTCATTTTTGGGGAGCCAAAAGAGGAGGGAGGGATGGTCTCTACCTAGAAGGTCGTGTTTCAGATCTACCCAGAGTTTTGTTCCCGGGGGGGAGTGGAGGTGTTGCACCTGGGCCAACTGGGCTGCTTGGTAGTATTGCATGAGGTTGGGGAGACCTAAGCCCCCGGTTGTCACTGTTTTGTACATTGTTATCCGTTTAATCCGTGGTCTTTTGCCCGCCCAGATGAATTTGTCTATTTTTGATTGGAGGGCTTTAAAGTCCAATCTAGAGATGGGGATGGGTAGAGTCTGGAACAGGTATAAGAATTTGGGTAGGAGATTCATTTTTATGGATGCGATTCTGCCCAGCCAGGATATGTGCATGGGTTGCCATCTTTGCAGGTCTGACATGGCTCGTTCGATCAGTGGGGTGTAGTTTAGTGAATATGTTTTGGATAGATCTGCTGGAATGTGTGTGCCCAAGTACAAGTGAATGCTTTGTTGGTTGTATCGAAATGGATGTGAGCGGATTATTTGGGTCAGGAGTGGTTGTGGTATGTTGAGGGGGAGGGCTTCTGTTTTATCCAGGTTCAGTTTATAACCTGAGAGGTGGGCGTACTCTTGAAGGAGCGTGAGGAGGGGGGGTAGGGAGTTGGTAGGGTCTGTGAGTGTCAGGAGGATATCATCTGCGTATGCTGCGATCTTATATTCATCTTGTCGAACCTTAAGGCCCTGGATTTCGGGGGTGGAGCGGATGAGTTTGAGTAGAGGTTCTAGGGAGAGGGCAAACAGGAGTGGGGAGAGCGGGCAGCCTTGTCTGGTCCCGTTTTTTATTATGAACTCATGTGGGTTGGTGTTGGGGAGTAGGAGAGCCGCCGTGGGGTTGGAGTATAGGGTCGTGAGGGCTTTGATGAAAGTGTCAGGGAAGTGGAATTTTTGTAGAGTGCGGAATAGGAAGGGCCAGAGCAAGCGATCAAACGCTTTTTCAGCGTCCATTGAGAGTAGTAGGGTGGGGGTGTCCTTGTGTTGGGCTCTCCATATTAAGTCTATCGTGCGTCTGGTATTGTCACAGGCTTGGCGGTTGGGGATAAATCCTACCTGGTCTGGGTGTATGAGTTTTGGGAGGAGTCGTTGAATCCTGTTGGCCAGTGTTTTTGTGAGGATCTTAATATCCGTGTTGAGGAGGGATATTGGGCGGTAGTGACCAGGGTCTAGGTGTGTTTTGTGTGGTTTGGGGATTAGGCAGATGTTGGCTTTGAGCATTTCCGGCAGTACCTGTTCGCCTTCCATTATTGAATTGCAGAGAGTGTTCAGATGGGGAATCAGTATGGTGCTGAATGTTTTGTAGTAGAGGCCTGTGAAGCCATCGGGACCTGGGCTTTTGTTGGGTTTTGTGTGTTTTATCGTGAGGGCTATTTCTTCTTCGGTGATTGGGGATGCGAGAGAGTCCCGTTCCTGGTTTGTGAGTGCTGGGAGGGGGATTTTTTAAAGGAAGTTATGTATTTCTTGTCCTAAAGTCGGGTGTGCTAGGGTATGGGTGGGGCTGTGGTTGTATAGTTTAGTGAAGTACTCGACGAATATGGAGGCTATTTGGTCAGGGTCGTTGTGGGTTCGGCCCCCAGGTGAGGTGATTTTGTCGATACGTTTGTGAAGTGATTTTTGTCGAAGTTTGCGTGCCAGAAGGGTGTCCGATTTGTTGGATTTCTCATAAAATAATTGTTTGGTCCATTGTAGGGCCTTATGAGCGTCTTTAGACATGTAGGTTTTTATTGCTTGTTGGTGGGATTTAATTTTGTCAAGTAATGGTTGGGAGGGGGTATGTTTGTGTTTGATTTCAAGCGTCCGTAGGGAGGTCAGGTGGTGTTCTAGTTCGTGGAGTGTTTGTTTTCTGTGAATGCTGGCTGCTTTGATTATTGTTCCTCGTATTGTGGCCTTGTGGGCCGCCCACAGTGTGCTCGTGGATGGGACTGATCCAATGTTGGTCATGAAGTAGTTTGTGAGTTCTTGTTGGATGGTTTGTCTGATTTGTGGGTTGTGTAGGAGTGTGGGGTTCAGTCTCCAGGTCCATGCTTTGGCCGTGTGAGGTTTGTCTATGTGGAGGGAGATTTCAGCGTGGTCGGACCAGGTGATTGAGCCAATTGAGGTGGATCGTGTGTGGGGCACCAGTGAGGGGGATATTAAGAATAGGTCAATTCTGGAGTAGGAGGAGTGTGGGTGTGAGAAGAAGGTAAAATCCGGGGTTGTGTGGTGTTGGAGCCTCCATATATCTTGTAATCCAGTTTGGGTGATGAACTCCATAAGGAGTGTGTCATTTTTCCTAGTAGGGGGTGCGTGAGTTTTATCTCTTCTTGTGTTTTTCCTGTCTATGGAAGGGGCGAGGACTGCATTGAGGTCTCCACCTAGAATAGTGTGGTGGGAGGGGAACAGTTTTAATTGTGTGCGTAGCGCCGTCCAAAAAGCTGGGTTCGGGTGTGTTCGGGGCATAGACTGGGGTTATCGCGTATTTGTGGTTGGCGAGGTGGCCTGTGACGGTCAGGTATCTCCCTTGGGGGTCTGGGAGGCTGTTTGAGATTGTGATTGGGCATTTTTTGTGGATCAGGATTGCTACCCCGTTCTGTTTGCCTTGGGGCGAATTTGCTAGATAGCATTGTTTGTAGTTTTTGTTGGTGAGCGGGAAGGGCTTTTTTGTTTCAAAGTGTGTTTCTTGGAGGAGAATAATGCCTTCGTTCTGGTGGCCCAGCGTAATGTTTGATGTCTCTTAGCTGGGTTGTTTAGTCCTTGCAATTGATGGAGATGCAGGAGATTAGCTCTGGCCTAGGTGTATGTAGGTGTTGTGACAGTGAGGGTGTCCCTAGTGTGGTGTGAGCTCTGGGGTGAGGGGGGCCTCGAGGCGCACGGTCGCTCCATCTGGCAGAACTTCGAGGTGGGTGGGGTGGATGAAAGGTCGGGTGGTTGTGGGGGGGTTACAGGGATCGGGGGGGTTGGATTACGGGATGTCTATCCTGGTCTTATATGGTGGTTGCCAGGTAAGGTGGGGGGTGGCGGTGTTTTACACCTTGGGTTTGTCGTGTGGCTGGTGTCTCCCGGGTTCCCGGGGATTAGGGGGTGGGGGAGTGAGTCCAAGTGGTTACTGGCGGCATTCCCGGCGGTGCGGAGGTGGCTCCTCTGGGTGAGCGGGTACTCTCTGTTTCTTGGGCGGTCTGAGGTGATCAGGGTCTTCATGTGGACGACCTTCTTCTCTGTTCTGGTGGAAGGGGGCAAGTTGCAGCAGCTGTATCCCCAGTGATTCTGCGAAGGGTGACATTTCTGCAACTGATGTGAGGATGTGCATTTGATCATCTTTCTTGACCATAAGTTTGAAGGGGTGTCCCCAGGTATATTTGATGCCTTGTTTCTGCAGGGCAAGTGTCAGAGGTTTGAGGTCTCTCCTTTTTTTGAGTGTGGATGGAGCCAGGTCTTGAAAAAAAGTGAGACGGGTGTCTTGGTAGCGTGGGGGTTTGTCCCGCGCCAGGGTTAGTAGCTTTTCTTTGGTTTTGAAGAAATGTATGCGAGTGATCACATCTCTTGGAGTGGATGCGCCTAAGTTTTGTGGGCGGAGGGCTCTATGGGCCCTATCCATTTCCAGCTCCTGAGGTGTGAGTTCAGGGGCTATTGCTTTAAAAATGTTTTTAAGTGTTGGTACTAGTTGTTCCATGGTGACAGTTTCAGGTAGGCCGCGGATTCTAATGTTTTTCCGTCTGGATCTATTGTTTAGGTCTTCCAGACCGTCCTCCAGGGCTGACATGTGGCCGTATAGATATGCTATATCCTGGGTGTGATTTGTGGTGGTGGCTTGGAGTGATGTGAGCCAGGTTTCTACCTGATCTGTGCGGGCGTTGAGGCCTACTATATCTGCCTTCAGGCCTGCTACATGCCGTCCTATCTCAGTGGCTACATGGGCCTTGATGTCTGTGGTCGCCTGGTGTAGCATGTCCCGCAGTACCCCGATGGTAATGGGGGCAGCCGGATCTGTCATCGTGTGCAGGCTCTCTGTGTCTGAGCCTGACTCCTCGTCTGCCTGTGAGGAGGTAGCTCTCCGGTGTTCCGACGGCGTGCGGAATATGGAGGCCACGGATGGGTTCGTGTCCCTCTGTTTTTTGTTGCCCCCCATTACCTCTGTGTGGATTCAGGTGCAGGCTGCTTAGGGGCTTCGGCCGGTGAAGTAACAGGCTGTTTTGCGGTGTGAGGGATGCGGATGGCAGTGGATTTAGCACGTGGGGGGATCAGAGCTCCGGGATCAAGCGTCCATCTTCTTCCGAGGTTAGGCCACGCCCCCCACTTTTTTTGTTTTTAAAGGCACGCTATAGTCACACCAGATATGAGTGGGAAAGTGAACTTGCTGAGGTTGGCAGAGTACACGCTGACGGCCTGACACCCAGACGCTTGCTGACAATTAACTGCTATTAGCTTAGAGTGAAAAACTTGTTTTGTTTTTAAAGGTACGCTATAGTCACACCAGATATGAGTGGCAAAGTGCACTTGCAGAGGTTGGCAGAGTACACGCTGAAGGCCTGACACCCAGACGCTTGCAGACAACTAACTGCTATTAGCTTACAGTGAAAAACTTTTTTTGTTTTTAAAGGCACGCTATAGTCACATGAGTGGCAAAGTGCACTTGCTGAGGTTGGCAGAGTACATGCTGAAGGCCTGACACCCGCTTTAAGGACACTGACTGCTATTAGCTTACAGTGAAAAACGTTTTTTGTTTTTAAAGGCACGCTATAGTCACACCAGATATGAGTGGCAAAGTGCACTTGCAGAGGTGTTCAGAGTACACGCTGAAGGTCTGACACCCGCTTTAAGGACACTGACTGCTATTAGCTTACAGTGAAAAACTTTTTTTGTTTTTAAAGGCACGCCATAGTCACACCAGATATGAGTGGCAAAGTGCACTTGCTGAGGATGACAGAGTACACCCTGAAGGCCTGACACCCGCTTGAAGACAACTAACTGCTATTCAATCTATAACAGTGAAAAACATGTTTTGTTTTGAAAAAGCACGCTATAGTCACACCAGATATGAGTGGCAAAGTGCACTTGCTGAGGTTGGCAGAGTACACGCTGAAGGCCTGACACCCGCTTGAAGACAACTAACTGCTATTAGCTTACAGTGAAAAACTTTTTTTGTTTTTAAAGGCACGCTATAGTCACACCATATATGAGTGGGAAAGTGCACTTGCTGAGGTTGGCAGAGTACACGCTGATGGCCTGACACCCAGACGCTTGCTGACAATTAACTGCTATTAGCTTAGAGTGAAAAACTTGTTTTGTTTTTAAAGGCACGCTATAGTCACACCAGATATGAGTGGCAAAGTGCACTTGCAGAGGTTGGCAGAGTACACGCTGAAGGCCTGACACCCAGACGCTTGCAGACAACTAACTGCTATTAGCTTAAAGTGAAACACTTTTTTTGTTTTTTAAAGGCACGCTATAGTCACACCAGATATGAGTGCCAAAGTGGACTGGCAGAGGTTGTCAGAGTACACGCTGAAGGCCTGACACACCCGCTTGAAGGACACTGACTGCTATTAGCTTACAGTGAAAAACTTTTTTTGTTTTTAAAGTCACGCTATAGTCAGCAGATATGAGTGGCAAAGTGCACTTGCTGAGGTTGGCAGAGTACACGCTGAAGGCCTGACACCCGCTTGAAGACAACTAACTGCTATTCAATCTATAACAGTTAAAAAAGTTTTTTGTTTTTAAAGGCATGCTATAGTCAAACCAGATATGAGTGGCAAAGTGCACTTGCTGAGGTTGGCAGAGTACACACTGAAGGCCTGACACCCGCTTGAAGACAACTAACTGCTATTCAATCTATAACAGTGAAAAACATGTTTTGTTTTGAAAAGGCACGCTATAGTCACACCAGATATGAGTGGCAAAGTGCACTTGCTGAGGTTGGCAGAGTACACGCTGAAGGCCTGACACCCGCTTGAAGACAACTAACTGCTATTAGCTTACAGTGAAAAACTTTTTTGTTTTCAAAGGCACGCTATAGTCACACCAGATATGAGTGGCAAAGTGCACTTGCTGAGGTTGGCAGAGTACATGCTGAAGGCCTGACACCCGCTTTAAGGACACTGACTGCTATTAGCTTACAGTGAAAAACTTTTTTTGTTTTTAAAGGCACGCTATAGTCACACCAGATATGAGTGGCAAAGTGCACTTGCAGAGGTGTTCAGAGTACACGCTGAAGGTCTGACACCCGCTTTAAGGACACTGACTGCTATTAGCTTACAGTGAAAAACTTTTTTTGTTTTTAAAGGCACGCCATAGTCACACCAGATATGAGTGGCAAAGTGCACTTGCTGAGGATGACAGAGTACACCCTGAAGGCCTGACACCCGCTTGAAGACAACTAACTGCTATTCAATCTATAACAGTGAAAAACATGTTTTGTTTTGAAAAAGCACGCTATAGTCACACCAGATATGAGTGGCAAAGTGCACTTGCTGAGGTTGGCAGAGTACACGCTGAAGGCCTGACACCCGCTTGAAGACAACTAACTGCTATTAGCTTACAGTGAAAAACTTTTTTTGTTTTTAAAGGCACGCTATAGTCACACCATATATGAGTGGGAAAGTGCACTTGCTGAGGTTGGCAGAGTACACGCTGATGGCCTGACACCCAGACGCTTGCTGACAATTAACTGCTATTAGCTTAGAGTGAAAAACTTGTTTTGTTTTTAAAGGCACGCTATAGTCACACCAGATATGAGTGGCAAAGTGCACTTGCAGAGGTTGGCAGAGTACACGCTGAAGGCCTGACACCCAGACGCTTGCAGACAACTAACTGCTATTAGCTTAAAGTGAAACACTTTTTTTGTTTTTTAAAGGCACGCTATAGTCACACCAGATATGAGTGCCAAAGTGGACTGGCAGAGGTTGTCAGAGTACACGCTGAAGGCCTGACACACCCGCTTGAAGGACACTGACTGCTATTAGCTTACAGTGAAAAACTTTTTTTGTTTTTAAAGTCACGCTATAGTCAGCAGATATGAGTGGCAAAGTGCACTTGCTGAGGTTGGCAGAGTACACGCTGAAGGCCTGACACCCGCTTGAAGACAACTAACTGCTATTCAATCTATAACAGTTAAAAAAGTTTTTTGTTTTTAAAGGCATGCTATAGTCAAACCAGATATGAGTGGCAAAGTGCACTTGCTGAGGTTGGCAGAGTACACACTGAAGGCCTGACACCCGCTTGAAGACAACTAACTGCTATTCAATCTATAACAGTGAAAAACATGTTTTGTTTTGAAAAGGCACGCTATAGTCACACCAGATATGAGTGGCAAAGTGCACTTGCTGAGGTTGGCAGAGTACACGCTGAAGGCCTGACACCCGCTTGAAGACAACTAACTGCTATTAGCTTACAGTGAAAAACTTTTTTGTTTTCAAAGGCACGCTATAGTCACACCAGATATGAGTGGCAAAGTGCACTTGCTGAGGTTGGCAGAGTACATGCTGAAGGCCTGACACCCGCTTTAAGGACACTGACTGCTATTAGCTTACAGTGAAAAACTTTTTTTGTTTTTAAAGGCACGCTATAGTCACACCAGATATGAGTGGCAAAGTGCACTTGCAGAGGTGTTCAGAGTACACGCTGAAGGTCTGACACCCGCTTTAAGGACACTGACTGCTATTAGCTTACAGTGAAAAACTTTTTTTGTTTTTAAAGGCACGCCATAGTCACACCAGATATGAGTGGCAAAGTGCACTTGCTGAGGATGACAGAGTACACCCTGAAGGCCTGACACCCGCTTGAAGACAACTAACTGCTATTCAATCTATAACAGTGAAAAACATGTTTTGTTTTGAAAAAGCACGCTATAGTCACACCAGATATGAGTGGCAAAGTGCACTTGCTGAGGTTGGCAGAGTACACGCTGAAGGCCTGACACCCGCTTGAAGACAACTAACTGCTATTAGCTTACAGTGAAAAACTTTTTTTGTTTTTAAAGGCACGCTATAGTCACACCAGATATGAGTGGGAAAGTGCACTTGCTGAGGTTGGCAGAGTACACGCTGACGGCCTGACACCCAGACGCTTGCTGACAATTAACTGCTATTAGCTTAGAGTGAAAAACTTGTTTTGTTTTTAAAGGCACGCTATAGTCACACCAGATATGAGTGGCAAAGTGCACTTGCAGAGGTTGGCAGAGTACACGCTGAAGGCCTGAACCCAGACGCTTGCAGACAACTAACTGCTATTAGCTTAAAGTGAAACACTTTTTTTGTTTTTTAAAGGCACGCTATAGTCACACCAGATATGAGTGCCAAGGTGGAATGGCAGAGGTTGTCATAGTACACGCTGAAGGTCTGACACCCGCTTTAAGGACACTGACTGCTATTAACTTATAGTGAAAAACTTTTTTTGTTTTTAAAGGCACGCTATAGTCACACCAAATATGAGTGGCAAAGTGCACTTGCAGAGGTTGTCAGAGTACACGCTGAAGGTCTGACACCCAGACGCTTGCTGACAATTAACTGCTATTAGCTTAGAGTGAAAAACTTGTTTTGTTTTTAAAGGCACGCTATAGTCACACCAGATATGAGTGGCAAAGTGCACTTGCAGAGGTTGGCAGAGTACACGCTGAAGGCCTGACACCCAGACGCTTGCAGACAACTAACTGCTATTAGCTTAAAGTGAAACACTTTTTTTGTTTTTTAAAGGCACGCTATAGTCACACCAGATATGAGTGCCAAAGTGGACTGGCAGAGGTTGTCATAGTACACGCTGAAGGTCTGACACCCGCTTTAAGGACACTGACTGCTATTAACTTATAGTGAAAAACGTTTTTTGTTTTTAAAGGCACGCTATAGTCACACCAAATATGAGTGGCAAAGTGCACTTGCAGAGGTTGTCAGAGTACACGCTGAAGGTCTGACACCCAGACGCTTGCTGACAATTAACTGCTATTAGCTTAGAGTGAAAAACTTGTTTTGTTTTTAAAGGCACGCTATAGTCACACCAGATATGAGTGGCAAAGTGCACTTGCAGAGGTTGGCAGAGTACACGCTGAAGGCCTGACACCCAGACGCTTGCAGACAACTAACTGCTATTAGCTTAAAGTGAAACACTTTTTTTGTTTTTTAAAGGCACGCTATAGTCACACCAGATATGAGTGCCAAAGTGGACTGGCAGAGGTTGTCATAGTACACGCTGAAGGTCTGACACCCGCTTTAAGGACACTGACTGCTATTAACTTATAGTGAAAAACGTTTTTTGTTTTTAAAGGCACGCTATAGTCACACCAAATATGAGTGGCAAAGTGCACTTGCAGAGGTTGTCAGAGTACACGCTGAAGGTCTGACACCCAGACGCTTGCTGACAATTAACTGCTATTAGCTTAGAGTGAAAAACTTGTTTTGTTTTTAAAGGCACGCTATAGTCACACCAGATATGAGTGGCAAAGTGCACTTGCAGAGGTTGGCAGAGTACACGCTGAAGGCCTGACACCCAGACGCTTGCAGACAACTAACTGCTATTAGCTTAAAGTGAAACACTTTTTTTGTTTTTTAAAGGCACGCTATAGTCACACCAGATATGAGTGCCAAAGTGGACTGGCAGAGGTTGTCAGAGTACACGCTGAAGGCCTGACACACCCGCTTGAAGGACACTGACTGCTATTAGCTTACAGTGAAAAACTTTTTTTGTTTTTAAAGTCACGCTATAGTCAGCAGATATGAGTGGCAAAGTGCACTTGCTGAGGTTGGCAGAGTACACGCTGAAGGCCTGACACCCGCTTGAAGACAACTAACTGCTATTCAATCTATAACAGTTAAAAAAGTTTTTTGTTTTTAAAGGCATGCTATAGTCAAACCAGATATGAGTGGCAAAGTGCACTTGCTGAGGTTGGCAGAGTACACACTGAAGGCCTGACACCCGCTTGAAGACAACTAACTGCTATTCAATCTATAAAAGTGAAAAACATGTTTTGTTTTGAAAAGGCACGCTATAGTCACACCAGATATGAGTGGCAAAGTTCACTTGCTGAGGTTGGCAGAGTACACGCTGAAGGCCTGACACCCGCTTGAAGACAACTAACTGCTATTAGCTTACAGTGAAAAACTTGTTTTGTTTTTAAAGGCACGCTATAGTCACACCAGATATGAGTGGCAAAGTGCACTTGCAGAGGTTGGCAGAGTACACGCTGAAGGCCTAACACCCAGACGCTTGCAGACAACTAACTGCTATTAGCTTACAGTGAAAAACTTTTTTGTTTTTAAAGGCACGCTATTGTCACACCAGATATGAGTGGCAAAGTGCACTTGCTGAGGTTGGCAGAGTACATGCTGAAGGCCTGACACCCGCTTTAAGGACACTGACTGCTATTAGCTTACAGTGAAAAACGTTTTTTGTTTTTAAAGGCACGCTATAGTCACACCAGATATGAGTGGCAAAGTGCACTTGCAGAGGTGTTCAGAGTACACACTGAAGGCCTGACACCCGCTTGAAGACAACTAACTGCTATTCAATCTATAACAGTGAAAAACATGTTTTGTTTTGAAAAGGCACGCTATAGTCACACCAGATATGAGTGGCAAAGTGCACTTGCTGAGGTTGGCAGAGTACACGCTGAAGGCCTGACACCCGCTTGAAGACAACTAACTGCTATTAGCTTACAGTGAAAAACTTTTTTGTTTTTAAAGGCACGCTATAGTCACACCAGATATGAGTGGCAAAGTGCACTTGCTGAGGTTGGCAGAGTACATGCTGAAGGCCTGACACCCGCTTTAAGGACACTGACTGCTATTAGCTTACAGTGAAAAACGTTTTTTGTTTTTAAAGGCACGCTATAGTCACACCAGATATGAGTGGCAAAGTGCACTTGCAGAGGTGTTCAGAGTACACGCTGAAGGTCTGACACCCGCTTTAAGGACACTGACTGCTATTAGCTTACAGTGAAAAACTTTTTTTGTTTTTAAAGGCACGCCATAGTCACACCAGATATGAGTGGCAAAGTGCACTTGCTGAGGATGACAGAGTACACCCTGAAGGCCTGACACCCGCTTGAAGACAACTAACTGCTATTCAATCTATAACAGTGAAAAACATGTTTTGTTTTGAAAAAGCACGCTATAGTCACACCAGATATGAGTGGCAAAGTGCACTTGCTGAGGTTGGCAGAGTACACGCTGAAGGCCTGACACCCGCTTGAAGACAACTAACTGCTATTCAATCTATAACAGTTAAAAAAGTTTTTTGTTTTTAAAGGCATGCTATAGTCAAACCAGATATGAGTGGCAAAGTGCACTTGCTGAGGTTGGCAGAGTACACGCTGAAGGCCTGACACCCGCTTGAAGACAACTAACTGCTATTCAATCTATAACAGTTAAAAACGTTTTTTGTTTTTAAAGGCATGCTATAGTCACACCAGATATGAGTGGCAAAGTGCACTTGCTGAGGTTGGCAGAGTACATGCTGAAGGCCTGACACCCGCTTTAAGGACACTGACTGCTATTAGCTTACAGTGAAAAAGGTTTTTTGTTTTTAAAGGCACGCTATAGTCACACCAGATATGAGTGGCAAAGTGCACTTGCAGAGGTTGGCAGAGTACACGCTGAAGGCCTGACACACCCGCTTGAAGGACACTAACTGCTATTAGCTTACAGTGAAAAACGTTTTTTTGTTTTTAAAGGCACGCTATAGTCACACCAGATATGAGTGGCAAAGTGCACTTGCAGAGGTTGGCAGAGTACACGCTGATGGCCTGACACCCAGACGCTTGCAGACAACTAACTGCTATTAGCTTAAAGTGAAACACTTTTTTTGTTTTTTAAAGGCACGCTATAGTCACACCAGATATGAGTGCCAAAGTGGACTGGCAGAGGTTGTCAGAGTACACGCTGAAGGCCTGACACACCCGCTTGAAGGACACTGACTGCTATTAGCTTACAGTGAAAAACTTTTTTTGTTTTTAAAGTCACGCTATAGTCACCAGATATGAGTGGCAAAGTGCACTTGCTGAGGTTGGCAGAGTACACGCTGAAGGCCTGACACCCGCTTGAAGACAACTAACTGCTATTCAATCTATAACAGTTAAAAAAGTTTTTTGTTTTTAAAGGCATGCTATAGTCAAACCAGATATGAGTGGCAAAGTGCACTTGCTGAGGTTGGCAGAGTACACGCTGAAGGCCTGACACCCGCTTGAAGACAACTAACTGCTATTCAATCTATAACAGTTAAAAAAGTTTTTTGTTTTTAAAGGCATGCTATAGTCAAACCAGATATGAGTGGCAAAGTGCACTTGCTGAGGTTGGCAGAGTACATGCTGAAGGCCTGACACCCGCTTTAAGGACACTGACTGCTATTAGTTTACAGTGAAAAAGGTTTTTTGTTTTTAAAGGCACGCTATAGTCACACCAGATATGAGTGGCAAAGTGCACTTGCAGAGGTTGGCAGAGTACACGCTGAAGGCCTGACACACCCGCTTGAAGGACACTAACTGCTATTAGCTTACAGTGAAAAACGTTTTTTTGTTTTTAAAGGCACGCTATAGTCACACCAGATATGAGTGGCAAAGTGCACTTGCAGAGGTTGGCAGAGTACACCCTGAAGGCCTGACACCCGCTTGAAGACAACTAACTGCTATTCAATCTATAACAGTTAAAAAAGTGTTTTGTTTTTAAAGGCATGCTATAGTCAAACCAGATATGAGTGGCAAAGTGCACTTGCTGAGGTTGGCAGAGTACATGCTGAAGGCCTGACACCCGCTTTAAGGACACTGACTGCTATTAGCTTACAGTGAAAAAGGTTTTTTGTTTTTAAAGGCACGCTATAGTCACACCAGATATGAGTGGCAAAGTGCACTTGCAGAGGTTGGCAGAGTACACGCTGAAGGCCTGACACACCCGCTTGAAGGACACTAACTGCTATTAGCTTACAGTGAAAAAAGTTTTTTGTTTTTAAAGGCACGCTATAGTCACACCAGATATGAGTGGCAAAGTGCACTTGCTGAGGTTGGCAGAGTACACGCTGAAGGTCTGACACCCGCTTGAAGACAACTAACTGCTATTAGCTTACAGTGAAAAACCTTTTTTTTGTTTTTAAAGGCACGCTATAGTCACACAAGATATGAGTGGGAAAGTGCACTTGCTGAGGTTGGCAGAGTACACGCTGACGGCCTGACACCCAGACGCTTGCTGACAATTAACTGCTATTAGCTTAGAGTGAAAAACTTGTTTTGTTTTTAAAGGCACGCTATAGTCACACCAGATATGAGTGGCAAAGTGCACTTGCAGAGGTTGGCAGAGTACACGCTGAAGGCCTGACACCCAGACGCTTGCAGACAACTAACTGCTATTAGCTTAAAGTGAAACACTTTTTTTGTTTTTTAAAGGCACGCTATAGTCACACCAGATATGAGTGCCAAAGTGGACTGGCAGAGGTTGTCATAGTACACGCTGAAGGTCTGACACCCGCTTTAAGGACACTGACTGCTATTAACTTATAGTGAAAAACGTTTTTTGTTTTTAAAGGCACGCTATAGTACAACCAAATATGAGTGGGAAAGTGCACTTGCTGAGGTTGGCAGAGTGCACGCTGACGGCCTGACACCCAGACGCTTGCTGACAATTAACTGCTATTAGCTTAGAGTGAAAAACTTGTTTTGTTTTTAAAGGTACGCTATAGTCACACCAGATATGAGTGGCAAAGTGCACTTGCAGAGGTTGGCAGGGTACACGCTGAAGGCCTGACACCCAGACGCTTGCAGACAACTAACTGCTATTAGCTTACAGTGAAAAACTTTTTTTGTTTTTAAAGGCACGCTATAGTCACATGAGTGGCAAAGTGCACTTGCTGAGGTTGGCAGAGTACATGCTGAAGGCCTGACACCCGCTTTAAGGACACTGACTGCTATTAGCTTACAGTGAAAAACGTTTTTTGTTTTTAAAGGCACGCTATAGTCACACCAGATATGAGTGGCAAAGTGCACTTGCAGAGGTGTTCAGAGTACACCCTGAAGGCCTGACACCCGCTTGAAGACAACTAACTGCTATTCAATCTATAACAGTGAAAAACATGTTTTGTTTTGAAAAAGCACGCTATAGTCACACCAGATATGAGTGGCAAAGTGCACTTGCAGAGGTTGGCAGAGTACACGCTGAAGGCCTGACACCCAGACGCTTGCAGACAACTAACTGCTATTAGCTTAAAGTGAAACACTTTTTTTGTTTTTTAAAGGCACGCTATAGTCACACCAGATATGAGTGCCAAAGTGGACTGGCAGAGGTTGTCATAGTACACGCTGAAGGTCTGACACCCGCTTTAAGGACACTGACTGCTATTAACTTATAGTGAAAAACGTTTTTTGTTTTTAAAGGCACGCTATAGTCACACCAAATATGAGTGGCAAAGTGCCCTTGCAGAGGTTGTCAGAGTACACGCTGAAGGTCTGACACCCAGACGCTTGCTGACAATTAACTGCTATTAGCTTAGAGTGAAAAACTTGTTTTGTTTTTAAAGGCACGCTATAGTCACACCAGATATGAGTGGCAAAGTGCACTTGCAGAGGTTGGCAGAGTACACGCTGAAGGCCTGACACCCAGACGCTTGCAGACAACTAACTGCTATTAGCTTAAAGTGAAACACTTTTTTTGTTTTTTAAAGGCACGCTATAGTCACACCAGATATGAGTGCCAAAGTGGACTGGCAGAGGTTGTCAGAGTACACGCTGAAGGCCTGACACACCCGCTTGAAGGACACTGACTGCTACTAGCATACAGTGAAAAACTTTTTTTGTTTTTAAAGTCTCGCTATAGTCAGCAGATATGAGTGGCAAAGTGCACTTGCTGAGGTTGGCAGAGTACACGCTGAAGGCCTGACACCCGCTTGAAGACAACTAACTGCTATTCAATCTATAACAGTTAAAAAAGTTTTTTGTTTTTAAAGGCATGCTATAGTCAAACCAGAGTGGCAAAGTGCACTTGCTGAGGTTGGCAGAGTACACACTGAAGGCCTGACACCCGCTTGAAGACAACTAACTGCTATTCAATCTATAACAGTGAAAAACATGTTTTGTTTTGAAAAGGCACGCTATAGTCACACCAGATATGAGTGGCAAAGTGCACTTGCTGAGGTTGGCAGAGTACACGCTGAAGGCCTGACACCCGCTTGAAGACAACTAACTGCTATTAGCTTACAGTGAAAAACTTGTTTTGTTTTTAAAGGCACGCTATAGTCACACCAGATATGAGTGGCAAAGTGCACTTGCAGAGGTTGGCAGAGTACACGCTGAAGGCCTAACACCCAGACGCTTGCAGACAACTAACTGCTATTAGCTTACAGTGAAAAACGTTTTTTGTTTTTAAAGGCACGCTATAGTCACACCAGATATGAGTGGCAAAGTGCACTTGCAGAGGTGTTCAGAGTACACGCTGAAGGTCTGACACCCGCTTTAAGGACACTGACTGCTATTAGCTTACAGTGAAAAACTTTTTTTGTTTTTAAAGGCACGCCATAGTCACACCAGATATGAGTGGCAAAGTGCACTTGCTGAGGATGACAGAGTACACCCTGAAGGCCTGACACCCGCTTGAAGACAACTAACTTCTATTCAATCTATAACAGTGAAAAACATGTTTTGTTTTGAAAAAGCATGCTATAGTCACACCAGATATGAGTGGCAAAGTGCACTTGCTGAGGTTGGCAGAGTACACGCTGAAGGCCTGACACCCGCTTGAAGACAACTAACTGCTATTAGCTTACAGTGAAAAACTTTTTTTGTTTTTAAAGGCACGCTATAGTCACACCAGATATGAGTGGGAAAGTGCACTTGCTGAGGTTGGCAGAGTACACGCTGACGGCCTGACACCCAGACGCTTGCTGACAATTAACTGCTATTAGCTTAGAGTGAAAAACTTGTTTTGTTTTTAAAGGCACGCTATAGTCACACCAGATATGAGTGGCAAAGTGCACTTGCAGAGGTTGGCAGAGTACACGCTGAAGGCCTGACACCCAGACGCTTGCAGACAACTAACTGCTATTAGCTTAAAGTGAAACATTTTTTTTGTTTTTTAAAGGCACGCTATAGTCACACCAGATATGAGTGCCAAAGTGGAATGGCAGAGGTTGTCATAGTACACGCTGAAGGTCTGACACCCGCTTTAAGGACACTGACTGCTATTAACTTATAGTGAAAAACGTTTTTTGTTTTTAAAGGCACGCTATAGTCACACCAAATATGAGTGGCAAAGTGCACTTGCAGAGGTTGTCAGAGTACACGCTGAAGGTCTGACACCCAGACGCTTGCTGACAATTAACTGCTATTAGCTTAGAGTGAAAAACTTGTTTTGTTTTTAAAGGCACGCTATAGTCACACCAGATATGAGTGGCAAAGTGCACTTGCAGAGGTTGGCAGAGTACACGCTGAAGGCCTGACACCCAGACGCTTGCAGACAACTAACTGCTATTAGCTTAAAGTGAAACACTTTTTTTGTTTTTTAAAGGCACGCTATAGTCACACCAGATATGAGTGCCAAAGTGGACTGGCAGAGGTTGTCATAGTACACGCTGAAGGTCTGACACCCGCTTTAAGGACACTGACTGCTATTAACTTATAGTGAAAAACGTTTTTTGTTTTTAAAGGCACGCTATAGTCACACCAAATATGAGTGGCAAAGTGCACTTGCAGAGGTTGTCAGAGTACACGCTGAAGGTCTGACACCCAGACGCTTGCTGACAATTAACTGCTATTAGCTTAGAGTGAAAAACTTGTTTTGTTTTTAAAGGCACGCTATAGTCACACCAGATATGAGTGGCAAAGTGCACTTGCAGAGGTTGGCAGAGTACACGCTGAAGGCCTGACACCCAGACGCTTGCAGACAACTAACTGCTATTAGCTTAAAGTAAAAACACTTTTTTTGTTTTTTAAAGGCACGCTATAGTCACACCAGATATGAGTGCCAAAGTGGACTGGCAGAGGTTGTCAGAGTACACGCTGAAGGCCTGACACACCCGCTTGAAGGACACTGACTGCTATTAGCTTACAATGAAAAACTTTTTTGTTTTTAAAGTCACGCTATAGTCAGCAGATATGAGTGGCAAAGTGCACTTGCTGAGGTTGGCAGAGTAGACGCTGAAGGCCTGACACCCGCTTGAAGACAACTAACTGGTATTCAATCTATAACAGTTAAAAAAGTTTTTTGTTTTTAAAGGCATGCTATAGTCAAACCAGATATGAGTGGCAAAGTGCACTTGCTGAGGTTGGCAGAGTACACACTGAAGGCCTGACACCCGCTTGAAGAAAACTAACTGCTATTCAATCTATAACAGTGAAAAACATGTTTTGTTTTGAAAAGGCACGCTATAGTCACACCAGATATGAGTGGCAAAGTGCACTTGCAGAGGTTGGCAGAGTACACGCTGAAGGCCTGACACCCAGACGCTTGCAGACAACTAACTGCTATTAGCTTAAAGTGAAACACTTTTTTTGTTTTTTAAAGGCACGCTATAGTCACACCAGATATGAGTGCCAAAGTGGACTGGCAGAGGTTGTCAGAGTACACGCTGAAGGCCTGACACACCCGCTTGAAGGACACTGACTGCTATTAGCTTACAGTGAAAAACTTTTTTTGTTTTTAAAGTCACGCTATAGTCAGCAGATATGAGTGGCAAAGTGCACTTGCTGAGGTTGGCAGAGTAGACGCTGAAGGCCTGACACCCGCTTGAAGACAACTAACTGGTATTCAATCTATAACAGTTAAAAAAGTTTTTTGTTTTTAAAGGCATGCTATAGTCAAACCAGATATGAGTGGCAAAGTGCACTTGCTGAGGTTGGCAGAGTACACACTGAAGGCCTGACACCCGCTTGAAGAAAACTAACTGCTATTCAATCTATAACAGTGAAAAACATGTTTTGTTTTGAAAAGGCACGCTATAGTCACACCAGATATGAGTGGCAAAGTGCACTTGCAGAGGTGTTCAGAGTACACGCTGAAGGTCTGACACCCGCTTTAAGGACACTGACTGCTATTAGCTTACAGTGAAAAACTTTTTTTGTTTTTAAAGGCACGCCATAGTCACACCAGATATGAGTGGCAAAGTGCACTTGCTGAGGATGACAGAGTACACCCTGAAGGCCTGACACCCGCTTGAAGACAACTAACTTCTATTCAATCTATAACAGTGAAAAACATGTTTTGTTTTGAAAAAGCATGCTATAGTCACACCAGATATGAGTGGCAAAGTGCACTTGCTGAGGTTGGCAGAGTACACGCTGAAGGCCTGACACCCGCTTGAAGACAACTAACTGCTATTAGCTTACAGTGAAAAACTTTTTTTGTTTTTAAAGGCACGCTATAGTCACACCAGATATGAGTGGGAAAGTGCACTTGCTGAGGTTGGCAGAGTACACGCTGACGGCCTGACACCCAGACGCTTGCTGACAATTAACTGCTATTAGCTTAGAGTGAAAAACTTGTTTTGTTTTTAAAGGCACGCTATAGTCACACCAGATATGAGTGGCAAAGTGCACTTGCAGAGGTTGGCAGAGTACACGCTGAAGGCCTGACACCCAGACGCTTGCAGACAACTAACTGCTATTAGCTTAAAGTGAAACATTTTTTTTGTTTTTTAAAGGCACGCTATAGTCACACCAGATATGAGTGCCAAAGTGGAATGGCAGAGGTTGTCATAGTACACGCTGAAGGTCTGACACCCGCTTTAAGGACACTGACTGCTATTAACTTATAGTGAAAAACGTTTTTTGTTTTTAAAGGCACGCTATAGTCACACCAAATATGAGTGGCAAAGTGCACTTGCAGAGGTTGTCAGAGTACACGCTGAAGGTCTGACACCCAGACGCTTGCTGACAATTAACTGCTATTAGCTTAGAGTGAAAAACTTGTTTTGTTTTTAAAGGCACGCTATAGTCACACCAGATATGAGTGGCAAAGTGCACTTGCAGAGGTTGGCAGAGTACACGCTGAAGGCCTGACACCCAGACGCTTGCAGACAACTAACTGCTATTAGCTTAAAGTGAAACACTTTTTTTGTTTTTTAAAGGCACGCTATAGTCACACCAGATATGAGTGCCAAAGTGGACTGGCAGAGGTTGTCATAGTACACGCTGAAGGTCTGACACCCGCTTTAAGGACACTGACTGCTATTAACTTATAGTGAAAAATGTTTTTTGTTTTTAAAGGCACGCTATAGTCACACCAAATATGAGTGGCAAAGTGCACTTGCAGAGGTTGTCAGAGTACACGCTGAAGGTCTGACACCCAGACGCTTGCTGACAATTAACTGCTATTAGCTTAGAGTGAAAAACTTGTTTTGTTTTTAAAGGCACGCTATAGTCACACCAGATATGAGTGGCAAAGTGCACTTGCAGAGGTTGGCAGAGTACACGCTGAAGGCCTGACACCCAGACGCTTGCAGACAACTAACTGCTATTAGCTTAAAGTAAAAACACTTTTTTTGTTTTTTAAAGGCACGCTATAGTCACACCAGATATGAGTGCCAAAGTGGACTGGCAGAGGTTGTCAGAGTACACGCTGAAGGCCTGACACACCCGCTTGAAGGACACTGACTGCTATTAGCTTACAATGAAAAACTTTTTTGTTTTTAAAGTCACGCTATAGTCAGCAGATATGAGTGGCAAAGTGCACTTGCTGAGGTTGGCAGAGTAGACGCTGAAGGCCTGACACCCGCTTGAAGACAACTAACTGGTATTCAATCTATAACAGTTAAAAAAGTTTTTTGTTTTTAAAGGCATGCTATAGTCAAACCAGATATGAGTGGCAAAGTGCACTTGCTGAGGTTGGCAGAGTACACACTGAAGGCCTGACACCCGCTTGAAGAAAACTAACTGCTATTCAATCTATAACAGTGAAAAACATGTTTTGTTTTGAAAAGGCACGCTATAGTCACACCAGATATGAGTGGCAAAGTGCACTTGCAGAGGTTGGCAGAGTACACGCTGAAGGCCTGACACCCAGACGCTTGCAGACAACTAACTGCTATTAGCTTAAAGTGAAACACTTTTTTTGTTTTTTAAAGGCACGCTATAGTCACACCAGATATGAGTGCCAAAGTGGACTGGCAGAGGTTGTCAGAGTACACGCTGAAGGCCTGACACACCCGCTTGAAGGACACTGACTGCTATTAGCTTACAGTGAAAAACTTTTTTTGTTTTTAAAGTCACGCTATAGTCAGCAGATATGAGTGGCAAAGTGCACTTGCTGAGGTTGGCAGAGTAGACGCTGAAGGCCTGACACCCGCTTGAAGACAACTAACTGGTATTCAATCTATAACAGTTAAAAAAGTTTTTTGTTTTTAAAGGCATGCTATAGTCAAACCAGATATGAGTGGCAAAGTGCACTTGCTGAGGTTGGCAGAGTACACACTGAAGGCCTGACACCCGCTTGAAGAAAACTAACTGCTATTCAATCTATAACAGTGAAAAACATGTTTTGTTTTGAAAAGGCACGCTATAGTCACACCAGATATGAGTGGCAAAGTGCACTTGCTGAGGTTGGCAGAGTACACGCTGAAGGCCTGACACCCGCTTGAAGACAACTAACTGCTATTAGCTTACAGTGAAAAACTTGTTTTGTTTTTAAAGGCACGCTATAGTCACACCAGATATGAGTGGCAAAGTGCACTTGCAGAGGTTGGCAGAGTACACGCTGAAGGCCTAACACCCAGACGCTTGCAGACAACTAACTGCTATTAGCTTACAGTGAAAAACTTTTTTGTTTTTAAAGGCACGCTATAGTCACACCAGATATGAGTGGCAAAGTGCACTTGCAGAGGTGTTCAGAGTACACGCTGAAGGTCTGACACCCGCTTTAAGGACACTGACTGCTATTAACTTATAGTGAAAAACGTTTTTTGTTTTTAAAGGCACGCTATAGTCACACCAGATATGAGTGGCAAAGTGCACTTGCTGAGGATGACAGAGTACACCCTGAAGGCCTGACACCCGCTTGAAGACAACAAACTGCTATTCAATCTATAACAGTGAAAAACATGTTTTGTTTTGAAAAAGCACGCTATAGTCACACCAGATATGAGTGGCAAAGTGCACTTGCTGAGGTTGGCAGAGTACACGCTGAAGGCCTGACACCCGCTTGAAGACAACTAACTGCTATTAGCTTACAGTGAAAAACTTTTTTTGTTTTTAAAGGCACGCTATAGTCACACCAGATATGAGTGGGAAAGTGCACTTGCTGAGGTTGGCAGAGTACACGCTGACGGCCTGACACCCAGACGCTTGCTGACAATTAACTGCTATTAGCTTAGAGTGAAAAACTTGTTTTGTTTTTTAAGGCACGCTATAGTCACACCAGATATGAGTGGCAAAGTGCACTTGCAGAGGTTGGCAGAGTACACGCTGAAGGCCTGACACCCAGACGCTTGCAGACAACTAACTGCTATTAGCTTAAAGTGAAACACTTTTTTTGTTTTTTAAAGGCACGCTATAGTCACACCAGATATGAGTGCCAAAGTGGAATGGCAGAGGTTGTCATAGTACACGCTGAAGGTCTGACACCCACTTTAAGGACACTGACTGCTATTAACTTATAGTTAAAAACGTTTTTTGATTTTAAAGGCACGCTATAGTCACACCAAATATGAGTGGCAAAGTGCACTTGCAGAGGTTGTCAGAGTACACGCTGAAGGTCTGACACCCAGACGCTTGCTGACAATTAACTGCTATTAGCTTAGAGTGAAAAACTTGTTTTGTTTTTAAAGGCACGCTATAGTCACACCAGATATGAGTGGCAAAGTGCACTTGCAGAGGTTGGCAGAGTACACGCTGAAGGCCTGACACCCAGACGCTTGCAGACAACTAACTGCTATTAGCTTAAAGTGAAACACTTTTTTTGTTTTTTAAAGGCACGCTATAGTCACACCAGATATGAGTGCCAAAGTGGACTGGCAGAGGTTGTCAGAGTACACGCTGAAGGCCTGACACACCCGCTTGAAGGACACTGACTGCTATTAGCTTACAGTGAAAAACTTTTTTTGTTTTTAAAGTCACGCTATAGTCACCAGATATGAGTGGCAAAGTGCACTTGCTGAGGTTGGCAGAGTACACGCTGAAGGCCTGACACCCGCTTGAAGACAACTAACTGCTATTCAATCTATAACAGTTAAAAAAGTTTTTTGTTTTTAAAGGCATGCTATAGTCAAACCAGATATGAGTGGCAAAGTGCACTTGCTGAGGTTGGCAGAGTACACGCTGAAGGCCTGACACCCGCTTGAAGACAACTAACTGCTATTAGCTTACAGTGAAAAACTTTTTTTTTTTTTAAAGGCACGCTATAGTCACACCACATATGAGTGGCAAAGTGCACTTGCTGAGGTTGACAGAGTACACGCTGAAGGCCTGACACCCAGACGCTTGCAGACAACTAACTGCTATTAGCTTACAGTTAAAAACATTTTTTCTTTTTAAAGGCACGCTAAAGTCACACCAGATATGAGTGACAAAGTGGACTTACAGAGGTTGTCAGAGTACACGCTGAAGGTCTGACACCCGCTTTAAGGACACTGACTGCTATTAGCTTACAGTGAAAAAGTTTTTTGTTTTTAAAGTCACGCTATAGTCACCAGATATGAGTGGCAAAGTGCACTTGCTGAGGTCGGCAGAGTACACGCTGAAGGCCTGACACCCGCTTGAAGACAACTAACTGCTATTCAATCTATAACAGTTAAAAAAGTTTTTTGTTTTTAAAGGCATGCTATAGTCACACCAGATATGAGTGGCAAAGTGCACTTGCAGAGGTTGGCAGAGTACACGCTGAAGGCCTGACACACCCGCTTGAAGGACACTGACTGCTATTAGCTTACAGTGAAAAACTTTTTTTGTTTTTAAAGGCACGCTATAGTCACACCAGATATGAGTGGCAAAGTGCACTAGCTGAGGTTGACAGAGTACACCCTGAAGGCCTGACACCCGCTTGAAGACAACTAACTGCTATTCAATCTATAACAGTGAAAAACATGTTTTGTTTTGAAAAGGCACGCTATAGTCACACCAGATATGAGTGGCAAAGTGCACTTGCTGAGGTTGGCAGAGTACACGCTGAAGGCCTGACACCCAGACGCTTGCAGACAACTAACTATTAGCTTACAGTGAAAAACTTTTTTTCTTTTTAAAAGGCACGCTATAGTGCCACCAGATATAAGTGCCAAAGTGGACTGGCAGAGGTTGGCAGAGTACACGCTGAAGGCGTGACACACCTGCTTGAAGGACACTGACTGCTAATAGCTTACAGTGAAAAACTTTTTTTGTTTTTAAAGGCACGCTATGGTCACACCAGATATGAGTGGCAAAGTGCACTTGCTGAGGTTGGCAGAGTACACGCTGAAGGCCTGACCTCCAGACGCTTGCAGACAACTAACTGCTATTAGCTTAAAGTGAAACACTTTTTTTGTTTTTTAAAGGCACGCTATAGTCACACCAGATATGAGTGGCAAAGTGCACTTGCTGAGGTTGACAGAGTACACGCTGAAGGCCTGACACCCAGACGCTTGCAGACAACTAACTGCTATTAGCTTAAAGTGAAAAACTTTTTTTGTTTTTTAAAGGCACGCTATAGTCACAACAGATATGAGTGGCAAAGTGCACTTGCTGAGGTTGGCAGAGTACACGCTAAAGGCCTGAAACCCAGACGCTTGCAGACAACTAACTGCTATTAGCTTACAGTGAAAAACATTTTTTCTTTTTAAAGGCACGCTATAGTCACACCAGATATGAGTGCCAAAATGGACTGGCAGAGGTTGTCAGAGTACACGCTTTGACACCCGCTTTAAGTACACTGACTGCTATTAGCTTACAGTGAAAAACGTTTTTTTGTTTTTAAAGGCACGCTATAGTCACACCACATATGAGTGGCAAAGTGCACTTGCAGAGGTTGGCAGAGTACACGCTGAAGGCCTGACACACTCGCTTGAAGGACACTGACTGCTATTAGCTTACAGTGAAAAACTTTTTTTATGTTTAAAGTCACGCTATAGTCACCAGATATGAGTGGCAAAGTGCACTTGCTGAGGTTGGCAGAGTACACGCTGAAGGCCTGACACCCGCTTGAAGACAACTAACTGCTATTCAATCTATAACAGTTAAAAAAGTTTTTTTTTTTTAAAGGCATGCTATAGTCACACCAGATATGAGTGGCAAAGTGCACTTGCTGAGGTTGGCAGTGTACACGCTGAAGGCCTGACACACCCGCTCGAAGGACACTGACTGCTATTAGCTTACAGTGAAAAACTTTTTTTGTTTTTAAAGGCACGCTATAGTCACACCAGATATGAGTGGCAAAGTGCACTTGCTGAGGTTGACAGAGTAAACCATGAAGGCCTGACACCAGGTTGAAGACAACTAACTGCTATTCAATCTATAACAGTAAAAAACATGTTTTGTTTTGAAAAGGCACGCTATAGTCACACCAGATATGAGTGGCAAAGTGCACTTGCTGAGGGTGGCAGAGTACACGCTGAAGGCCTGACACCCGCTTGAAGACAATTAACTGCTATTAGCTTACAGTGAAAAAACTTTTTTTTTTTAAAGGCACGCTATAGTCACACCAGATATGAGTGCCAAAGTGGACTGGCAGAGGTTGGCAGAGTACACGCTGAAGGTCTGACACCCGCTTTAAGGACACTCACTACTATTAGCTTACAGTGAAACCCTTTTTTTGTTTTTAAAGGCACGCTATAGTCACACCAGATATGAGTGGCAAAGTGCACTTGCAGAGGTTGGCAGAGTACACGCTGAAGGCCTGACACACCCGCTTGAAGGACACTGACTGCTATTAGCTTACAGTGAAAAACTTTTTTTGTTTTTAAAGGCACGCTATAGTCACACCAGATATGAGTGGCAAAGTGCACTTGCTGAGGTTGGCAGAGTACACGCTGAAGGTCTGACACCCGCTTTAAGGACACTGACTGCTATTAGCTTACAGTGAAACACTTTTTTTGTTTTTAAAGGCACGCTATAGTCACACCAGATATGAGTGGCAAAGTGCACTTGCAGAGGTTGGCAGAGTACATGCTGAAGGCCTGACACACCCGCTTGAAGGACACTGACTGCTATTAGCTTACAGTGAAAAACTTTTTTTGTTTTTAAAGGCACGCTATAGTCACACCAGATATGAGTGGCAAAGTGCACTTGCTGAGGTTGGCAGAGTACACGCTGAAGGTCTGACACCCGCTTTAAGGACACTGACTGCTATTAGCTTACAGTGAAACCCTTTTTTTGTTTTTAAAGGCACGCTATAGTCACACCAGATATGAGTGGCAAAGTGCACTTGCAGAGGTTGGCAGAGTACACGCTGAAGGCCTGACACACCCGCTTGAAGGACACTGACTGCTATTAGCTTACAGTGAAACCCTTTTTTAGTTTTTAAAGGCACGCTATAGTCACACCAGATATGAGTGGCAAAGTGCACTTGCTGAGATTGGCAGAGTACACGCTGAAGGCCTGACACCCGCTTGAAGACAACTAACTGCTATTCAATCTATAACAGTTACAAAGTTTTTTGTTTTTAAAGGCACGCTAAAGTCACACCAGATATGAGTGGCAAAGTGCACTTGCAGAGGTTGGCA
Source organism: Pelobates fuscus (assembly GCF_036172605.1). Taxonomy (NCBI): domain Eukaryota; kingdom Metazoa; phylum Chordata; class Amphibia; order Anura; family Pelobatidae; genus Pelobates; species Pelobates fuscus. The sequence goes on from NC_086323.1 coordinate 121,842,289, forward strand.
GAGTACATGCTGAAGGCCTGACACCCAGACGCTTGCAGACAACTAACTGCTATTAGCTTACAGTGAAAAAAGTTTTTTGGCATGCTATAGTCACACCAGATATGAGTGGCAAAGTGCACTTGCTGAGGTTGGCAGAGTACACGCTGAAGGCCTGACACCCGCTTGAAAACAACTAACTGCTATTCAATCTATAACAGTTAAAAAGTTTTTTGTTTTTAAAGGCACGCTAAAGTCACACCAGATATGAGTGGCAAAGTGCACTTGCAGAGTTTGGCAGAGTACACGCTGAAGGCCTAACACCCAGACGATTGCAGACAACTAACTGCATTTAGCTTACAGTGAAAAACTTGTTTTGTTTTTAAAGGCACGCTATAGTCACACCAGATATGAGTGGCAAAGTGCACTTGCTGAGGTTGGCAGAGTACACGCTGAAGGCCTGACACACCCGCTTGAAGGACACTGACTGCTATTAGCTTACAGTGAAAAACTTTTTTTGTTTTTAAAGGCACGCTATAGTCACACCAGATATAAGTGGCAAAGTGCACTTGCTCAGGTTGGCAGAGTACACGCTGAAGGCCTGACACCCGCTTGAAGACAACTAACTGCTATTCAATCTATAATAGTGAAAAACTTGTTTTGTTTTTAAAGGCATGCTATAGTCACACCAGATATGAGTGGCAAATTGCACTTGCTGAGGTTGGCAGAGTACACGCTGAAGGCCTGACACCCAGACGCTTGCAGACAACTAACTGCTATTAGCTTACAGTGAAAAACTTTTTTGTTTTTAAAGGCACGCTATAGTCACACCAGATATAAGTGGCAAAGTGCACTTGCTGAGATTGGCAGAGTACACGCTGAAGGCCTGACACCCAGACGCTTGCAGACAACTAACTGCTATTAGCTTGCAGTGAAAAACTTTTTTTCTTTTTAAAACGCACGCTGTAGTCACACCAGATAAGAGTGCCAAAGTAGACTGGCAGAGGTTGGCAGAGTACACGCTGAACGTCTGACACCCGCTTTAAGGACACTGACTGCTATTAGCTTACAGTGAAACACTTTTTTTGTTTTTAAAGGCACGCTATAGTCACACCAGATATAAGTGGCAAAGTGCACTTGCAGAGGTTGGCAGAGTACACGCTGAAGGCCTGACACACCCGCTTGAAGGCACTAGCTGCTATTAGCTTACAGTGAAAAACTTTTTTTTGTTTTTAAAGGCACGCTATAGTCACACCAGATATGAGTGGCAAAGTGCACTTGCAGAGGTTGGCAGAGTACACGCTGAAGGCCTGACACCCAGACGCTTGCAGACAACTAACTGCTATTAGCTTACAGTGAAAAACTTTTTTAGTTTTTAAAGGCACGCTATAGTCACACCAGATATGAGTGGCAAAGAGCACTTGCAGAGGTTGGCAGAGTACACGCTGAAGGCCTGACACCCAGACGCTTGCAGACAACTAACTGCTATTAGCTTACAGTGATTTTTTTTTTGTTTTTAAAGGCACGCTATTGTCACACCAGATATGAGTGGCAAAGTGCACTTGCAGAGTACACGCTGAAGGCCTGACACCCAGACGCTTGCAGACAACTAACTGCTATTAGCTTACAGTGAAAAACTTTTTTTGTTTTTAAAGGCACACTATAGTCACACCAGATATGAGTGGCAAATGCACTTGCTGAGGTTGGCAGAGTACACGCTGAAGGCCTGACACAAGCTTGAAGACAACTAACTGCTATTCAATCTTTAACAGTGAAAAAAGTTGTTTTTAAATGTCAAGCGTAAGCTATTGTGACCTCAGATATGAGTGGTTGCACTGGGCAAGTGGGCACAGTATCCACTGTTAGCCTGACACAGAAGCTGTCAGACAACTAACTGCTATTCAATCTATTAGAGTGAAAAAAATATATATTTTTAAATGTCAAGCTTAAGCTATTGTGACACCAGATATGAGGGGTGGCACTGGGCAAGTGGGCACAGTATCCACTGTGAGCCTGACACAGAAGCTGGCAGGCAGGCAACTGCAATTACATTACACAGAAAAAAAAGCAGACTGATGTTCTAGCCCTAAAAAGGGCTTTTTGGGGTGCTGTTCTTACAGCAGAGATCAGACGAGTCCTTCAGGACTGTAGTGGACACTGAATACCCTAGCCTAGCTATCAATTTCCCTATCTAATGAGCAGCAGCTACACTTTCCCTAATCTCACTAAGAATGCAGCTTCAGAATGAATCTAAAATGGATGCAGTACAGGAGGTGGGAGGGTCTGGAAGGGAGGGTCTGCTGCTAATTTGCTGGAATGTGTCTGCTGACCGTGAGGCACAGGGTCAAAGTTTGCTCAATGATGACGAATAGGGGGCAGATCAAACCGCGCATGTGTTCTCCCGCCGTGGCGAACGCGAACACGCTATGTTCGCCGGGAACTATTCGCCAGCGAACAGTTCGGTACATCACTACTTGGGAGAGAAATATCCAGAGGGGCTGGGGAGGGGGGTGGACAAAGAGACACCAAGGGACTGGGGAGGCTGGGGATGCAAATGTGACAGATAGAGGCTTTAACTAAACCCATTAGACTTAAGTTGTGTCAACTAAAATCTAATGGAGATGTTAGTTGACTAAAACTCTAGATTAAAACTAAAACAATTCAGAAAACTAAGATACGACTAAAACTAAAATGGCTTTTTAGTCAAAAGACTGACTAAAACAAAATTGAAATTTGCTGCCAAAATCAACACTGATTACTACAACATTCCTGTGTAAATGGCTTAAAGGTATTTCATAACAATGACCCTTGGGGTATTGGCCAACTTGGAGCAAATAAACACATCCCTTTATCTCTTTTGGGAGGTTCCTCAAAGACCAGACTAAATTCCAGTAAAACTCTGATTAATATCATTCCACAGTGAACTGAGACCTCCAACTTAGATAGACTGGCCTTGGAATGACTGGAATAATAACTATTTGTGTTGTTTTTGTGCAAATTTCACTGTCCTCCACTCAAGTAAATAATCTAGGTAAGACATCAGAACCTAGAAACAACTGGTCTAACTCCATCCAGGCATCCAGGTTATATTAATTTATTTCTAGTATTTTTTTTTATTTTGTTTGATGTTAGAATGTGTTAAGGAGTTTGTTCTATTTTACGTTATTGCTCTCTCACAGATATATTTTGTGGAAAGGTTACATTGACTGATAAGTGTGATATTTTTTTATATATACATTGATCTTGCTGAACATTCCAGCAAGTATTATAATTTATTATATTAAGTAGAACAGGATTTGCAAAAAGTGGGATACATTGACATTTGGCGGACTTATGAGATGCATAATCCTACACTGTAACTAATCACCATTATTAGTTGGCCCCAGCAACACCATTATCATATATGCACGTTCAGGTGAGTGCAGCCCTGTTTTTCATGTCCTACTAGGTAGACTATAAAATTACATGTCACCACAAATTACAATTTTGCTTTTTATTGAAATATTGCTTGCAACACAGAGGGCCAATGTTTGTGGTGAGGCAGGGCCAAAGTGTTGCTTTACATAGAAAAGGGGGTGGTGATTACATTAGATATAGTGTTGTCGCGAACCCGAAATTTTCGGTTCGCGATGGGCAGGCGAATTTTAAAACCAACAGGGACTCTTTCTGGCCACAAAAGTGATGGAAAAGTTGTTTCAAGGGGACTAACACCTGGACTGTGGCATGCCGGAGGGGGATCCATGGCAAAACTCCCATGGAAAATTGCACAGTTGATGCAGAGTCTGCTTTTAATCCATAAAGGGCAGAAATCACCTAACATTGACACCTGTCCTCAAAGCCCTGCCCTGATACACACTGACACAGAGCAGAATAGAGACTGTTCCCCGTCCACAGAGACCATGATACACACTGACACAGAGCAGAATAGGGACTGTTCCCCCTACATAGGGTCACTTGGCAGATATGGATTGACACCTGTCCTCAAAACCCCTGATACACACTGACACAGAGCAGAATAGAGACTGTTCCCCGTCCTCAGAGACCATGATACACACTGACACAGAGCAGAATAGAGACTGTTACCCCTACATAGGGTCACTTGGCAGATATGGCAGGGTCGTGGGAGGGGGAGGATGACTTTCACCTCTTCCCCTGTTAGATTCCCGTTGTGCTGTGACATCACCCTTATACGCTGTGTAAAGCATACTATTTAATTTGATCAGCATGGCCACTTGAGTTTTTATAGTTTTCACGCTGCTTGTAGTTTATATATAGTTCACAAAAATCAAACAAACGATAAAGTAAACGTGTAAGGATTCAGAATATTCTTTCAAACCCTTACACATTGTGTGTACGTATTTTTTGTCTTAAGTTTGTGGCTTTAAAGAGGTTTACGTTGTTTCTATGATGTGCATAACATGTTCTTGTAAATGTTTGTTAAATTTTTCCTGGAATTGTAATTTTTCAATCTTAATAAAGATAGTCAAATCCCTGATACACACTGACACAGAGCAGAATAGGGACTGTTCCCCCTACATAGGGTCACTTGGCAGATATGGATTGACACCTATCCTAATGATCCCTGATACACACTGACACAGAGCAGAATAGAGACTGTTCCCCCTACATAGGGTCACTTAGCAGATATGGATTTACTTTGCTGAAGAAGGATTTAGATAGACTGGAGGACTGGGCACTCAAATGGCAGATGAAATTTAATGTTGAAAAATGCAAAGTTATGCACTTCGGCGTAAAGAATACACAAGTAACGTATACCCTTAATGGAAGCGAATTAGGGATAACAACACACGAAAAGGACTTGGGATTTGTTATAGACAACAAACTATGCAACAATGTGCAATGTCAATCAGCAGTGGCCAAGGCCAGTAAGGTATTGTCATGCATGAAAAAGGGCATTCATTCTCGGGACGAGAATATCATTTTGCCTCTCTATGAATCACTTGTAAGACCACATATTGAATATGCTGTGCAATTTTGGGCACCTGTTCTAAAGAAGGATATCATGGCACTAGAAAAAGTGCAGAGGCGGGCTACAAAATTAATAAAAGGAATGGAACATATCAGCTATGAAGAAAGGTTAACAAATTTAAACCTATTTAGTTTAGAAAAACGTCGCCTGAGAGGGGATATGATAACATTATACAAATATATTCGGGGCCAATACAAACCATTGTGTGGAAATCTATTCACAAACCGGACTTTACATAGGACACGAGGCCATGCGTTTAGACTGGAAGAAAGAAGATTTCGTCTAAGGCAAAGGAAAGTTTTTTTTACTGTAAGAACAATCAGGATGTGGAATTCTCTGCCTGAAGAAGTGGTTTTATCAGAGTCCATACAGATGTTCAAACAGCTACTAGATGCATACTTGCAAAGACAGAATATTCAAGGATATAATCTTTAAATGTAGGGTAATAACTGCTTGATTCAAGGATAAATCCGACTGCCATTCTGGGGTCAATAAGGAATTTTTTGTCCTAGCTTGTTGCAAAATTGTGCTTCAAACTGGGTTTTTTTTTTTTTTTTTTCTCTTTTGGATCAACAGCAAAAAACAGGTGTGAGGAAGGCTGAACTTGATGGACGCAAGTCTCTTTTCAGCTATCTAACTATGTAACTATGTAACTATGTAACGATGGATTGACACCTATCCTCAAAACCCCTGATACACACTGACACAGAGCAGAATAGAGACTGTTCCCTGTCCACAGAGACCATGATACACACTGACACAGAGCAGAATAGGGACTGTTCCCCCTACATAGGGTCACTTGGCAGATATGGATTGACACCTGTCCTCAAAACCCCTGATACACACTGACACAGAGCAGAATAGAGACTGTTCCCTGTCCACAGAGACCATGATACACACTGACACAGAGCAGAATAGGGACTGTTCCCCCTACATAGGGTCACTTGGCAGATATGGATTGACACCTGTCCTCAAAACCCCTGATACACACTGACACAGAGCAGAATAGAGACTGTTCACCGTCCACAGAGACCATGATACACACTAACACAGAGCAGAATAGAGACTGTTCCACGTCCACAGAGACCATGATACACACTGACACAGAGCAGAATAGAGACTGTCCCCCCTACATAGGGTCACTTGGCAGGTATGGATTGACACCTGTTTTCAAAGCCCCTGATACACACTGACACAGAGCAGAATAGGGACTGTTCCTCCTACATAGGGTCACTTGGCAGATATGGATTGACACCTGTCCTCAAAACCCCTGATGCACACTGACACAGAGCAGAATAGGGACTGTTCCCCCTACATAGGGTCACTTGGCAGATATGGATTGACACCTGTCCTCAAAACCCCTGATACACACTGACACAGAGCAGAATAGGGACTGTTCCCCCTACATAGGGTCACTTGGCAGATATGGATTGACACCTGTCCTCAAAACCCCTGATACACACTGACACAGAGCAGAATAGGGACTGTTCCCCCTACATAGGGTCACTTGGCAGATATGGATTGACACCTGTCCTCAAAACCCCTGATACACACTGACACAGAGCAGAATAGAGACTGTTCCCTGTCCACAGAGACCATGATACACACTGACACAGAGCAGAATAGGGACCTGTTACCCCTACATAGGGTCACTTGGCAGGTATGGATTGACACCTGTCCTCAAAGCCCATGATACACACTGGGGGGAGCTACTGTCCTCCCCAACCCCTGCGCGGTGGGTGGGGGCCAAAAATCACAATGGGGGGACCTACTGTCCTCCCCCCCTCGGCCCCCACCCCTGCGCGGTGGGTGGGGGCCATAAATCACAATGGAGGGGCCTACTTTCCTCCCCCCCGGCCCCCATCCCTGCGCAGTGGGTGGGGGGCATAAATCACAATGGGACGGACCTACTGATAGGAGTGGAGTATTGTTCGTATCAGTTTAATACCTTCCGCGTCTACTATCAGTGGACGTGTAAATGGCAGAGATTTTTAATTGTTGAATCACCTCCCCTTTTTAGGCCAAGGTGGGAAGATGCTTAGACCACTGGTATATTGGTGCCATCTTGGAGGATTTTTTTTTGGTTTGGTTTTTGAAGCCACAGTGCTGCACCAGTGGGCCTAAAAATTAGGCATGTACACATGCCTGAAAAATTTGGTATTGTTGCAGCCGCTGCTGTAGCAGCGGCCAGAAAAATTGATGTTTGTTTCACAGGCAGAAAGTGCCCTAAAACATGGCGGCTTGAACCCTAGTTGGTGGCGGATAAGTCACGCAAGTCAAACGTCATTCAGAGCTAAAATACAGCAGCGTGTGGACCATTTTTAGCCCAAGGCAGCTCATCTCATCAGGCCTTTTTTAATCGAATGTATCGCCCAGTGTCAGTCCCTTCGGGATCCATCCCTCATTCATCTTAATAAAGGTAAGGTAATCTAGACTTTTTTGACCTAGGCAACTTCTCTTCTCAGTGACAATACCTCCTGCTGCACTGAAGGTCCTTTCTGACAGGACACTTGAAGCGGGGCAGGCCAGAAGTTCTATCGCAAATTGTGATAGCTCAGGCCACAGGTCAAGCCTGCACACCCAGTAGTCAAGGGGTTCATCGCTCCTCAGAGTGTCGATATCTGCAGTTAAGGCGAGGTAGTCTGCTACCTGTCGGTCGAGTCGCTCTCTGAGGGTGGATCCCGAAGGGCTGTGGCGATGCATAGGACTTAAAAAGGTCCGCATGTCCTCCATCAACAACACGTCTTTAAAGCGTCCTGTCCTTGCCGGCGTGGTCGTGGGAGGAGGAGGAGGAGGATGACTTCCACCTCTCCCCCTGTTAGATTCCCGTTGTGTTGTGACATCACCCTTATACGCTGTGTAAAGCATACTTTTTAATTTATTTAGCAAATGCTGCATCCTTTCCGACTTGTTGTAATTCGGTAACATTTCCGCCACTTTCTGCTTATACCGGGGGTCTAGTAGCGTGGACACCCAGTACAGGTCGTTCTCCTTCAGCCTTTTTATACGAGGGTTCCTCAACAGGCAGGACAGCATGAAAGACCCCATTTGCACAAGGTTGGATGCCGAGCTACTCATTTCCCGTTCCTCCTCCTCACTGATGTCATTGAAGGTATGTTCTTCCCCCCAGCCACGTACAACACCACGGGTACCAGATAGGTGACAACGAGCACCCTGGGATGCCTGTTGTGTTTGGTCTTGCTCCTCCTCCTCCTCAAAGCTACAATCCTCCTCTGACTCCTCTTCCTCACAATCCTCTTCCAGCGTTGCCGCAGGTCCAGCAAGCGATGCTGATAAGGCTGTTTCTGGTGGTGATGGTGACCACAACTCTTCCTCTTCCTCTTCACGCTCATCTACAGCCTGATCCAGCACTCTTCGCAGGGCACGCTCCAGGAAGAAAACAAATGGTATGATGTCGCTGATGGTGCCTTCGTTGCGACTGACTAGGTTTGTCACCTCCTCAAAAGGACGCATGAGCCTACAGGCATAGACCATGGCAATGTGCACTGGAACAGTTCTGCAGAGCACACGCTGAAGGAAGGACTGACAGAGCCGCTTGAAGACAAGTAACTGCTATTCAATCTATAACAGTGAAAAATACATTTTGGTTTTAAAAGCACGCTATAGAGACACCAGATATGATTGGCAATGTGCACTGGAACAGTTCTGCAGAGCACACGCTGAAGGAAGGCCTGACAGAGCCGCTTGAAGACAAGTAACTGCTATTCAATCTATAACAGTGAAAAATTAATTTTGGTTTTAAAAGCACGCTATAGAGACACCAGATATGATTGGCAATGTGCACTGGAACAGTTCTGCAGAGCACACGCTGAAGGAAGGACTGACAGAGCCGCTTGAAGGACACTGACTGGCTGCTATTAGCTTACACTAGAAACCTTTTTTCTTTGTAAAAGCACGCTAAAGAGACACCAAATATGATTGGCAACTGTCAAAGCACGCTGGAACAGGTCTACAGAGCACACGCTGAAGTAGGCCTGACACCCAGACGATTGCAGACAACTAACTGCTCTTCTATTACAGTGAAAAAAAATTATTTATTTTAAATCTAAAGCTTAAGCTATTGTAAAAACAGATATGAGTGGTGGCACTGACTGTGCAAATGGGCAAGGCATCCAACCTGACACAGAAGCTGGCAGGCAGGCAACTGCTCTTCTATTACAGTGAAAAAAAAATATTTCTTTTAAATCTAAAGCTTAAGCTATTGTAAAAACAGATATGAGTGGTGGCACTGGGCAAGAGGGCACAGTATCCACTGTGAACCTCACACAGAAGCTGGCAGGCAGGCAACTGCTCTTCTATTACAGTAGAAACAAAATTTTGGTTGTAAAAGCACGCTATAGAGACACCAGATATGAGTGGCAACTGTCAAAGTACGCTGGCAGGGTTGTGCAGGGCACACGCTGAAGGAAGGCCTGACAGAGCCGCTTGAAGGACACTGACTGGCTGCTATTAGCTTACACTGGAAACCTTTTTTCTTTGAAAAATCACGCTATAGAGACACCAGATATGAGTAGCAATTGTCAAAGTACGCTGGCAGGGTTGTGCAGGGCACACGCTGAAGGAAGGCTTGACAGAGCCGCTTGAAGGACACTGACTGGCTGCTATTAGCTTACACTGGAAACCTTTTTTCTTTGTAAAAGCACGCTAAAGAGACACCAGATATGATTGGCAACTGTCAAAGCACGCTGGCACAGGTCTGCAGAGCACACGCTGAAGTAGGCCTGACACCCAGACGCTTGCAGACAATTAACTGATCTTCTATTACAGTGAAAAAAAATGATTTATTTAAAATCTAAAGCTTAAGCTATTGTTAAAACAGATATGAGTGGTGGCACTGACTGTGCAAATGGGCAAGGCATCCAACCTGACACAGAAGCTGGCAGGCAGGCAACTGCTCTTCTATTACAGTGAAAAAAAATGATTTCTTTAAAATCTAAAGCTTAAGCTATTGTTAAAACAGATATGAGTGGTGGCACTGACTGTGCAAATGGGCAAGGCATCCAACCTGACACAGAAGCTGGCAGGCAGGCAACTGCTCTTCTATTACAGTGAAAAAAAATGATTTCTTTAAAATCTAAAGCTTAAGCTATTGTTAAAACAGATATGAGTGGTGGCACTGACTGTGCAAATGGGCAAGGCATCCAACCTGACACAGAAGCTGGCAGGCAGGCAACTGCTCTTCTATTACAGTGAAAAAAAATGATTTCTTTAAAATCTAAAGCTTAAGCTATTGTTAAAACAGATATGAGTGGTGGCACTGACTGTGCAAATGGGCAAGGCATCCAACCTGACACAGAAGCTGGCAGGCAGGCAACTGCTCTTCTATTACAGTGAAAAAAAATGATTTCTTTAAAATCTAAAGCTTAAATAAAAAAATAAATTTTGGTTTTAAAAGCACACTATAGAGACACCAGATATGATTGGCAATGTGCACTGGAACAGTTCTGCAGAGCACACGCTGAAGGAAGGCCTGACAGAGCCGCTTGAAGACAAGTAACTGCTATTCAATCTATAACAGTGAAAAATAAATTTTGGTTTTAAAAGCACGCTATAGAGACACCAGATATGATTGGCAATGTGCACTGGAACAGTTCTGCAGAGCACACGCTGAAGGAAGGCCTGACAGAGCCGCTTGAAGACAAGTAACTGCTATTCAATCTATAACAGTGAAAAATAAATTTTGGTTTTAAAAGCACGCTATAGAGACACCAGATATGATTGGCAATGTGCACTGGAACAGTTCTGCAGAGCACACACTGTAGGCCTGAGACACCCGCTTGAAGACAAGTAACTGCTATTCAATCTATAACAGTGTAAAGCAAATTTTGGTTTTAAAAGCACGCTATAGAGACACCAGATATGATTGGCAATGTGCACTGGAACAGTTCTGCAGAGCACACACTGTAGGCCTGAGACACCCGCTTGAAGACAAGTAACTGCTATTCAATCTATAACAGTGAAAATAAAATTTTGGTTTTAAAAGCACGCTATAGAGACACCAGATATGATTGGCAATGTGCACTGGAACAGTTCTGCAGAGCACACACTGTAGGCCTGAGACACCCGCTTGAAGACAAGTAACTGCTATTCAATCTATAACAGTGAAAAACAAATTTTGGTTTTAAAAGCACGCTATAGAGACACCAGATATGAATGGCAATGTGCACTGGAACAGTTCTGCAGAGCACACACTGTAGGCCTGACACACCCGCTTGAAGACAAGTAACTGCTATTCAATCTATAACAGTGAAAAAAAAAATTTGGTTTTGAAAGCACGCTATAGAGACACCAGATATGATTGGCAATGTGCACTGGAACAGTTCTGGAGAGCACACGCTGAAGGAAGGACTGACAGAGCCGCTTGAAGGACACTGACTGGCTGCTATTAGCTTACACTAGAAACCTTTTTTCTTTGTAAAAGCACGCTAAAGAGACACCAAATATGATTGGCAACTGTCAAAGCACGCTGGAACAGGTCTACAGAGCACACGCTGAAGTAGGCCTGACACCCAGACGCTTGCAGACAACTAACTGCTCTTCTATTACAGTGAAAAAAAAAATATTTCTTTTAAATCTAAAGCTTAAGCTATTGTAAAAACAGATATGAGTGGTGGCACTGGGCAAGAGGGCACAGTATCCACTGTGAACCTCACACAGAAGCTGGCAGGCAGGCAACTGCTCTTCTATTACAGTGGAAACTAAATTTTGGTTGTAAAAGCACGCTATAGAGACACCAGATATTAGTGGCAACTGTCAAAGTACGCTGGCAGGGTTGTGCAGGGCACACGCTGAAGGAAGGCCTGACAGAGCCGCTTGAAGGACACTGACTGGCTGCTATTAGCTTACACTGGAAACCTTTTTTCTTTGAAAAAGCACGCTATAGAGACACCAGATATGAGTGGCAATTGTCAAAGTACGCTGGCAGGGTTGTGCAGGGCACACGCTGAAGGAAGGCTTGACAGAGCCGCTTGAAGGACACTGACTGGCTGCTATTAGCTTACACTGGAAACCTTTTTTCTTTGTAAAAGCACGCTATAGAGACACCAGATATGAGTGGCAATTGTCAAAGTACGCTGGCAGGGTTGTGCAGGGCACACGCTGAAGGAAGGCCTGACAGAGCCGCTTGAAGGACACTGACTGGCTGCTATTAGCTTACACTGGAAACCTTTTTTCTTTGTAAAAGCACGCTAAAGAGACACCAGATATGATTGGCAACTGTCAAAGCACGCTGGCACAGGTCTGCAGAGCACACGCTGAAGTAGGCCTGACACCCAGACGCTTGCAGACAACTAACTGATCTTCTATTGCAGTGAAAAAAAATGATTTCTTTAAAATCTAAAGCTTAAGCTATTGTTAAAACAGATATGAGTGGTGGCACTGACTGTGCAAATGGGCAAGGCATCCAACCTGACACAGAAGCTGGCAGGCAGGCAACTGCTCTTCTATTACAGTGAAAAAAATGATTTATTTAAAATCTAAAGCTTAAGCTATTGTTAAAACAGATATGAGTGGTGGCACTGACTGTGCAAATGGGCAAGGCATCCAACCTGACACAGAAGCTGGCAGGCAGGCAACTGCTCTTCTATTACAGTGAAAAAAAATGATTTCTTTAAAATCTAAAGCTTAAGCTATTGTTAAAACAGATATGAGTGGTGGCACTGACTGTGCAAATGGGCAAGGCATCCAACCTGACACAGAAGCTGGCAGGCAGGCAACTGCTCTTCTATTACAGTGAAAAAAAATGATTTCTTTAAAATCTAAAGCTTAAGCTATTGTTAAAACAGATATGAGTGGTGGCACTGACTGTGCAAATGTGCAAGGCATCCAACCTGACACAGAAGCTGGCAGGCAGGCAACTGCTCTTCTATTACAGTGAAAAAAAATGATTTCTTTAAAATCTAAAGCTTAAGCTATTGTTAAAACAGATATGAGTGGTGGCACTGACTGTGCAAATGGGCAAGGCATCCAACCTGACACAGAAGCTGGCAGGCAGTCAACTGCTCTTCTATTACAGTGAAAAAAAATGATTTCTTTAAAATCTAAAGCTTAAATAAAAAAATAAATTTTGGTTTTAAAAGCACGCTATAGAGACACCAGATATGATTGGCAATGTGCACTGGAACAGTTCTGCAGAGCACACGCTGAAGGAAGGCCTGACAGAGCCGCTTGAAGACAAGTAACTGCTATTCAATCTATAACAGTGAAAAATAAATTTTGGTTTTAAAAGCACGCTATAGAGACACCAGATATGATTGGCAATGTGCACTGGAACAGTTCTGCAGAGCACACGCTGAAGGAAGGCCTGACAGAGCCGCTTGAAGACAAGTAACTGCTATTCAATCTATAACAGTGAAAAATAAATTTTGGTTTTAAAAGCACGCTATAGAGACACCAGATATGATTGGCAATGTGCACTGGAACAGTTCTGCAGAGCACACGCTGAAGGAAGGACTGACAGAGCCGCTTGAAGACAAGTAACTGCTATTCAATCTATAACAGTGAAAAACTAATTTTGGTTTTAAAAGCACGCTATAGAGACACCAGATATGATTGGCAATGTGCACTGGAACAGTTCTGCAGAGCACACACTGTAGGCCTGAGACACCCGCTTGAAGACAAGTAACTGCTATTCAATCTATAACAGTGTAAAGCAAATTTTGGTTTTAAAAGCACGCTATAGAGACACCAGATATGATTGGCAATGTGCACTGGAACAGTTCTGCAGAGCACACACTGTAGGCCTGAGACACCCGCTTGAAGACAAGTAACTGCTATTCAATCTATAACAGTGAAAAACTAATTTTGGTTTTAAAAGCACGCTATAGAGACACCAGATATGATTGGCAATGTGCACTGGAACAGTTCTGCAGAGCACACACTGTAGGCCTGACACACCCTCTTGAAGACAAGTAACTGCTATTCAATCTATAACAGTGAAAAAAAAATTTTGGTTTTAAAAGCAAGCTATAGAGACACCAGATATGATTGGCAATGTGCACTGGAACAGTTCTGGAGAGCACACGCTGAAGGAAGGACTGACAGAGCCGCTTGAAGGACACTGACTGGCTGCTATTAGCTTACACTAGAAACCTTTTTTTCTTTGTAAAAGCACGCTAAAGAGACACCAAATATGATTGGCAACTGTCAAAGCACGCTGGAACAGGTCTACAGAGCACACGCTGAAGTAGGCCTGACACCCAGACGCTTGCAGACAACTAACTGCTCTTCTATTACAGTGAAAAAAAATTATTTCTTTTAAATCTAAAGCTTAAGCTATTGTAAAAACAGATATGAGTGGTGGCACTGGGCAAGAGGGCACAGTATCCACTGTGAACCTCACACAGAAGCTGGCAGGCAGGCAACTGCTCTTCTATTACAGTAGAAACAACATTTTGGTTGTAAAAGCACGCTATAGAGACACCAGATATGAGTGGCAACTGTCAAAGTACGCTGGCAGGGTTGTGCAGGGCACACGCTGAAGGAAGGCCTGACAGAGCCGCTTGAAGGACACTGACTGGCTGCTATTAGCTTACACTGGAAACCTTTTTTCTTTGAAAAAGCACGCTATAGAGACACCAGATATGAGTGGCAATTGTCAAATTACGCTGGCAGGGTTGTGCAGGGCACACGCTGAAGGAAGGCTTGACAGAGCCGCTTGAAGGACACTGACTGGCTGCTATTAGCTTACACTGGAAACCTTTTTTCTTTGTAAAAGCACGCTATAGAGACACCAGATATGAGTGGCAATTGTCAAAGTACGCTGGCAGGGTTGTGCAGGGCACACGCTGAAGGAAGGCCTGACAGAGCCGCTTGAAGGACACTGACTGGCTGCTATTAGCTTACACTGGAAACCTTTTTTCTTTGTAAAAGCATGCTAAAGAGACACCAGATATGATTGGCAACTGTCAAAGCACGCTGGCACAGGTCTGCAGAGCACACGCTGAAGTAGGCCTGACACCCAGACGCTTGCAGACAACTAACTGATCTTCTATTACAGTGAAAAAAAATGATATCTTTAAAATCTAAAGCTTAAGCTATTGTTAAAACAGATATGAGTGGTGGCACTGACTGTGCAAATGGGCAAGGCATCCAACCTGACACAGAAGCTGGCAGGCAGGCAACTGCTCTTCTATTACAGTGAAAAAAAATGATTTCTTTAAAATCTAAAGCTTAAGCTATTGTTAAAACAGATATGAGTGGTGGCACTGACTGTGCAAATGGGCAAGGCATCCAACCTGACACAGAAGCTGGCAGGCAGGCAACTGCTCTTCTATTACAGTGAAAAAAAAATGATTTCTTTAAAATCTAAAGCTTAAGCTATTGTTAAAACAGATATGAGTGGTGGCACTGACTGTGCAAATGGGCAAGGCATCCAACCTGACACAGAAGCTGGCAGGCAGGCAACTGCTCTTCTATTACAGTGAAAAAAATGATTTCTTTAAAATCTAAAGCTTAAGCTATTGTTAAAACAGATATGAGTGGTGGCACTGACTGTGCAAATGGGCAAGGCATCCAACCTGACACAGAAGCTGGCAGGCAGGCAACTGCTCTTCTATTACAGTGAAAAAAAATGATTTCTTTAAAATCTAAAGCTTAAGCTATTGTTAAAACAGATATGAGTGGTGGCACTGACTGTGCAAATGGGCAAGGCATCCAACCTGACACAGAAGCTGGCAGGCAGGCAACTGCTCTTCTATTACAGTGAAAAAAAATGATTTCTTTAAAATCTAAAGCTTAAGCTATTGTTAAAACAGATATGAGTGGTGGCACTGACTGTGCAAATGGGCAAGGCATCCAACCTGACACAGAAGCTGGCAGGCAGGCAACTGCTCTTCTATTACAGTGAAAAAAAAATGATTTCTTTAAAATCTAAAGCTTAAGCTATTGTTAAAACAGATATGAGTGGTGGCACTGACTGTGCAAATGGGCAAGGCATCCAACCTGACACAGAAGCTGGCAGGCAGGCAACTGCTCTTCTATTACAGTGAAAAAAAATGATTTCTTTAAAATCTAAAGCTTAAGCTATTGTTAAAACAGATATGAGTGGTGGCACTGACTGTGCAAATGGTCAAGGCATCCAACCTGACACAGAAGCTGGCAGGCAGGCAACTGCTCTTCTATTACAGTGAAAACAAATTATTTATTTTAAATCTAAAGCTTAACCAATTGTTAAAACAGATATGAGTGGTGGCACTGGGCAAGTAGGCACAGTATCCAATGTGAACCTCACACAGAAGCTGGCAGGCAGGCACCTGCAATTACATTACACAGGAAAAAAAAAAAAGCAGCCTGATGTTATAGCCCTAAAAAGGGCTTTTTGGGGTGCTGTCCTTACAGCAGAGATCAGATGAGTCCTTCAGGATTGTAGTGGACACTGAATACCCTAGCCTAGCTATCAATTTCCCTATCTAATCAGCAGCAGCTAAACTTTCCCTCCTCTCACTAAGCATGCAGCTTCAGAATGAATCGAAAATGGATGCTGGGAGGGAGGTTGGAGGGTGTGGAAGGGAGGGAGTGCTGCTGATTGGCTGGAATGTGTCTGCTGACCGAGAGGCACAGGGTCAAAGTTTGCCCAATGATGACGAATAGGGGGCGGATCGAACTGCGTATGTGTCCGCCCTCCGCGGCGAACGCGAACACGCTAAGTTCGCCGGGAACTGTTCGCCGGCGGACAGTTCGGTACATCACTACCAAAGACACAGAAACCCCATGACCGCTAACTTGGTGTTATTGCAAAGTGCAGTCAGATGTTATAAATATAGTACAAAATTTCATTAGTTGTGATGGTTATGGACTCAACCCTCGTCTTTTACTGTGAAATCATCTGGTACCCCCCCCTTGGCACACCTATGGCATCAATATATATATATATATATATATATATATATATATGTACAGGTCAACTTGTCTTTTACAGAGGTGCTTCTTTTTGTTCTGAAGCATGAATGTGGTGTGTCAAGAGTACCTTGTTGTGCACTATGTGTATGGACATAATAGCCTTGGCTAGGGCACATTTACTTATTCATCATAGTATGAAACCTGTCCCATGCTATGTCAGTGTAGGTGGACTTAAATCATTTAGTCAATATTAATATCACCACAAACTCAAGATGGGCAGATAATCTTGAAAAAGCTTGGCGTCTGAATCTCTTTAGCTTCACGAGGTCTCCTTTTTGGGGTCCTCGGCTTTCCATCGATGGCAGGTGGTCAGGCGTTATTATGGCCATCAAAACACCTACTTGTTGATATCTTTTTCTCTTCTAACAAGTAACTTTTCCTTTAGAGTCAAAGGTTTGTCAAGGTCAACAAATGTTACTTCCCATGTTGCAGAGAGAGTCTTGAATCTGGAATGGTGAATCCACTGAGTGATCTCTGCAACTTTCACGATGCATTACTGGGTATATGGTCTTGGTTGTCACATTGATGACCGGCTAGGCCTCTGGTCATCCTGACAAAATGTCTATTATAAATATTGCATATTTGAACCGGCAACTCTTTGGCACCTGGATATAGTCACTTGGATTCTTGAAAGTGATAGTGAGAGTTAGCTAGATGCTTAGGATTCTCCTCCTCTTCTGCCTGAGCTGTCCTTGGCACAAATGACACAGGATCGGCAGTAACTGTTGATCAGAGGAGTAATTATAGGTGCTTCAGAGTATTTAGAGATCAAAGAGTTCATGATGGTCTTGGATAGGTATAAATCTCCATGGGCCCACTGGACCATTGCCCAGTACATGTTTTTGGGTAAACAGAACTTGAGAGTGTTGGAGTACAGCCCGTCTCTAAGGGTTGCCCCTTTCTGTTGTCCAGCTTTGCATTTCTTCAGGGTCAGCAGCTGCTTGTTATTCTTTCAGGAGCTTGAAATCTGTAGATAGGATCTTCATGGTGAATATAGAAGTTTCTTTAGCGGACACTCTTCTGTCCACTTCCCTTGGTGCACTTGCGGCTTGTTTGGCAGCTTGGTCGGCTGAGTAGTGCTTCTTCTGAATTCAGTTTTCCATGGGCCTTCACCTTCAGTATGGCCACTTTTTCTGGAAGTAGGAGGGCATCCACCACCTTCTTAATAGTCGTGCTATGCTTAACTGGCGTGCCAGTCGCTGTGTGAAATCTTCTTGTCTTCCAGATTGATCCATAATCAAGTGCCACACCCAGGGCATATCTTGAGTCAGTGTAGGTATTAGCACGTCTTCCTTCAGACATTTTGCATGCCACTGAGAAGGCTGTCAATTCAGCGTCTTGAGCAGATGTGGGTGAGGAAAGTGAAGATACTTGACGTACCTGATCTTCTGTAACAACAGCAAATCCAGTTTGGTACCTTCCCTTTTCATACGCAAATCTAAAGCTATCCACAAACAGAGTGGAGTCAGGATCTGGCAAAGCTACTGCATGCACTGTTGAGAGGTGTCTTGTTTCCTCTTTCATCTGTTCAAAGCAACCATGAGGCGCAGTAGGAGAGGTATCCTCACCTATTTCTGTGTGAGATTGAGGGTATTTGTCTTTCCATTTACAGTTCTCTTGCTGACCCCCCCCCCTCTGTAGAGAGCTGAGATCGATTTTTAGTGTTTCATGTTTTTTGTTCTAATGAGCCAGGTTCCTTTCATGAGATTTCTGGGGACTTAGTGAAGAAAACATGAAGGACAGCCACCTCCCAGTGATGATACATGTGTCTTACTTCCATGGGTATCTGGATCAGGACCGCACTATTTCCTTGAGAGTGCCCAAAACAGGTCTGTCATGATGAGGTGTACCTCCACCAGTCTGAATAATTCTTTTTCGTAGTGTGGTACTCCCCCCTGGGAAGTGGCAGAAGAGCGGCCGGAGTAACATTTCTTCAAAATATTATGTTGTCAGGTAGAGGCAGAGTTGTCTGTGGGCAGAAATGTCTTAGAGAAGTAAGGTCCTTTGGCTGGATACAATAGAGAATAGAATTAATATCATGAGGAGCAAGAATTATTAAGAGCGGCACTAGAGGTGCCACACCACTGGGAGCTGCCATATTGGATATGGGCACGACTTGAGCAGGTTGAGGCAGGGTAGGCATGATCGGGGTAGGGGGTGTGGCAATGGAAGGTACATGGGAAGTGGCTGAATAGGGCGGAGTTGCGGGGTAAGGGTAGGAGAAGGGCGGAGGATATGGGTAGGGATTAAGAAGGGAGGAAGCATATAAAGGATATAGATATGGTGGTGGGGAGATGGAGGAATGAGCGGCGGGTGGAGTAGGAGGGGAAGAAGGTGGAGTGGGAAGGACATGAGATGAGGGAGGAGGAGGAGAAGGTGGAGTAGGAAGGACAGGAGATGAGGGAGGAGGAGGAGGAGAAGGTGGAGTAGGAAGGAAGGAGGAGTAGGAGGTGGAGAAGGTGGAGTAGGAAGGACAGGAGGAGTAGGAGGAGGAGGTGGAGTAGGAAGGACAGGAGGAGTAGGAGGAGGAGAAGGTGGAGTAGGAAGGACAGGAGATGAGGGAGGAAGAGGAGAAGGTTGAGTAGGAAGGACGGGAGGAGTAGGAGGAGGAGAAGGTGGAGTAGGAAGGACGGGAGATGAGGGAGGAGGAGGAGAAGGTGGAGTAGGAAGGACGGGAGGAGTAGGAGGAGGAGAAGGTGGAGTAGGAAGGAAGACAGACGAAGGGGAGGGATCGGTGGAAGGAGTAAGAGGAGGTGGGCAGGTAAGGGAGCAGACAGGTGATGTAGCAGTGGAGGTGGGCAGGGTTGTGGATGGGTTTGAAGGGAGGAAGAGCAGACGGGAGAAATGGATTGGAGGGGGAGGGTGGTAAAGGAGAGGATGAGGGTGACGAGATCTATAGGACTGATGGGGGGGGGGAGAGAAGAAGGATCCATCAGCATTCAAGACCAGGTAGAAATGAGGAGGCAGGTAGGATTCTCTTCCGCTATGGAGGCCACAAATAGCCCATTTACAACAACTATTAACTGACCCTATGCTTTCCCTATAGAAAAATAATAAAAGGCTAACAAGCACATCTGTCTGAACAGGCCTCGAACGCTTCACTCCGTGGGTATCCCACAGTGGCTAACCCACTACATCTCCCACAACAGACTTTTGCCTGTGGAGACAGACGCTATCCCTGACTCTCTCCTTTTTCCCCTATTCATTTTTATATATAGCATAGCTCAAAATATAATTCCTACATACATCACAAATATACATTATCACAATTTTATGTCTCGCAAAAGGGATAAAACTTATTTTACTCTTCACTGATAATGTATTAAAACATACAAAATAGACAAATAACATTGTTTTCTGCGAGATAAATGAAAAAGATAATGGAGATTTTTGTTAAGCTTTATAAATAGCTATACATTAATTTACCTTTCTTGTTTTCCAGTTTCTGGCTGCTAATGCACTTGCTGCTAGTAACAGATCTGGAATCAATACATTATAATGCCCAAAGTCTCGACTTATTGGTATATGCAATAATAAAATATCTGGGCTTACGTCAAAATTTATGTTAAACAGTTTTTGAATCTAGGTGGCTATCATTTTCCAATAAAGACAGATTGGAGCACACTCCCACCTTCATAGTTTATACTAGTATCTAAATCCTTATTCCATTTGTAAATAGTTAGGCTTAAATGTTTTCTGATTCCTTTTTCAATTAGATCAAAACATTTTTAGACCAATCCTTTAACTGTATTACCATTTATTCAAGAAATCTTTGTTTATTAGAAATATATTTGAGTAAATATTCTTTAAGATAACCCTTTTCCAGCATGTTATCAATTTTTGTACACAAAGTTAAAACACATTTGTTACTTACACTTATGACAAGGGTGGGAGTGACAACCATGATATGTGTGGGAAAGGAAGAGACCGGAGGTGAGGTCATGGTAAGGGCGGAAGTGAAGTTACTTTAGGAGCGTACGTGACTGTAGATAATGGTAATTAGGTGGAGGTCACGGGACTCCTTTTGTACTAGGCACCATTTTTTTAGGGTGTTGGCTGACGTACTTTCAACATTACACTATATTATAACTAATAAAATAAGTCAGAGAAGCAACATTCTGTTCTGCAAAAATGAAATACTAAACTATAAACAAACCTGGCAGGTTAAATAAGACAGTTGAGAACATTATGCATTTAACAGCCCATAAAGCTGTCTCTAGAAACATGTACTTTAAAATAACATGATGCAAAATAAACTCACGGAATTCAACCAATTTACCTTATCATCCAAAAGCCATTAATCACTTTCCTAAACTCCGGTACTCAACTCCGAGCCATACCCCCACTCTCTGCCTTATCACAAAACACAATATATATAAAGCGCTACGGAATCTGTTGGCGTCATATAAATGGCAACAACAATAACAATATACAAACCCTAGAAACCTCTTATACGACACATCACTCCTTAAACATCCTATCAACTTCTATGTAAATAACAAAATACACAATTAGAATGTTTTCTAGCAAAAATCACATTTCTAACTCTTATCAGTAGCTCTGAATAACTTCACTGAACACAGACCTGCCACATTCTTCACTGAACGCAGGCATGTCCCTCCTCCTCCCCAAACCTGTACGTCACAGCAAGAGAGATCATATAATGTAACTAAATCCCCATTTTTTTGCCTAGATTAGGTGTTTTAAAAAAAAAAAAATCTTTTACAAACTAATAAAATCTGTCAACATTGAAGTTGCTGTTTAGTAGATAGGAGAGTGTGCTGGAACTTGTATATTGTTTATTGTATAATATGGCCCCCAGCAGCACCCCATTTAAGCATGTTTAGGTGAGTGCAACCATCCCCCCATGTTTCCTATATATATATTTGGGAGTCTAGCCAACTCCTTGGTTTTGCACCCCTCCCTGTTACAGGTGCCTCATCTCAGGTCCCTATTGAGCCTTGTACTGCAGAGAGCCTCAGATGGAATTTTTTCCCAAGTAAGTGGTTAATCTCATAAGAGCAGACATTAGACTGTGAGAGTAGGACCTGCCAAAGATGGGGTACATTGACGTTGTGGCAGGCTTATGCAATGTATGATCATATAATGTAACTAAATCCCCATTTTTTTGCCTAGATTAGGTGTTTTTTAAAAAAAATCTTTTACAAACTAATAAAATCTGTCAACATTGAAGTTGCTGTTTAGTAGATAGGAGAGTGCGCTGGAACTTGTGTATTGTTTATTGTATAATATGGCCCCCAGCAGCACCCCATTTAAGCATGTTTAGGTGAGTGCAACCATCCCCCCATGTTTCCTATATATATATATTTGGGAGTCTAGCCAACTCCTTGGTTTTGCACCCCTCCCTGTTACAGGTGCCTCATCTCAGGTCCCTATTTAGCCTTGTACTGCAGAGAGCCTCAGATGGAATTTTTTCCCAAGTAAGTGGTTAATCACATAAGAGCAGACATTAGACTGTGAGAGTAGGACCTGCCAAAGATGGGGTACATTGACGTTGTGGCAGGCTTATGCAATGTATGATCATATAATGTAACTAAATCCCCATTTTTTTGCCTAGATTAGGTGTTTTTAAAAAAAAATCTTTTACAAACTAATAAAATCTGTCAACATTGAAGTTGCTGTTTAGTAGATAGGAGAGTGCGCTGGAACTTGTGTATTGTTTATTGTATAATATGGCCCCCAGCAGCACCCCATTTAAGCATGTTTAGGTGAGTGCAACCATCCCCCCATGTTTCCTATATATATATTTGGGAGTCTAGCCAACTCCTTGGTTTTGCACCCCTCCCTGTTACAGGTGCCTCATCTCAGGTCCCTATTTAGCCTTGTACTGCAGAGAGCCTCAGATGGAATTTTTTCCCAAGTAAGTGGTTAATCTCATAAGAGCAGACATTAGACTGTGAGAGTAGGACCTGCCAAAGATGGGGTCTCTAACAGTCTCTATTCTGCTCTGTGTAAGTGTGTATCAGGGATCCTTAGGATAGGTGTCAATAGGTGACCCTATGTAGGAGGAACAGTCTCTATTCTGCTCTGTGTCAGTGTGTATCATGGTCTCTGAGGACAGTTATCAATTCATATCTGCTAAGTAACCCTATGTAGGGGAAACAGTCTCTATTCTGCTCTGTGCCAGTGTGTATCAGGGATCCTTAGGATAGGTGTCAATCCATATCTGCCAAGTGCAAGGAAAAAACAGGGTTTATAGGCGCTCACTATACCGTAAAATAACAATGGGGGCTGCTGTATACAATACAAGGATTCCCAAACCTTGTGTATTGGTGAAACAGAAGATATAGAATGTGGCGTATACTGCGCCCAAATATTATACGTACATACACCTCTGCGAGGAAAAGTTGGTAAAATACCTCGGAATAATAAAACAGAAAAAAATAATAGTGCAATACAGTATATAACAGTGCAAATATTTGTGCTAGTTAACTGTAGGAAAAACACTCACATACGGTAGAGCTATATAAGAGCTCTACTTTTTTCAGCGTGGACGGTATAATCCCCGTCTAAGGTTGTAAGGTGGTGAAGATGGTACTGGTCCTCCAAATGCACAATGGGGATAAAAGAGAAAGAGACGCTCTGATAGTGTAGTAAGTACTATAAAATCAGGGTAGTAAGATAAAGTAATGTACTTACAATTTGTAGAGCAAGACTTGCTCTAGTTATCACAGCATGGGTGGTACTATCCCCACCTAAGGATATGATGGCACAAGGTAGTTGAACAGGACATAGAGGAATAATAAATATAAAATAATAAAAAATAGATGTCTAAAAGTATAAAATAGACTGTTTATTATAAAATATCACATATAAAAGTATAGGTACAAATGTCCAAAATATAAGGGGGTCCCACTTGACGCGTTTCGCCTCTCCAGAGGCTTTATCAAAAGTGTGGGGTGGTTCCTCAATGTCCTGTATAAGTATGGGTGAGTTGATTGCAGAACGCTACCTGGTGGGTCTTTCTTCCGGTCTCGTGGTGCGTACCGGAAGTGATGTAGTCCATAGATGCTGGCCTTGATTTGCGTTTCATTGTGGACCGCACGCGTCACAACCGGAAGTGACGCGGGTGGTCAGAGTCTTTGCGGTCACATGGCTTCTGTTTGGAACGCACGCAACGAAAAAAAGACATGCGTTGCGTTCCAAGAGTAAAAAGACCTATATCTCCCACATATAAACATAGGGGGATAGTAGAGAAAAACGAAATCAGTATAAATAAGCTAACCTGTGGCATAATATAACATAGAGACAATATGGGACATATTCTAAAAACATGGTCTAGGAAGAATCATGGATAAACATACCACTTTACTCGAATATCTATTAGTGGATAAAACTATATAAATAGGCTATAGGTATAATAGGGTTATTGACAATAGAATCTGGCATTTTTATCCTATATCCATAATCAAGAGGACAATATAGCAGCATATATACAGTGCAAATGGGTATGTTATAATAAGAGCGGAGGAGATATATTAAACAAAGAAGGGTGGAGGCTAAAAAAAGCACATATATAAAAATAGATGTAAAAAATGGATATATGTATAAAAAGATGTTGATAATAATAATATAGATAAAAAGTGGATGATTAGAAATGGGGGGAATAAATGAGTTAAATGACATAGTAAAAAATGACTTATAGTAAAAAAAGGGGGGATAATAAAATGGAATAGATGGGAGTTATAAAAAATTATATAAATCAAATTCAATATTTAATCCTTTTGGGTGCAGGGTATCTAAATAGTATACCCATTTCATCTCCATCTTACCAATCTGTTTAATGTTATCGCCGCCTCTCCAGTGTTTATTGACAGTTGCAATACCCGTGAAAGTAAGTAGTTTAGGGTTATTGTTATGCATACAAAAGTGGGAGGAGACAGCGTGGTTGGCAAAGCCCTTTTCAATATTATGGCAATGCTCTGCTATTCTGACTATAAGAGGTCTGATAGTTCTACCGATATATTGAAGCCCACATGGGCATTCTAACAGGTAAATTACATTTTTACTATTGCAGGTGATAATGTTTTTAATATTGTAAATTTTTCCAGTGTTACTGGATTTGAAATCAGTGGTTACTTTAGGTGTTATCCTGGTTTTCTTGCATGCTATACAACAATTACATTTAAAAAAGCCTTTTCTTGCTGTCATGAAATTATCTGTTTTCTTTGTGTCTGTTTTTGTAAAATTTTTTGTGATGTGCATTTTTAAGTTGGGGGCACCTCTAAAGATTATTTTTGGTTTGTCAGATATAATTTTACCTAATATCTCATCTTCTTTTAAAAGGTGCCAGTGTTTATTTAAAATATATCTAAGTTGTTTGTTTTTGTTGTTAAAATCCATTACAATAGGTAGTGTGAAATCTTGTTTAGCGTCTTTCTTCTTTTTATGCACCAATTCTTTCCTATTTAAAACCAAAGTCTCTTTAATAGTCTCTTCTACTTTAGTGTCCTTATATCCTTTTTGTATGAATCTTTTCTTTAGCTCATGTGCTTGTTTATTAAAGATCGGGGTCTCAGAGCAGTTCCTTCTGAGTCTTAACATTTGGCTCTTCGGTATGTTATCGAGCCAAACTTTGTTGTGGCAGCTATTGGTCTTTATATAGTTGTTAACATGAACATCCTTGAAATGGGTTTTTGTATGTATTTCATTGTTTTTTTTTTTTTTTTTTTTTTGTTTTTTTTTTTTAAATTTGCATTTTATTTGCTTTTGCATATAAATCTTACAACGTGACCAATATATGGGTAAAGTATAATAAAGTATAGGCATCATGTAAAGCTGTGTATGGGTACTTATGTCAAACATTTCAAACATCTGTTATGCATTAAGGTTATGTGAGATTATGTTAGCTTAGGTTATAACGTCCCAATTTATAGTAGAGTGTCTCTAGTCTTTATTTGTGTCTGCGGTCTCTTGGCTCTGGTGGGAGGCCTGAGTTGCCATCTGTGTGGATTATATCCTCGCTGGATCAGTTCAGTTGGTGATTCTCGAGCTCCGTGGCTTTTGCAGTGGAAGAGTCTTTATTTCCGCGGGTTTCCACCGGTGCGCAGTGCATCCCTGGGCCATTGGGGTCGGATTGTCATTCCCCTTGGGGTCTGCTCGCTTCTTAAGTGTAGGCTCAGGTGGTGCTTGCTTTTGTCTGTATGCTAGTGCATTTAGGCTTCGGAGGAAAGGTTCTGGGTCCTCAGAGGAGGTGAGGGTGACTTGTTCTGCTCCCGACGATGCTTGGAGTGAGCCGTCAGCTCCCCATCTGTATTTCACGGAGTTGTCTCTCAGTCTCTTTGCTATGGGTGCTAGTTTCCTCTTTTCTGCTAGCACTGCGAAAGGGAGATCGCTGTATATTGCCAGTGTGTTGTTTTCATATTGTATTGTTTGCAGTTCCCTGGATCTGGCCATTATCGCGGCTCGCACCGCTATGTCTCTTGTGAGAGCAATAGTATCTCTCGGGGCGTCGCTGGGTGCTGCAGCAGACTTTTTCACCCGGAATGCTGTTTTTATGGTAGGAGAGGCTGCACATCTGCTGATTCCCAAGGTTGCGATCAGGTTTCTGGCGAACTCCAGTAGTTGCTCTCCCTCTACAGACTCTGGGATACCCCTGATGCGGATGTTTCTTTGTCTGTGCCTTGTTTCAAGTAGGGTCACTGCCCGCTGCATCTGGCGGACTTGTGTAGTGAGATCCGCTATTAGGCTGCTGTTGCCCTGTATGTGGCTGTCCCTAGCGGTTTCTCTCTCCTCCACCTCTCTCACCTTTTGGTGTATGATCCCCATTTCATTTTGGGCCTCTGCCAGATCCGCCTTCCAGACTTTCCTCAGATCTGTTAGCAGTCTCTTGATGTCCCCTTTAGTGGATGGGGATGAGTCTTCTTCCGACTCCGAGGTGTGTGGGGTCTCCCCGTGCACGGAGGAGGGGATCGATTCCTCTCCCTCCTGAGAGTCTTCAGAGACTTCTGGGTCTGTGTAGGCCTCGGGCGCCATCTTGGGCTGCGGCCGCGGTGCGGGTCTGCTAAAGGAGAGCCTGATATCTGGCGTACGAGGGGGCTCGGGACCTTGTCGTTGCTTGTTTTTTCGCCCCATTTCGTTCTCTGGGGGTTTGTGGTTCTTGTGTAGTGAGTTTGGCTCTGTTTTTTGCGGCTATTTTCTCTTTTTTGTGGATTCCTGTCGGAGCTCCACAGAAAGACGTCTGGTTCAGTGCTCTGCCGGCCACGCCCCTATTTCATTGTTTTTAATATATATATATCTAAGTCAAGGTAGGTCACTGTTGTGGTGCTAATGTTAGCTGTTAGAGTGATGCCCTCGTTATTGGTGTTGAGGAAGGATATGAATTCGTGTGTTGAGGACTCAGGACCTTTCCATACGAAGAGGAGGTCGTCAATGTATCTCACATAGGCTACCAGGCTATCCACCCAGCCATGCCCCCTCCAGACCATGCGATCTTCCCAATCTGCCATGTAGAGGTTGGTGCCCATGGCTGTACCAGTGTTTTGCAGGTAAAAACTATCCTTGAACCAAAATAAATTTGTCAGAATATATTGACATTATGCTACAGCCTTATGTTGTCAAAACCAAGTCCTATTTGAAAGACACGATTGACCTTATCAAAAAACTGGAAGCAATAACATGGCAAGAAGATTACACTCTTATGACTTGTGAAGTCAAATCACTTTATACAATCATCCAACATGACAAAGGATGTAATGCAGTGAGAACAATACTAGAAAAGGATAACTATATGCCTCAAGGACAGATAGACTTCGTAATAGATGGTATAGATTTGATTTTGAAAAACAATTTCTTTTGGTTCAAGGATAGTTTTTACCTGCAAAACACTGGTACAGCCATGGGCACCAGGTTTGCGCCCAGCTATGCCAACCTCTACATGGCAGATTGGGAAGAGCGCATGGTCTGGAGGGGGCATGGCTGGGTGGATAGCCTGGTAGCCTATGTGAGATACATTGACGACCTCCTCTTCGTATGGAAAGGTCCTGAGTCCTCAACACACGAATTCATATCCTTCCTCAACACCAATAACGAGGGCATCACTCTAACAGCTAACATTAGCACCACAACAGTGACCTACCTTGACTTAGATATATATATTAAAAACAATGAAATACATACAAAAACCCATTTCAAGGATGTTCATGTTAACAACTATATAAAGACCAATAGCTGCCACAACAAAGTTTGGCTCGATAACATACCGAAGAGCCAAATGTTAAGAC
This sequence comes from Pelobates fuscus, assembly GCF_036172605.1. Classification (NCBI taxonomy): domain Eukaryota; kingdom Metazoa; phylum Chordata; class Amphibia; order Anura; family Pelobatidae; genus Pelobates; species Pelobates fuscus. The sequence continues at coordinate 121,870,417 of NC_086323.1, forward strand.
TCAGAAGGAACTGCTCTGAGACCCCGATCTTTAATAAACAAGCACATGAGCTAAAGAAAAGATTCATACAAAAAGGATATAAGGACACTAAAGTAGAAGAGACTATTAAAGAGACTTTGGGTTTAAATAGGAAAGAATTGGTGCATAAAAAGAAGAAAGACACTAAACAAGATTTCACACTACCTATTGTAATGGATTTTAACAACAAAAACAAACAACTTAGATATATTTTAAATAAACACTGGCACCTTTTAAAAGAAGATGAGATATTAGGTAAAATTATATCTGACAAACCAAAAATAATCTTTAGAGGTGCCCCCAACTTAAAAATGCACATCACAAAAATTTTTACAAAAACAGACACAAAGTAAACAGATAATTTCATGACAGCAAGAAAAGGCTTTTTTAAATGTAATTGTTGTATAGCATGCAAGAAAACCAGGATAACACCTAAAGTAACCACTGATTTCAAATCCAGTAACACTGGAAAAATTTACAATATTAAAAACATTATCACCTGCAATAGTAAAAATGTAATTTACCTGTTAGAATGCCCATGTGGGCTTCAATATATCGGTAGAACTATCAGACCTCTTAAAGTCAGAATAGCAGAGCATTGCCGTAATATTGAAAAGGGCTTTGCCAACCACGCTGTCTCCTCCCACTTTTGCATGCATAACAATAACCCTAAACTACTTACTTTCACGGGTATTGCAACTGTCAATAAACACTGGAGAGGCGGCGATAACATTAAACAGATTGGTAAGATGGAGATGAAATGGGTATACTATTTAGATACCCTGCACCCAAAAGGATTAAATATTGAATTTGATTTATATAATTTTTTATAACTCCCATCTATTCCATTTTATTATCCCCCCTTTTTTTACTATAAGTCATTTTTTACTATAAGTCATTTAACTCATTTATTCCCCCCATTTCTAATCATCCACTTTTTATCTAAATTATTATTATCAACATCTTTTTTTATACATATATCCATTTTTTACATCTATTTTTATATATGTGCTTTTTTTAGCCTCCACCCTTCTTTGTTTAATATATCTCCTCCGCTCTTATTATAACATACCCATTTGCACTGTATATATGCTGCTATATTGTCCTCTTGATTATGGATATAGGATAAAAATGCCAGATTCTATTGTCAATAACCCTATTATACCTATAGCCTATTTATATAGTTTTATCCACTAATAGATATTCGAGTAAAGTGGTATGTTTATCCATGATTCTTCCTAGACCATGTTTTTAGAATATGTCCCATATTGTCTCTATGTTATATTATGCCACAGGTTAGCTTATTTATACTGATTTCGTTTTTCTCTACTATCCCCCTATGTTTATATGTGGGAGATATAGGTCTTTTTACTCTTGGAACGCAACGCATGTCTTTTTTTCGTTGCGTGCGTTCCAAACAGAAGCCATGTGACCGCAAAGACTCTGACCACCCGCGTCACTTCCGGTTGTGACGCGTGCGGTCCACAATGAAACGCAAATCAAGGCCAGCATCTATGGACTACATCACTTCCGGTACGCACCACGAGACCGGAAGAAAGACCCACCAGGTAGCGTTCTGCAATCAACTCACCCATACTTATACAGGACATTGAGGAACCACCCCACACTTTTGATAAAGCCTCTGGAGAGGCGAAACGCGTCAAGTGGGACCCCCTTATATTTTGGACATTTGTACCTATACTTTTATATGTGATATTTTATAATAAATAGTCTATTTTATACTTTTAGACATTTATTTTTTATTATTTTATATTTATCAGGGATCCTTAGGATATGTGTCAATCCATATCTGCCAAGTGACCCTATGTAGGAGGAACAGTCCCTATTCTGCTCTGTGTCAGTGTGTATCAGGGATTCTTAGGATATGTGTCAATCCATATCTGCCAAGTGACCCTATGTAGGAGGAACAGTCCCTATTCTGCTCTGTGTCAGTGTGTATCAGGGATCCTTATGATAGGTGTCAATCCATATCTGCCAAGTGACCCTATGTAGGGGGAATAGTCCCTATTCTGCTCTCTGTCAGTGTGTATCAGGGTCTCTGAGGACAGGTGTCAATCCATATCTGTCAAGTGACCCTATGTAGGGGGAACAGTCCCTATTCTGCTCTGTGTCAGTGTGTATCAGGGTCTCTGAGGACAGGTGTCAATCCATATCTGCCAAGTGACCCTATGTAGGGGGAACAGTCCCTATTCTGCTCTGTGTCAGTGTGTATCAGGGATCCTTAGGATAGGTGTCAATCCGTATCTGCCAAGTGACCCTATGTAGGGGGAACAGTCTCTATTCTGCTCTGTGTCAGTGTGTATCAGGGATCCTTAGGATAGGTGTCAATCCGTATCCACCAAGTGACCCTATGTAGGGGGAACAGTCTCTATTCTGCTCTGTGTCAGTGTGTATCAGGGATCCTTAGGATAGGTGTCAATCCATATCTGCCAAGTGACCCTATGTAGGAGGAATAGTCCCTATTCTGCTCTGTGTCAGTGTGTATCAGGGTCTCTGAGGACAGGTGTCAATCCATATCTGCCAAGTGACCCTATGTAGGGGGAACAGTCCCTATTCTGCTCTGTGTCAGTGTGTATCAGGGATCCTTAGGATAGGTGTCAATCCGTATCTGCCAAGTGACCCTATGTAGGGGGAACAGTCTCTATTCTGCTCTGTGTCAGTGTGTATCAGGGATCCTTAGGATAGGTGTCAATCCGTATCCACCAAGTGACCCTATGTAGGGGGAACAGTCTCTATTCTGCTCTGTGTCAGTGTGTATCAGGGATCCTTAGGATAGGTGTCAATCCATATCTGCCAAGTGACCCTATGTAGGAGGAATAGTCCCTATTCTGCTCTGTGTCAGTGTGTATCAGGGTCTCTGAGGACAGGTGTCAATCCATATGTCAGGTGTCAATCCATATCCATTGTGATTTAGGAATGTTAGGTGATTTCTGCTCTTTATGGATTAAAACCAGACTCTGCATCAACTGTGTAATTTTCCATGGGAGTTTTGCCATGGATCCCCCTCCGGCATGCCACAGTCCAGGTGTTAGTCCCCTTGAAACAACTTTTCCATCACTTTTGTGGCCAGAAAGAGTCCCTGTGGGTTTTAAAATTTGCCTGCCCATTGAAGTCAATGGCGGTTCGCCCGGTTCGCCAGTTCGCGAACGTTTGTGGAAGTTCCCGTTCGCCGTTCGCGAACCGAAAATTTTGTGTTTGCGACATCACTAGGAAACAGTCTAAAATAGGATAAATATTTTCTTATTTATACTCAAGCTTTACAAAAGTGTCCCAAGCCACCAATTATAAAAGATTGGGAGATTACTGAAGAAACAAGGAGTGAATATTTCACGGATGACATTGTGAAGTACAGTTGTAACCCTGGTTTCCACATCACTGGGTCAGATGAAAGTCAATGCACAGAAAGAACATGGTTGGCCGCTCCGCAATGCACTGGTAAAAATATTTTTCAACATGTATAAAAGTCATTTACAGATTATCAGAAATTATGTTCTAATTCAACATTTTGACGTTAAAGGAAGATTATTGTATAGATAACACTTTTGTTGGGAAATATTTACCTTTACATAAATGTGTAGAATTTGGATGAACTATACTGAACTAAAATTTTAAATACCAACAGAAGAACACTTGGGAGAAATGGATAAGCAGAATTCTTAGAATCCAGAAAAATAATACTTTAAATAATACTTTCATTATTTCTAAGTTTCATTTCTAAGTGATGCGGTGGTATTATTACAGTGGTACAGAGCTACAAAGTGATACAGTGCTTTATTTCATAACAGAAAGAAGCAGTATGAAACACAAGTAACGGTGTCTTGAGCATGACTCTGTACAAACAAGGGATAGTAGATTTTGGCAGGTGGTCTAGTGCAAATAAACCCAATGCACAAGAGAATTGAGCATTAATTCATATAATTGCATAGGTCTTTCCTGCCACCTCTTTCTTGAAGTAATATGCCAATAGACAGCCCAATACACTTCCTGCTGCAATTAATCAGCAGGAGAATGGTGCTGTGAGGATGCAGTCCAAACTCCCATGTGTTGCTCCAGAATGAATCCCTCTCTTGCCTGTGTATTTTGCTAGTATGGAATATTGACTCACACTATATTATGACTAGCTCTAAAACTGGGTGTAAAAATCCAAAGTGAACATTTTGGTGGAAGCATATTCATACATTGTGAACCATAGTAGACTGCATATTTATTTATGTTTGTACATACTGTGGTGCATTAAATACATAATCCTCTTTTGTTTTTTTGTTTGTTTAGAGGACCCATGTGGCCCCCCTCCAAGTGTAACCAACGCACACATTTTTTACAAAAAAAATCAATATAAGCATTGATACCGGAGAAACTGACGGAAGCCAAGCACAGAGAAGTGGACACAGGTTTCTTCAGGAAGGAAGAGATCTTTATTCGATTCACCGACCGGGGCTCAGATGGACTAGCGTCCAGGGGCGGACTGAGAACCCTCAGGGCCCCCGGGCAAAATAAATCAAGGGCCCCCTTACAGGCCACACCCATACTCCGTAGCAAGCGCCACCCATGTCCCGCCTCCATGCACCGCCTCCAGCCACACCCTACACAATCTTTAGACACAAGGAACAAAAGTGCAATAATCCCTTCAAGGCCCCAGTAGACTACAATTGAGGGCTAATGGGCCATGGAGGGGGGTCTTTCTAGCAGAGGCTATCTCAGTGTCCTTTAGAGAGTGTGTTAGAAAGAATTTCCTCCAGGTCCCATTAGAGACTACAATGGAGTCTAATGGGGCCTGGAGGGGGGTCTCTACAACACTATTCACAATATAGCAACACAACATAGCTCGCTGATACCTAGGCCAAGTTGGCTCCTCTTACCTTAATTACTGTTGTTGGCTGGCAGTCTGTGGGCTTGCTGGAAGGCTGTGGGCTTACTGGCTGCGGCTGGCAGGCTGTGGGCTTGCTGGCAGGCTGTGGGCTTGCTGGCTACTGCCGGCAGGCTGTGGGCTTGCTGGCTGCGGCTAGCAGGCTGTTGGCTTGCTGGCTGTGGCTTGCTGGCTGCGGTTGGCAGGCTGTGGGCTTGCTGGCTGTAAGCCTAACTGGTGGCCTGTGGGCTGGCTGGCTGGCTACTGGCCAGTGGCCACCCTGTGGGCTGGCTGGCTGGCCTGTGGGCTGGCTGGCTTGCTGGCTACTGGGTCACTTGGAGATTATTTAAAGAAATAATCCATGCACAATAACCACTACTGCTCTGTGTAGTCGTTATGGTGCAAGGAGGGCCGGGCCCCCCTCCCAGAGTAAATAGTCAAACCGTTTAAGAACAGTTTGACAACTTACCTGGGGTCTGCTGGGATATGAGGCTGTTGTAGGGTATAGGAGCAGTGGTGCAATGTGTAAGGGGTTCAGTGTGTGTGAAAGGTTCAGTGTGTGTGAGGGGGTGTAGTGTGTGTGAGGGGGTGTAGTGTGTGTGAGGGGGTGTAGTGTGTGAATGTGTAGGGTGTGTGGGGCAATGTGTGTATGAGGGGGCTGTGTATGTGTGTGGCAATGTTAGTATGGGGGGCTGTGTGTGTATGGGTGGGCAGTGTATGTGTGTGTGTGTGTGAGGCAATGTGTGTAAATGTGTACGGTGTTTGTGGGGGCAGTGTGTGTGTATGGGGGGCAGTGTGTGAATGTGTATGGTGTGTGGGGGTAGTGTGTTTATGGGGCTAGAGTTCACTCTCACCACTGCAACCACCAGGAATCCCTGGTGGTCACAGTGTTGAGAGTGAACTCTAGCCCGTAGCTCCAGGGCTAGAGTTTACTTTCGCCAGAGCCGTAACGTTGCCGTGGTAACCGCGGCAACGATCTGTGCTCGCGCAAGAAGGACCCAGAGGAGCTGCAGGCTGAGCTCCCGGGTCCTCTCTTCCTCCCTCCCCTGCCGGCTGCCCGCACGGTGCCTGCGGACAGGGGAGGGGGCAATTGCCCTCCTCTTACTCCCCCCTCCCCCTCTTCTTACCCCCCTCCCCCTCTTCTTACTCCCACCTCTTCTTACTCCCACCTCTTCTTACTCCCCCCTCCCCCTCTTCTTACCCCCTTCTTACTCCCGCCCCCCCTCTTCTTACCCCCTTCTTACTCCCGCCCCCCCTCTTCTTACCCCCCTCCCCTCTTCTTACTCTTCCCTCCCCCTTCTTACTCTTCCCTCCCCCTTCTTGCTCTTCCCTCCCCCTTCTTGCTCTTCCCTCCCCCTTCTTGCTCTTCCCTCCCCCTTCTTGCTCTTCCCTCCCCCTTCTTGCTCTTCCCTCCCCCCTCTTCTTACTCCCCCCTCCGCCTCTTCTTACCCCCTTCTTACTCCCCCCTCCCCCTCTTCTTACTCCCCCCTCCCCCTCTTCTTACCCCCTTCTTACTCCCCCTCCTCTCTTCTTACCCCCCTCTCTTCTTACCCCCCCTTTCTTTTTACCCCCTCCCCTCCCTTTCTCTTTTTGCCCCGCCTCCCCTCCCTTCCCTTTCTCTTATTGCCCCCCTCCCTCCCTTTTTCTTTTTGCCCCCCCTCCCCTCCATTTCTCCTTTTGCCCCCCCTCCCTTTCTCTTTTTGCCCCCCTTCCCTTTCTCTTATTGCCCCCCTCCCCTCCCTTCCCTTTCTTTTATTGCCCCCCCTCCCCTCCCTTTCTCATTTTGCCCCCCCCTCCCCTCCCGTTCTCATTTTGCCCCCCCCTCCCCTCCCGTTCTCATTTTGCCCCCCCTCCCCTCCCGTTCTCATTTTGCCCCCCCTCCCCTCCCGTTCTCATTTTGCCCCCCCTCCCCTCCCGATCTCATTTTGCCCCCCCTCCCCTCCCGTTCTCATTTTGAACCCCCCTCCCCTCCCTTTCTCTTTTTGCCCCCCTCCCCTCCTCTTTTTGCCCCCTCCCCTCCTCTTTTTGCCCACCCCTCCCCTCCTCTTTTTGCCCACCCCTCCCCTCTCCTCCTCTTTTTGCCCCCCCACCACCCCCACCTGTAGCGTGGCCGAGCTGCTGTGCGGTCCGCGCGCCCGGCCGGAGTGATAGGAAGGTGCACACTGAGTGTGCACCTTCCTTTCAGTCCGGCCGGGTACAGGAAACAGAAACTCCTGTTCCGCGCGGACTCCTGTTTCCTGTACCCGGCCGGACTGACAGGAAGGTGCACACTCAGTGTGCACCTTCCTATCACTCCGGCCGGGCACCGCGGACCGGAGTGCAGCTCGGTCACGCTACAGGGGAGGTGAGAAGCTGCAGCCGCCTGAGGCTCTTAAGAGAGCGCTCAGGCGGCTGCAGCATTTAAAGGGGCGGCCGGGCCCCCTGATGGCGGGCCCCCCTCCCGGCCGGGCCCTCGGACCATGCCTGAAGTGCCCGACCGGTCAGTCTGCCCCTGCTAGCGTCACCACAACAAACAGTCTGAGCCCAGAACTGACTGTGTAAATGCATGATATAGACATATAGCTCCTCCTATAGTTAACTCTACCCACATATACTCTTTACCCAATCAGCTGAACAAAGCCTAACTTCCCTTACTTGTTAGACCACATGGCTCACCCAGAACAATGGAGGAGGGGAAGTGTTTTCAGTTCCTGCATTCCTGCACTTGCTCAGTACACTGTTGATTGTATCTTAGCTACGTGTAACTGACTAACTGATACACCAACATACACATATGCCACATGGAAATCTCGGCCTACTAAATTTAATTTCTACAGAGCTTCCACCACATTCCCCCCTTTGATGCTTCTGATATATATAATAATTCCAGATGCATCACGTAATCATCGCTTACTTACACCTCAAGTTGCCATGAATCAGAACAGACCTCGTAAGCATCTTAGCATCATTACAAATTCCTTCAGCACTCCTCATTCTGAATATATTCTCTCTGGGCTAAGGGTTCATACTTGCAAACAGCCATTACATGCGCAGCTGTTTTCCTTTCTGTCGTGCTCTCTATGACACTCTGTATGGACCTAATTACCAATGGAACCAAACATGGTAAAAAGAGACACAACACTATAATCAACATGACTCCTCCTACCAATGTCTTGATCCCTCCGAACTGCTCGTACCTACTTCCAAACCAACTACTAGAATTGTACCCGTTCCAGACTTAAGTCGGTACATGCGTCAGTTTAGCCATGTGGCTTGTGAGATCAGCCACTGCCTGCCCTTCATCATCTATGTGCAGACAACAGTTGCTGAGATTGAACTTTCCACATACACCTCCTTCTATTTGCACTGGAAGTGAATGGAGGACTTTATCAACAGCCCAACTGGTTTACCTGGTAAGAAGGCTATGTGCTTTACAGAGGAATCCATAATTGACTAATGGTAGAATGAGGCTTGAATCCCTGTATTAGAATACAATAACACTTCATGGGCATACAGTTTGGCTGTTAACCAGTTCCCTCACATATTACATCCCTCCTATTGGCAATGAAGCGCGCTAAGCTCATTATCTTCCCAGCTACCTACATTCAGGGATGCTAGCTTATTTTTATGATTCACATCATAAACCTTAACTCCCAAGGTCTCTCCTGTTTCAATTGGCAACAAGAAGAAGGATGGTCTGAGCATACCTAATACACATGCCCCTTCCCAGTCCTGTGGTAACTCCGAATAGGCTTTCTTACCACAGATCCAGTACAAATTTGCTGGGGCTTTCCAACTAGATGTAGCAGATAGGTCAAACCACACATCCTTTAAATTGGTATAAATTGCAAACGGATTAGGAGGTTCTGAGACATTTGAAGCTGACCACCAAGTTGTATCTTTTGTACTATCATTATAAGCTTTTTGCCCTAGACAAGTCAATTCTCCTACAGATGTATTAAACATTATTCCTTTCCTTGCTATGCAAACATAACCTATGATGGAGGGCTTTAATCGCCACTCAGATTTACCTCTAACCCTCACTTGATAATCAGTTTGAGAAGATATTAACTGTTCAACTGTCTCAGAACCGGAATACATTACCTCCTTTGCTTCCCATGGCCATTGGTCTCCCATGTTAGTACCTCCACACACATAGCAGTTGGTTACATTAAGACTACCACCAATGCTTTCGGCTAGATCTATAAATAAGTTTTTCGCATTATGGGGGATCTTATTTTCCACACTCAACTCCTCGTAGAAGGAATGAAAGACCTGATGAGTCTGGGTTGCCACAGTATCGGTCTCTATTCATATAAATAATATTGTCCCAGGATCCAAACCTGTTCCATATATCTGGAACCCAAATAAGTTCCCAAACCTATCTATGAATCGTTCTGGGTCATTGATAAGTATATGGACTGGGTTACACTCCCTAGACTTACACTATGGCTTGGTAGGCAACTTAGTGACGATCATATCCTTATCTACTGTCTGTCCCCAGGTTGCCCACCCTACACAGGACCAATACAGACAATAATTATCTTTATTTGGGCACTTTGGATCCATATATTTGTACTTACTACTGGGGCAAATATATTTATCATTAGACCCATACGTTCTTTCCCATTTAAGATCACCACATACATTCCACGGTTTCCTACCACCTGATATCACCTTACATGCATCAAATAGCAGAACACCTGAAGAATGTACGGTTTCTAGTATGGTCTTATTTATTAGGGTCCCCTGTTAGTCTCCATTCCGAATAGTCAACCAAATTGTACGGGGTTGATACTCTGGACTAAAACACCTAGGTTCTCCTGCTCTTAGATGGCATACACTATAATCTATACTCAAGTATCTACACTTAGATACATGTCCTTTACACTCATATTGTGAATGCCAAATAAGGGTCTGGGAAATATGATTGCCTGTTTTCGTAGTCTTAATGCAAACCTCACAGCCTGGTGTGTCGGTACCTCTACCTTCCTGAATAATTAAAAACACAAATATACACATTATCAAACACATCACTCCTGACATCTTTGTCCTGACTCTTCGACCGTGCGATGGCACCTCAGCTTCTAGGATGTGAGGGCTGCAGGGAATGGAGTCCTTCCTGATCCTCACTTTTCTTCACAGAGGTTTTTCCTCTGGCTTAACGTTGGTAGGAGGTCAGGCTTTTTTGTGGCCGTCAAAACACCTACTTGTAGATCTTTGTTGATGTTCCCTTTTAACAATATTCTCTTCACAAAAAACACTTTTAATCCAACTGGGTCACACGCTTTAACTACTGCATTATTAACTGCTTTTAGATCTTGTACAGGATGATACTCATCTGATCCCGGCTTCTGAACAGGTAATAATGGAGTGTTCCAAGGGGAGGTACAGAATTTTAGGATGCCATCCTTTACACACTTATCCACATAGGTTTGTATATTTTTCTTAGCCCTCTATAATATATGGTACTAACTAAGGCTAACAGGATACGCTCCAAGCTTTAATTCAATGTGTATTGGTGGAATATTGCGAGCAAGTCCTGGAGGATTATTCTCTGTCCATATTCTTGAAATGTCAAATAAGGATTCATCACTCTTAGGGTCTGTATTTGTTATTATAGAGTAGAAGTGCCATTCTTCTTCCCTTTGCACCGATACTGATATTATGCCTGGTGATCTATTAAACTTCAGAGACGTTGATCCGTTGGGTTTAAAAGTTATCTGGGCTTGAAGCTTTGATAATAGATTTCGTCCTAGAAGCTGAACTGGACACTCCAACATATAAAGGAACTGGTGCTTAAGAAAATGGCCTCCTAGAATACAAGTATGACTCCTGAGAATTGGTCTAGCAGCGCTTTCCCCAGTAGATCCTATCATAGTTATAGTCTTCCTGAAGGAGGAGCAACTAGGTTAGTTACCACAGAGTACTCAGCACCAGTGTCAATCATGAAAGAGCTCCTCTTTCCCTCTATTGATACATCGACCATAGGCTGCACTCGGCTAAAGGTTGATTGAGCCCAGTCGGTATCAATAGTCTTTCATGACAGTGTCAGCCAGACCGACAAAATCTCTATCTTCTCTATCCCTTAATCTCTGGGTAGGGGAATAGTATCTACTTCCCTGAACACCTCCTCTGTTACTACTGTCATTCCCTCCAAGACTTTCTCTATAGCCACCTCTGTAACCATCTCCTAACCTTCTCTCTTGTCTTATCTATAACTTGCTTTATATTCCCTCCGTGGGCAGTCACTTTTCCAATATCCTTCCTCTCTACAATACGCACAGTGATTCCTACTTCCTCCCTTACTCAGCCTATTCTCAACTCCTCTATTCACCTCCCTTCCCTGTCTCTCTACACTTATGATAGCTACAGCTAGCATATCTGCCTTCATCCTAATTTTACGTTCTTCCTCCTATTTTGTTTCAATCTCCCTGTTCATATACACCTGACTTGCAATTTCCATTAACTGTGATATGGACATTCCTACAAATCCCTTTAACTTTAGCAATTTTCTTTTGATATCACCTTGGGTCTGGCTGACAAACGCTGAGTTGTTCATTTGAGAGTTCTCAGGGGCCTCTGGATTAAAAGGAGTATATAATCTATATGACTCCAGCAATCTCTCATAGAAAGCACTAGGTGACTCGTCAGCTTTCGTAAAGGAATTATGGGTCTTCCAATTAAACAGATCAGTCATGGTGAAAGGGACATAAACAAATACAGGGTCTGCCAACTGTAATTGACCATTAATATCAACGTGTGGTGGACCAGGGGTAAGCTGCAGTGGCATTTGTAAATGTCAAAGTTGGAGGGCACCGGTCATTTGTCAGGTTAGGGTGGGACTTAGATAGGGTTGTTTAGTCATAGGTTCCAGTCGGGGAGTGGTGAGGTAGGTGGAAATGGATAAATTAATTTTACTGGTCAGTAACTAGGTTAACAAAATGTTTCGGACAGGGCTAGGAGGAGCCTGACCAGTAACCAAAAATGGTAAAAGTGTATTCCAGCATCCTATACCATTTACCATTTCATCCAGTTGTATTTCAAAACTAATTTACTGTTACTAAAGGCACACAAGGCTCAGTAATTATAGTGTTATGTCAGTGGTTATGGTATTATCCGTGGTTATGGTATTATCAGTGGTTATGGTGTTTTCAGTGGTTATGGTATTGTCAGTGGTTATGGTGTTTTCAGTGATTATGGTATTGTCAGTGGTTATGGTATAGTCAATGGTTATGGTATTGTGTAATTGCTGAGAATTATATGATTCAGTGGACTCAGTTACTGTTATTAAGAATTCTCCTCACAATTTTGACTGCTAATTATAAAACTGAACAATAATAAAAAAACACTAAAATACCCTTCCACCAAAAAGGGCCTCAGGGTACAAAGAACCAGTTGGGGGGGTAGGTAGGCACAGAAATAGGAGGGCTTAAAGCAAGGGGACAGGCATCTGAGAGCCAGGGACAATAGAGCACAGGTGGACATACCAGCTGCACCAGTTCTTGCTAAAGAATTTAGTTGAGGTATGGTCAGATGGGTCAGATTCCATTGGGGATGGACAAACCAGTTTTGGTAACCATCTAGTAACACTAACTGTTTAACAGTCAAAATATGGAAACTGGTCATAGAATTCAAGCATAATAGATACAGCTACATGTACACGCTGCACTAGATTTAAATCAAGACAGATTACCACAGAGGCCATTCTCTACTACATAAGGTAGTCAGGTGATTTGGAGCCAATTTAACCCCAAAATCACACACATGATATCCCTTTTTAAAGTTATTTAGCATACATTCTAAGGGATCAACAATCTTTGAATCCGGCGCACACATACTTAGCAACGGAGCGTCGTTTCAAACAGAAGCAAACAAACACACTTCCAACCGTCACACCCGTTCCCCTTGGCAACAGCACCACGTGGTACAGTTACTAGGCCATACGCACACAACAAAACATACAGGGAATTCCCGTACACACACAGCTGTTACACCAGTCACTAAATAACTAATACTGTGCCATTTGGCTAAACTATACAGTCACCCACGCTATAATTCTCAATATTTAAATTACCCGTCTATAACACACCCCAGTAACATAGTATTCACAAACAGTGATTATAGTACGGTTAGCATTGGTTAGAGTACATTTTAAAGTCACAGTTCAATTAGTAGTGGTTATGGTGTTAACATACAACATAAACGACAGTTATTAGTAGTTATTTACAGTATCAGTAATTATAATACATGGTTATGGTACCGTGCGCTATGATACAGTTACACACTATTCACACTCTCGCTAGACGGCAGAGCTCATGCTATCTAGCAAGATATACACTCTACTACAATAAGTTTTAACACATTTACAGTTTCCCAACTAATCTATTGGACAGTACCTCGAGGGACTACCTAAAACTATTTACATCCGTTTTGGTTAGCCGTCGCTGCCCAAGCACCACATATAGCGAACTAGAGGGCGGAATTTACAACAATTACCCTTTTAGTCTATCTACTCTATCAATAGTCTAGTGGGTTCCAAAGTTACACGCCTTCCCACTTAGCCAAGATAGGTTGAGAGCTAGCAAACGATAATGTACACCAGAGTCTGCTTAGTCTTCCGGTCCCTCCGACCTAGCGAACAAAATATACACCCTAGATACGCTAGTCTAGACAAGACACCGGTGTCCGGCTTGGGCTATTTGTAGGTGCAAATATCCATTTTGATATCTATCCTAGCTGTTCATATAAGGGTTAATTTGAACCAAGATTAAGTTTGGCATTTTATCTCATATTCTCGGAAATAGGATTTATATAAAATCCTAGTTACGGGAAAAGTACTGATTTCGAAATGTTCTTGTTAATTGTCCAAGATATCGGTATTTTGTAAATATCTGGTTTTAATCAAATATGTATTGCGTTATATTGCGAAAGATTATAACTAGAAACAGCTGTTTATAACTTGTGAAAAACAAATTATGTCACTAATGCTCATGGCCCCCACCGACATGAGAGTGGGGTATAAATGCATATGACTGTATAATAAACTTTGTTATAGAACACATCTCTTGTCTTCTTGACTGATTCCCGGGATCCTGTCTATCACAGAGGGTGTGGCTCTAGCAAAATATCCATCTAACTAAGAGAGTTTCGTGTATAGCTGAATTAACCCCAACAACTTGGTACCAGAAGTGGGGTCAATTAAAGGAGGAAATCAGGTAGGAGGATTCGGTGTCTTTTTTGACCTTTATTCTTTTACCTTTTACCTGTCTTTTCCCAACCTTTACACATTGCACATTAGATTATGATTTTATTTAAAGGGGAATTTCACTGTTGAGATTTTTTTTCACTCCTTGGGTAGGAGATGAGGTTGTACATAACTGTGGGAGACGTCCCAGGACCCCTCTTTCTTTGAAAGAAAAGAGGTTGCCTTTGTTAAGGTTGTAAAAAAAGGTATTCAGTCTGACAGGTATTGGCAGACTGCGGTATAATTCAGTCTGTTAGACAGACTGCGGTATAATTCAGTCTGTTAGACAGACTGCGGTGTATAATTCAGTCTCTTAGCAGACTGCGGTAAAGTTATGTACAGGTAAAACTTTTGCAAACTGTAATGTTTTAGCAAAGGAAAGTAAAAAAAAATAAAACAAAATTAAAAAGGGAACTCCGTACTCTGATGGTTATTTTGGCTGCAACCTCTGTTTTGCTTGCTTGCGATATATCTGTTGGCTTTTGTGCTTTTTGCAAGGGATTGGAATTTCTGATTTTAAGCGATACAGCTCGTGGAGAAGTAGCAGTTTTGTTGGAACATTTGATTCCGTACAGCTGTTCTTTAACCACTGAATAATCAGCTATTCCAAATCCAATTCTCATTGAGTTTGAAATGGGTACTTCCCAGTCTAAAAAATACCCTCGCCCTAATCCAGGGGAGACTTGCAAACAGTATGTTGCTAGAGTTGGTGAGCTGGGGGATTATGTAGAGGATCCTTGGGTGGATAATATGTCAGGGTGGACACAAAGACAGGGTAGTGAAACTCCCTTCCCTAAAGACTGGGCTAATTATGATTTTCTGAGTATGGGATAAGGAATACATGAGACATGGGGGTAAGATTGCACCTCACTGATACCCTGTTTCCCAAGAGGAGAGACTGTTGTTGATACCTGCAAATCACTGCCCCCACCTGATTACCTAAAGATAATGATGATTGGGTGCTATCCTTGCTGTGGTAGTTAGTACCCACTGCTCCATAGAGTTCCCTTTTACCCCCTCCCCAGGAAGAAAGGATTGGGCAGCTCCTCTAAAGCCCTGAGGGTGTCCAAACCAGGTATAAGAAGTAAGGGAATAAAATAATTGAGGGAATGTCAAAGGTACATGAGAAGGTGATGATAAATAAAAGAAAAAATAGAGGTTAATTAAAGGGGGTCTACAAATTCATGTTGTAAATGTAGGTGATTATAAATTAATATGAAATTTATATTTTCAGCACATGCTTCATTTCGTGCTGTAAACTAACTTGCTTGCTACAGGTACCTGACATGTTGTAAATGCTTTAAATTGTATGTATTCTGTAGAATTGTGAAAATCTGTAAATTGTTGTCTGGGGATGCAGAGATTTTATTGATTGTGACCCAAATGGTGGACCCCCTGTGCAGAAGTGGGTTTGAAATTTTGGTCATAGAATGTAGGATCAGAAACCATGGACAAAGGTTTTTACCTGTGTTTTTATGACTTTTGGGAACTCAAATTGACCGGTCAAAATTTTCTATGCTTTTAACATGGAGTAGTTTAAATATTTTGAGTGTTTGAGAGTTCTGACAAATGCAGGTGATACCATGTCTGTGTAATCTGGTCCAAATGTTCTGTAAGCGTATAGGAGAGAAATTCTATTGATAAGGTACATATGTTGCAACTGGTTAATGCAAGTGTTATACAAATGTTTAAGTTAAACGCGTTATATGGCCGTACGGGATCCCTTCTTTAATAAGAAAACCATTGGTACCAGAACTCTTAAATAATAAAATAAAAAACCTTACAATAATATGTTCTGAATACAGCTGTTAAAAGTTTATTCTGTGTAAATGGTGATTGTGATAAATGTGTTTTGGTTACTCATTTTAAAGTAGGCAGTTTGATTGTCATGTATGTTAATGGGTAACTTGCTGTGCTATTTTAAATTATATTTAAATACGTTTGTCTCAGTATTGACACAGATGGAAGTGGCAGCGTAATAATCTATTAAATAACTGATTTATTATTGAATACTAGTCCAAGAGCAATATGAGTTGTAATCCTTAAAGCAAAAGAAAAAAACACGCTAAGTTTTAGCTGTTTTCCAAAATTCTGTTGTAATAATGGACTTCTTGCCAAAATTCGACTTTCCAGTCCAGCTGCCAGGTTTTCTGATCTTAAAGCAGTACTGCTTGCATGGTTGCAGAATGCACAAACAAGGGAAACCTACATTATGTCTGTGTTTCTTTTGGGTGTGACATTTAATAATTTATTTTGGATTGAGTTAATTGCCTGTCCATTAATGGGTTTTTGTATTGGGATGTCTGCTGGATATCTGCTACATTCGTTGTGTTCTGTGTTATAAGAGGACATGTGTGATATTACAATGAGTATGAAGACTATTTAAAGAATATTTGCATGTCATTAACGCAAGCTTTTAGTGTCTTTTTACAACAGATTAAATGCTGATCAGCTCACGAAAAAGGGGCCCCTGGAAAAAAATCTGCTTCTCAAAATCGTGGATCTCTCATTCTCCATATTATTAGGGGAGTATTTAGCGTTATCTTTAACATAAACAACTGTTATGTTATATGGGTATTTAACAAGAAAAAAAAATAATGGATATATAGGATAAGTTTTTTCCCAGATTAAGATTAATCTTATATGCCTCATTGATTATAGCAAAATGATGAAATGGTATTTTTAATAGAGATCAGACAATTTATTTTGAGGCAATTCTAAACTACTGTATTATATTTGTATTGGTATATTGAAAGCATTTTGCAGACCTAGGAGAGAATAAATAATATAATAATTCTAA
Organism: Pelobates fuscus; assembly: GCF_036172605.1. Taxonomy (NCBI): domain Eukaryota; kingdom Metazoa; phylum Chordata; class Amphibia; order Anura; family Pelobatidae; genus Pelobates; species Pelobates fuscus. The sequence goes on from NC_086323.1 coordinate 121,887,328, forward strand.
AAGGAACCATACTATGGGAAGAGGTCACCCTATTAACTCTCTAAGGGGTTAAACTCATTTTTGATAAGTATATAACGTTTAGTTTTTGTGGTTAGACTTTTGATTCTCAATTTGAACTCAATTGAAGTATTACAACCATATCCTTATAGGTGTAGGAAACGGCTGCAATATGATTTCAATATTTGCAATATATTTGTGTTTTCAATGTATTCTAACAATAGAAAAGTAACTAACTGCATTACATCTATGACCCAGACTGTCAGTATTGCAAACCCTGTAGGAAGACTCTGCTTTCACTGTTTATGTACAAATTCTTCAAAAGCTTATTAATATTATATCTGTGTGGTACACTAAGAAGTGTACACAAAGAGGGGGTGTGAGTTAGGTGAGTTAGGTAATCTCGACCTGCATATGTAATATGCTTCATGAGAAAGATACAGCAGGTTGTTTTGATATAAAGAAAGAGGGAAAAGTATGTTGTATCGGTCACAAAGGATTGTGATCTTAAGCAGACGAGACAAGGACATTTGGGAGGTGATAGGAGATTGAATCAGACAAGTTTTGGAGGCAGAGGTAGAGAATTTGATCAAAGGGTCTAACTTTTGTAGAGGTGGCAACTTCAGCACTGTTTTAATTGTTTTAATTGTGGAGAGCAGGGGTTCACCCCAAGGTACTCGTGGTGAACCCGATCAAGCTGGCCCCACTGGTACTCCTGATATTGCTGGTGCCCCTGGCTTCCCTGGTGCCTCTGGCTTCCCTGGTGCCTGTGGTGCTCCTGGACCCACCCTGGCAGGTTCCTCAATACCAACCACAGCTTCCAACCTATACCCACACTCAACAACCTCAGCCTAATACACAGATGGTTCATGTTCTTAATGTTTTATATATAGATAAAACAGTATTAATGCTGGCTCTTAGGGAAAGTACAAGCTGAAGTTTAGATGTAGACATTGTTTGCATAGGCTGCGCATTGTGAAATAACTAAAATAAAATAAGATAATAATAAGTATGCTTAGTCAATTTGTAACGTGGTATCATAGAGGCATCTGCAATAAAATAAGTGAGTTTACAAGACCTGACAAGTGAGGGCAACTTAATATAACATATGTCTACAGTTTGCTGCCCCTTCCTTATCAGAGGCCACTTGCAACCTTAGCAAAGCAAGACAAATCTGTATTAAACAAGGCACTTTGCAACAAAAGTAATTCATTTTGTTTCTCCTATTTCATTCCTAGTTGTTCTGAAAAAAAAAATATTGTTTAAGTGGGATAACTGTATGGAGGTTCCACCATGTATTAAACATGATCACACACATACAGAACTGGTGGCTTTTTGGACATCGGGATCTATAAAAGGTTTTGGTTTAAAAAAAAAAAAAAATGTTACCTGGGTCCACAACATTTTTGACAGAATTCAGCATTCCAATTCTATTAAAGTAATTAATTGGGATTATCAAATTAAGGTTTAAGTTTAAGAGCAGTATTTTATTAGGAATTATTCCAATATGTATATGTTAGTGTTTTAGTACTCAACAAGCATTTATATAGAATGAGTGCTTCTCTCATCTCTAAAGGGAAATTATGTATTACAATTGTATAAAGGACAATGCAATGAAATATAAGCAACACTGAGAGAAGTACATGTTACACAAGTTAAGGATTTAACATTAGTCTTTAATTTGAGTTTAGCCTAGATAATGAAGTTATTGATGTCGTACTGATCCTTGTGTTTGTATGATTATAGAGACCATACTGGAGTATTTGTGCTGCCTGATATTTGGGACTACACCCCAATCTCTCTGGCTGACCTACCTGCCTGCCTACCTACCTTTTTTTGCAATTAAATCTGTTTGGTCAAAATCCATGCTGGCCGAAGAAACTAAAATGCTTACTTATGAGTACATAGACTGACTTGGAAAGTCCTGAAGGTGCAGTGCTGTCTAATGCCGCCATGTCTGTATTAACCCTTTCAACAATTGGGGTGTTGCACAGAGCATTGTGGTGAACATCCAGCAAACAGAAGAATTAAGAACTATGTGGAAGCTGACATTGTCTTGTTGTCAGCCATATTGCTACCCTTAGCTATGTTATGGTGTCTAAGATTATGGAACAACGTTTATGGTGTCTAACATTCTTTATTCTCCTTGAAAGACTTATTCTATTTTTTAGGACTATGCTGGACTATGCTGGACTATTTAACTATTTTGTTATTTTTATTTTTGTAGAGTTAGCCGGAGAGAGAGGAAGTGTTAACTTACTCAGGCATGGATGTACTATGTGTGTCATTGATGTATGTTGAGTGTACCAAGGATGGATTCCCATTTATTAAGTGTGGATATGACTGGACCATCGAAATAGGGATGTAATTAGGAGACATAGGATGCAAGGTCATGATTGGGATTATTGTTAGAATTACAAACTGATTATAAGTTATCTCATGATTTAATATGTAAATGGGCCTTTTGAAACTAATCAAGAAATGTTTCCCAATCCCGATACACAGCTATTTACTTACAAATGCAGGGTTTTATAAGTCACTAATGCTGTCAACGTGAGGGGATGGCCCTCACTCAGAGTTTCCCCAGATGTGCTTTTTTCCTCAAATATGAGTTTTTGCCACTGGGTTTTTTGACCTGGCCCCAGATCACCGGGTGGAATGGTAATCCAGGACCCTGGTCCAAAGAGGGGATGGATCTTATTCCCGTTTTGACTATACGAGCTTACATTTTGAATTGTAATAATAATAATATTCCCGTTGTTGGGAATAACACTTTGCCTTCACAAATACACTTTGCCTATATTGACCCAAGACTCAAGATACAGATAACATGATGTACACTTAAAAGATGTGTTCAACAGATAATTGAAAAAGCTGAAATCAACAGCTAGAACTCCTCTTTAAGGGTAAACCTATGGCACAGAGCAAATGGGGGAAATCGAGGTGAAGAAATAATAAAAGTCCCGCAGACATGATTAGCACGTCTGAATATACCTCCTCTTGTTTCTCTGCCGCAGGCCTCTCATGGATATTTACCGTAAGATAGATCATGATATGATCTAAGAGGGGAATTGTAGGTGCAAATATCCATTTTGATATCTATCCTAGCTGTTCATATAAGGGTTAATTTGAACCAAGATTAAGTTTGGCATTTTATCTCATATTCTCGGAAATAGGATTTATATAAAATCCTAGTTACGGGAAAAGTACTGATTTCGAAATGTTCTTGTTAATTGTCCAAGATATCGGTATTTTGTAAATATCTGGTTTTAATCAAATATGTATTGCGTTATATTGCGAAAGATTATAACTAGAAACAGCTGTTTATAACTTGTGAAAAACAAATTATGTCACTAATGCTCATGGCCCCCACCGACATGAGAGTGGGGTATAAATGCATATGACTGTATAATAAACTTTGAATTGGTTATAGAACACATCTCTTGTCTTCTTGACTGATTCCCGGGATCCTGTCTATCACAGAGGGTGTGGCTCTAGCAAAATATCCATCTAACTAAGAGAGTTTTGTGTATAGCTGAATTAACCCCAACACTATTTACACAGGACCCAGCCTGACTCCAAACCAAGATTAAACGGGCTGACTACAGGGCGTTTAATTACGAGCGGTGCGCCTTCGCTCCTTCCCTCCACTGGAGGGGGCCAATTCCATACATAATTCCAAATACAAACCCCTTATGGGCCTTACCTCCTCGTTCCTGAACCTGGGTTCACATTCATCGACGGGGACACCCCAGCACTTACTACGTAGAGGCCGATGATCTCCTGGACAACAGACCAGTGGCGCCGAGACGAAGAGAGGTCCACGCAGAAGTTCAGGGGTGTAGCCGTAGAGAACGTGGGCAAAGATAGACCGTCTCAAACCTCTGCTTCTTAGCCACCGTTAACGATGAGCTTCCCGGCCAATTGCACCAAATGATACCGGAGAAACTGACGGAAGCCAAGCACAGAGAAGTGGACACAGGTTTCTTCAGGAAGGAAGAGATCTTTATTTGATTCACCGACCAGGGCTCAGATGGACTAGCGTCACCACAACAAACAGTCTGAGCCCAGAACTGACTGTGTAAATGCATGATATAGACATATAGCTCCTCCTATAGTTAACTCTACCCACATATACTCTTTACCCAATCAGCTGAACAAAGCCTAACTTCCCTTACCTGTTAGACCACATGGCTCACCCAGAACGAGGGAGGAGGGGAAGTGTTTTCAGTTCCTGCATTCCTGCAATTGCTCAGTACACTGTTGATTGTATCTTAGCTACGTGTAACTGACTAACTGATACACCAACATACACATATGCCATGTGGAAATCTCGGCCTACTAAATTTAATTTCTACCGAGCTTCCACCACAGCATGGTGAATATGCACAATATGTGTGTATGAATAACTACAAAATCACTGAAGAGAAACCAGCAACGTGTCTTGAAGGAAAATGGTGGCATGTTCCTACTTGTGTTTGTAAGTACAGATATCACACAACACTAGAAAGATAACTACACCTATGTGTAACAGATTCTGTATGAATTGTTCTGTGGCAGCATTTTCTAATGTCCACAGAAATTATGTGTTTGTGATAGTGACTATTAAAACTATCAATGTGCTTGAATGTAAACCTGACAACCAGATGCTGGTATGATTATGGCAACTCCAGAATGCAAGCATGTAGCATGATGTCATTGGGCAATATAAGGACAGGTGAATGGGCCAGGTAATGTGACATGATATCACTTTTGATCCTCAAACCATGCTTGAATTCGAATGTATTGTGCACAAAATATATATATATATATATATATATATATATATATATATATATTTGTGTAAGGGGCAAAGTAATCATATAAGGAGTGAGGCTTCAGTAGGAACTGGAATAGTATAAAAGAGCAAGTCGGTTGTGGTGTGCCGATACCGACGATACGGTAGGCCTGTAAATAAAGAGGGCCCACCGAGGAGTAGAAAGTAAGAAAAGAAGAAAAGTAATATAGTTGTGTAAGTATGAGGAGTGGGTGGGAGGCTTTCAGGAGTGGGTGGGGGCATTCAGACGCTGACCTTGATCGGTAAGGAGTCAGGTAAGTGATGTAGCTTATATAAGGGAGTAAGTTAACTTAAGCCCCTCCCACAAATAGAGGCCAAATGGCCTTACTACTGTTATGGTACTTTTTAGCAGTAAACCAAAATGTTTAAATGTCTATCTGTTCCTGTCCAAATTAAGAAAATTGAATTGCGTATATACGCTGAAGTAATTAAGTCTGACACACGGAGTTCAGGTTAAAATAACTTCGAGAAAATTTATTGGCAAGTGAAGTAAAGCGGGCGCGCAGGCCCTTTTAAGAGGCATTTTACGTCATCATTGATTATCAATATATTAGTGAATAAACATCATTAATTGGGTTAATTGTTAAGTGTCTGAATTAGTGTCCACCTATCAGTATAATTAATTGGCTCAAAGACTAAGTGGTTAGTCCCGTGCCCACCCACCAAGAGGTGGTATTCTTTTGGACACGGGTGGGGACAAGGGGGTCTGGAGCGTCATTTTACACGGTCAGTGATCTCAGATCTCGTGGCCAGGTGCAAGGTCTCTTATGAATAGAACATTTCATTACTACTGTGTTCTCATGGCCTTCAAATTATACTATGTTGCGAGTTAGGGGAAAGTCAGCAGTTCCTGAGTTAGTCATGTCTTTATAGAAAATACAGTCTTTGTCCATTGTTAGATGTGCTGGGAAATTCTGTCATGTAATGTAGTTTTAAAATGGAGAAGTTAGGTTATGAGGACAAAATGGAGGAATGAAGAAGTCAGGTTAGGAGGACAAAATGGAGGATTTGTCACGGTATGAAGTTAAAATGGAGTTAGTACAATAATTCAATACAAGTACAATAAAGATTTTTAATAATTCTACATCAGTCCCCCCTATGAAATGTTAGATTCTAAGAGATAAAACTTTATTTGTTAGTACCAGAAGACGTGTTAACCCAAAGGCACAGAAACCCCGTGGCCGCTAGCTAGGTGTTAATGCAAAGTGCAAGTCTGTCCCTAGAGCTGACCCTAATAGGCTAACTCATCGTCAGCATGGCTCTCGAACACTTCACTCCCATGGGTGGCCCATGATGGCTTTCCCACCACTTCTCCACACGGGGTCTTTACCATTCACTGACAGATGCTGTCCCTAAGCTGGTCCCTTCCTAGAATTCTCGCACTTTATCAACAAAAGGGATAGTTTGCAGCGGTAAACAGGGTGAGTTGAGATCTTGGAAATCTTGGTCATCAACTTCGAGATGTGTGAAAGTGGGTGCCGCTTGGTCAACAGTCTTCATGAGGGATTTTCTCAGGCAAGGGAGGACACAACAAAAGAGAAGAGCAAAGATAAAAAGAAAAATTGGTATTGCCATACCAATATGCATTAAAGCCTTTTGCCATCCTGTCATCCAACCAAACCATCTTTCCCAGGGATCTTTTATCCCAGAATTCCTTTTTAACTCTTCAGAAAGGTCATTTAATTTTTCTATGGCTAATGTAACTTTACCATTAGGGCCTGTGTTTTCTGGGATGTAAGTGCAACATGTCATGGTGTCTGGCAAAATTTTACATACCCCTCCTTTTTCGGCTAGGATCATATCTAGGGCCATTCTATTCTGGAAGGCCATTTGGGATGTGGCCTGCAACTGTTCGGCCAATCCCTGGAGAGCATCTCTGGTATAATCAACAAAACGCTGTTGGTTATAATATATATAATTTATCCAATTTAAATTCTTATTTGTGGTAACTATGGCAAAAAGTGATTCAAATCCTGCAGCAACTTCATCTCTTGCTTTAAATTCATTGGGCACCCCCCTAGGCACCCCAATGGCATCAATATAAACATGAGGGTCAAAACTTCCCTTCACTGGGGCTTCGCGCTTAACCTTAGTGTGTCTGGACTCATGGGTGATGAGGTGTGTGTCAGAGATGATGTGTATGGGCATAATGGCTTTAGCCAAAGTACACTCCCCCCACCACTCCTTGTCCATCCTGGATCTTAGCTGTAAATCCCCACACAACCAGTAAATATCCCCCAATGACCTAGTGTGAAACTGCAACAAGTTCATGGAGACATTTCTGTAGGTAGCACAATACCCCTTGGAGAAGTTACCTAAGAATTTACCAATTCCATCATAATTAGCATAACAAGTGTAATTACCTTTATATACTGTAATACCATCTGGGGGTTTGACATCCTTGGTTAGGAGAGGATACTCCTTTGTCCATGCTATACATATGGACCTGTTGAAATCATAGTGATAGGCAAAAAGGCTCAAAACACATGCTTCTATATCTACTGGCAGGGTTAAAGGCACAGTGCCCAGGTGAGGCCGGCACCGCCACACACATAACATGCGGTCTTATTATGCTTATTAGCATTATATTTCATCCATTCTAACCATAGATTTACATCATTAAAACCTGTTTCTGCGGCCATGGTATCTTCAAAGGTGGGGTTAGCAATGGCCATCATATCTTGAAAAGTCTGGATGTGTGGTTTTAATGGATTAGGGACCATATGAGTGGCCCCTTGCCACTCAGAAGAGTTGCACATATCTTTAAGGTAGAAATGCCCTAACTTATGGTAGGAACCCTTTTTCCAATACATTCCCATCACATATTGGTCTGCATCTGTTGGACTTGGATGCTCAATATTAAGAATTAATTTCATTGGTGTACCTCCCCCAGGCTTTCTCAAAGTCATTCTCTGGAGAAGGGATCTACCTTGATCATCTACTTTAGATAAGGCACTTTTTGGTTTGTAACCCCAGGCAGGCCCGGCATTCCATCCTGCCGCCCCCCAATGGTCACAATTGTGCCCCCATTGTCTGTCCACTACACAAACATATGGGTCCTTTGAATGAGGGATATCTCTATAGATACTCTGAATTTGTGATGTAGGGAACGGGCATTCTACAATATCACAATAATCAAAGGTATAGGTAGCCACATGGGTACATGATGAATTATACCAAAAGGTGTACCCACTAATATCCTTAGTAATGGCTACCTGCTGGGCTTTAATTGAGCTAATTAAGGAGATTATGTACCAGAGGTACATGCTTGTGCGGTATCTGCTTCCTCTGGGGCAGGAGACTTCTTGCAGTGGGAAGCGTGGATCCAATTTGGCCTGCCGGCCACTTTGACGGAGGTTGCGGTGATCAGGAGAACTTGGAATGGACCGTCAAATCTTGGTTCCAGGGTATTTTTCCGCACAAATTTCTTAACCAGAACCCAATCTCCGGGAAGCAGGCTGTGGGTACCTGTATCCAAATCGGGATCTGGAATTGAAGAGAAAACTTGGGCATGTATTTTGTTTAAGGCACTTGCAAGTTCAGTTACATAGTCTACTAAAACATCTGATTGGAGCTGTAACTGTTGCGGGAAATAACAACCTAGTCTGGGTGCTGTCCCAAATAGAATCTCATATGGGGATAGTGAGTGCTTCCCTCTAGGTGTGTGCCTAACGCTGAATAAAGCTATTGACAGGCTTTCTGGCCAGGGCATCTTTGTTTCTTGTGACATTTTTAACATTCTGGCTTTTAAGGTGCCATTCATGCGCTCTACTTTACCACTACTTTGTGGGTGGTAAGGGGTGTGGAAGGCTAGGGTCACCCCTAGAGCAGTCCAAATTTCTTTAGTCACTGTTGCTGTAAAGGCTGGGCCTTGATCACTTTCAATGACTTCTGGAAGTCCGAATCTACATACAATATCTGTAAGTAAACGTTTTGCAGTTGTTTTTGCAGTGATATTAGCCACTGGGTAGGCTTCTGGCCAGCCTGAGAACATGTCCACTATTACTAGTGCATATTCATGAGGCCCACTCTTGGGCATTTGAATGTGATCAATCTGAATTCTCTGGAATGGGTACATGGGTTTCGCCAGGTGCTTTGAAGGTACTTTGATTGGTTTCCCTGGATTGAATCTTGCACAAATGACACAGGCCTTACAGAAGCTGTTGATCAATGTTGTGATTCCAGGTGCTTCATAATACTTCTGTATGAGGGCCGCCATTAAATCTTTTGACAGGTGTGCAGGCCCATGTGCCCATTGGACAACTGCTGGATATAAATTTCTTGGAAGGCAGAATTTGAAGTTGTTGTAATATATTCCGTCCTTTAGGATAGCTCCTTTCTTCTTCCATTTCTGGATTTCTTCAGGGGTGATTGCAGCTTGCTGTTCTCGCAAAATTCTTAAATCAGTAGGAAGGGTTTGCAGAGCAAAAACAGGAACTTCTTCTTCTTGTCCGGACACTTCTTCATCCACTTCCTGCAAATCTCTGGCTGCTTGCTTAGCGGCCTGATCAGCCAAATGGTTGCCCTTTGCTTCATCTGTATCCAACTTCCCATGTGCCTTAACTTTCAAAACGGCCACTTCTTCAGGGAGTAGGAGGGCATCCATTAGATCCTTAATTGCAGAGCTATGTTTAACTGGTGTACCGGCGGTGGTAAGAAATCCTCTTGTCTTCCAAATAAGGCCGAAGTCATGTGCCACACCCAGAGCATATCTTGAATCTGTATAGATGTTGGCACGTTTTCCTTTGGAAATTTTGCATGCTGAAGTCAGAGCTTGTAATTCAGCTTCTTGCGCAGACATTGCTGGCGGTAAAGATGATGATTTGATAACTTCATCTGTTGTGGTTACGGCATATCCTGTATGGTATCTTCCTTCTTCATCAGCATATCTTGAGCCGTCCACAAACAGGGTAAAATCTGGATCTGGTAATGGGTTCTCATGCACAGTTGGTAAGTGCACTGTCTCCATTTTCATCTGTTCAAAACAGTCATGAGGTGTTTCTGGGTCATAATCATTCACTATGACCAGATCTTGGAATTCTTTTTCCAGGAAATGGCGTGGCCATGCTGTTGTTGGGTATTTGACAATACCATTTTCCTGTAGCTGTGTTTCATCCATGGTGGCCCATAACTTTGCCATGGGCCCAAGATCATTCCATGACCTTGTTTTCAACTTGGTAACAGGAATATGTGGGATAGCAGTATCCCAATGGCGGTAGAGGTAGTTGAGTTCTTGAGGTAGTTGGATCAGAACCATGCTATTGCCTTCAGAGTCACAATAGAAATTTTGAGCAGTGAGCTTCACATCAATCCAGTGGTAAAGCTCATCTTCATAGCAAGGTTCAGGAGTAATGTTTGGCTTGTACCACATGGTACAGAAGGCGTAATCCGGGCCTTCACATAAAGGTGTATCTTCTTCATGAAATGTTAGGTTTGGATGCATCTTCTTGATGCACCCGCAGAGAAGGTAGATGTAGGTTTCATCCAGGATAAACCCATAGTAGATACCCCCCTCAGGGAGTGGAAGAAGAGTGGATGGGTTAAGAACTTGACATCTTTGTATAGAAATGTTGTCAGGTAGAAGAAGATGACATTGCAGGCGCAAGTGTCTAGCAGGAGACACGTGCTTGAGCTGGACTTGGTTGATAATGGCAGAGATGTCATGAGGGGCCAAAACAACCAGAGGGTGGCCAAGGACCAGGTCTGAAGTTCTTTCAATGAGTTCTCTCGCAGCAAAAACAGCCCTAAGGCATGAAGGAGTCCCTCTGGCCACAATGTCCAGTTGACATGAGAAATATCCAATAGGCCTCTGGCGGCCTCTTAAGTCATTAGATTGGGTAAGAACCCCTGTTGCATGGCCTTGTCTTTTAGAGACAAACAATTTGAAAGGTTTTGTATAGTCTGGTAGGCCCAAGGCAGGGGCAGAAGCAATTGCACGTTTAAGAGATTTGAAGTTATCCAGAGCTTCATTGGTCAGACAGAATGGGTCTGACTTGAGTGCATCATAGAGAGGTTGCATAAGCAGAGAGGCTTCTGGGATCCATGCTCTGCAGTAAGAAATGAGGCCTAAGAAGGCATGAAGAGATTTTGAAGTCCTTGGAGGTGGGATATCCAGTACTGCTTTTCCCGGTCCCGAGTAAGATGTCTGGTACCTTGAGATAGGCAATGTCCAAGGAAAATTACTGAGGGTTGGCAGAATTGCAGCTTGATAAGTGAAGCTTTGCATCCTTGTTCTGCCAAATAGCAAAGGAGACTAATTGAACACTTTTCAGTAGTGGGTATGTCATCTCCACAGAGCAGTAAATCATCCACATACTGGAGCAAAACAACTTCTGGGTGTTCAGCTTGCCATGGGTCAAGAATGGTGCTCATGGCTTTTGCAAATTGACTTGGTGAATTTTGTGCCCCTTGAGGCATAACAGTCCAGGTATACTGTTGCATTTCATGGGTGAAGGCAAACAGGTATTGACAAGATGGGTCCAGTGGGACACTGAAAAAGGCATTAGCCAGGTCAATGACTGTGAAAAACTTTGCAGATGGTGGGACTCCAGAGAGCAGAGTGTGAGGGTTTGGTACAAGAGGGGTGTCCAGGACAGTGGCTTCATTAACGGCACGGAGATCCTAAACCATCCTGTACTTCTCTGGCTCACCATTTGGAGTTTTCTTTTTCACAGGAAATAATGGAGTATTGCATTCAGATTTACATTTCACTAGAGCACCCTTCTCCAAGAGTGCTTTGATTTGGATAGAAATGGCTGCAGCCTGTGCTGGTTTTAAAGGATATTGTGGTTTTCTTGGTAACTTAGCTCCTGGAATAAGCTTTACCAACACAGGAGGGACATTTAGGTGACCTATGTCCTCTGGGCCTGAGGACCATAATTTAGCAGGCACCTGTGATTTCAATATTTCTGGAAAATTGGACCTCGGTTCTGCTGCCTCCCCACGGGATCCCTCTAAATGCAGCATCAGAGGTAAGGAGCACAAGGCTGAGGTGTCTGATTCAGATAGAGGTGTAGACATTTCTACCTGTCCATCTGGAGTGAAGGTGATAGAGGCCTGTAGGCGTGAGAGAACATCAGCACCTAACAGGTTAATTGGGCATGTGGAGGATACCACGAAACGAGCAAGCAGGCTAGAGCCAACTCGTAGTGGAGTTGTTAAAGGGCTGTGTCTTGGCTGGCCATCCACTCCAACACAAGAGACATCAATATTGGACAGAAAAGATGGGTCTGGCAGGTCTTGTTCTCGCAGAACACTACGGGCTGCACTTGTGTCAACAAGAAATGTGGTTGGTTGGCCCTCAATGGGTAAAGTCACTGTAGCAAGTGGCCCCCCCTTATCCCCTGCAGACACTGCCATGACAGGGGTTAATGACACAGGCTTGCCAATTTCCTAATCATCTGGTTCCTCAACTATTGGAACCTGTTGAGTGGCTTTGGGAGCCGGGGCAGGCTTGGACGGCTTCCTGGGCTCTCTTGGCTCTCTTTTAGGCTCTGGGCAGTCACTTCTAAAGTGTCCCTTGGCTCCACAATTGAAGCAATGTCCATCCTCAGGTTTGGTGCCTTTTGGGACAGGGGTGGAGCGGGACACCATGAGAGGGGCTGAGGTGGGTCTTCTCGGGGTCTGGGCAGATTCCAGACCTCTAGCAACTAAAAGTAAAGTATCCAGAGGAACAACCTTATATTCAGGGCGTGCAGCAATGATTCCCTTACGTATGGAGTCTTTAACACCTTGGACAAATGCACCGGACAGCAACCAAATGCAACCTTTCCACTGATTCACCTTTATCTTGTATAACATCAGTAAGGCCAGCAGCCTGATCTGCAAGCTTGTCCTTAGCCCATTCTCTTAACTGGTTGCAAAAAGTCACTCCGGAGGGGTAATCAACATCACTGGAGAGCAGATCTGTACTGAGGTGGCGGGCCTATTGCTGACTGAACCTTGGGAATGGACAATTCCTGGGCGCCATTTTGGGGCGCTGGCTGAGGAAACACCCCAGCAACACAATTATTATGATACACAAACAATTTCACACCTTTGTGATTTATTTCTTCCTCAACCCAACCTTCTTGCTGAATAGCCTTCGCTACTCTGTACCATGCTTCAGCAGTCTTTAATAAATCATTATCTGTAAGCTTGCCTTTCTTCTCTGTCAGTAATCTACGCCAGCTTTCTGGTTGTAATCTACCACATGAAGGCACAGCAATTTTACACACTTTCGCAATTCTTTCAACACCTTTAACCATTTCCTCTCCCTCTCTGTCCTCAACTAAATCACATGCGAGCCAGCCCCTACCGGGCTTACTCAATTCCTGTCCCATATTCCCCCTCCCCCCTATACCAGCATCCTAGATATAGGGATAGAAAAGGAAAAAGGAACAAGAGCGTCTACAATGCTCGACTGCCACTCAAGGAAAAGGGTGGGTCCCCCCCAGGGTGGGTCCCCCCCCCTCAAGTGCGTCTTCCCAGGTCCCCCCCTCAAGTGCGTCTTCCCAAAACGTAGACTAGTCACTGAATCCGCCTACCCGAGGTGGTAGACACGGATTGGAGCGAGGTGAGAAGTGTGTGACCAATCACTTCTCTATCAAGAGAAATAGGAGTGGATAGAATAATAATATAGGAAGTGTAGAAAAGGGAAAAGGCAAGGAAAAATCCTTAGAGACAGACACAGGAGTTTAAATAACTCCTAATTAAACAAACAAGACAACAGTACAATTGAAATACAGTGCATGCATCACAGTTCAAATAAAATCAACAGTAAACCTTTCCTTTACTCGTGTGCTTACTCCAAAGTCACCTCCCTCAATCCCGTAGTGCCCCTATAAAACCCACTTATAGGTCTCACTACCACGTGGTGCGGGAGACAAGCAATGCCTGCCTGAATCCCCCCGCCACAAATAAAAGAAAATTGGAATTCCACCAGCCTCAGCGCTCGAAGCTGTGGGTTACCACCTCTCTGCAAGCAGAGTTACGTGCACAATGACGCTAGCTAGGCTATCAAGGTGACACAAGAAGGATCACAGGAAATTATGAGTCTACACAAAATCCACAGTTCCAACACTCCTCTTTTTCCTTACAGCCACAGCCACGAGGCTCCTAAAAGAGGTAAACAGGCAAAGAAGACCCCCAGGAAAACTTCCACAGGTCAACCCCCCTTTTTCCTTACAGCCACAGAGGAGTAAAACAGGCAACAGGACTCCAGGCAAATCCCCCGGGTCCACCCCCCCCTTTAACCCAAAAAGGGGGTAAGCAAGCAAACAGTCAAAACAGAGAACCCCAGGCAAGACCCCTGCAGGTCCACCCCCCTTTATCCCAAAAAGGGGAAAACAGGCAAAACAGAGAACCCCAGGCAAAACCCCCGCAGGTCCACCCCCCTTTATCTCAAAAAGGGGAAAACAGGCGAAACAGAGAACCCCAGGCAAAACCCCCGCAGGTCCACCCCCCTTTATCTCAAAAAGGGGAAAACAGGCGAAACAGAGAACCCCAGGCAAAACCCCCGCAGGTCCACCCCCCTTTATCTCAAAAAGGGGAAACAGGCAAACAATTCAAACACACCCAGGCAACAGATAGACTAAATGCAGGTAAACAAGTGAGTAACGAGGCACCAGGCAAGATTTTACCTGTCTTTGATGTCCTCCCGGGAAGCAGTCACAGACACGTGGACGGGTCAATCAAAGGGGCTCTGCAGAAGTCTCTACCGTGTACCTGGAGGTGATCAATCTCCTTTCCTTCCCCCTGGATTCCTCCGTCCACCCTTGTCTTCCTTAGGACGGCTCACCGGCCGGACATAGCCCGATGCCCCACGTTGGGCGCCAAGGTTGTTATGGTACTTTTTAGCAGTAAACCAAAATGTTTAAATGTCTATCTGTTCCTGTCCAAATTAAGAAAATTGAATTGCGTATATACGCTGAAGTAATTAAGTCTGACACATGGAGTTCAGGTTAAAATAACTTCGAGAAAATTTATTGGCAAGTGAAGTAAAGCGGGCGCGCAGGCCCTTTTAAGAGGCATTTTACGTCATCATTGATTATCAATATATTAGTGAATAAACATCATTAATTGGGTTAATTGTTAAGTGTCTGAATTAGTGTCCACCTATCAGTATAATTAATTGGCTCAAAGACTAAGTGGTTAGTCCCGTGCCCACCCACCAAGAGGTGGTATTCTTTTGGACACGGGTGGGGACAAGGGGGTCTGGAGCGTCATTTTACACGGTCAGTGATCTCAGATCTCGTGGCCAGGTGCAAGGTCTCTTATGAATAGAACATTTCATTACTACTGTGTTCTCATGGCCTTCAAATTATACTATGTTGCGAGTTAGGGGAAAGTCAGCAGTTCCTGAGTTAGTCATGTCTTTATAGAAAATACAGTCTTTGTCCATTGTTAGATGTGCTGGGAAATTCTGTCATGTAATGTAGTTTTAAAATGGAGAAGTTAGGTTATGAGGACAAAATGGAGGAATGAAGAAGTCAGGTTAGGAGGACAAAATGGAGGATTTGTCACGGTATGAAGTTAAAATGGAGTTAGTACAATAATTCAATACAAGTACAATAAAGATTTTTAATAATTCTACATCACTACTTGTGTAAGGGGCAAAGTAATCGTATAAGGAGTAAGGCTTCAGTAGGAACTGGAATAGTATAAAAGAGCAAGTCGGTTGTGGTGTGCCGATACCGACGATACGGTAGGCCTGTAAATAAAGAGGGCAAAAAGTGAATAACAAAATATTTATTACAGTCAACAATATATACAATTATCCAGATATGGCTTTAAATGCATTTCTTAATTCTTGTGTTGGTTTGGGTATATATGTAGTATAGGCGGATGACTTCCAACGTCCCAATGACTTGATGACGTGTACTGGTACGTTTGCGCTGGATGCGGTGGAGGCTGCTCCTATGCGAAACGAGTGACCAGAGTAGTGAGAAGGTTTGAGACCCAGCATTGTTAGCAGGGATCGTATATATCTCATGAATGCCGTGGTGGTGAGTACTGCGTGCTGCAGTTTGAATAAAGGTTGTGATGGTAGTGCTGTGGTGTTTAAGAAGATAGGCATCTAAGGCTGCTACTGGACACCATTTGTTTAGGGTAGGGTAATATGTGATCTCTACTGGATGCGCATGTTGGCTTGTCTTTGACTGGGGTAAAGAGAGTATGTAGTGGTCGCCGTGTTTGTGTAGCAGGCCTCTATCCTTTTGAGTAGTAGTGACAGTGGTGAACTCCCTTGGCCTGAGGAACCCATAGAAGGCTTTGTACATGGCTGTTTTAATGACTGAATTGGCGGTAGAGTGGAAAGGCCTGGAATCTAATAGGTCGGATAATGACTGAAAACGTTTATTGTCTAAAGGTAATCGCTGTGGTGGTCGTGGAGGTACGGATTTTTGGATACCTCTGAGTATATTCTTTACCTGGTATGATGACATGAAGCTATGTGTGTTAGGTCTTAGGGTTAGTATGTGATGTTGCATGCCTGATATAACTTAATTGTGTTATATGATAAGTGTAATTTAAGGTGGCAAAAGGAAGCGAAAGCTATAATAGATGTCATAACGAATGGTTGTGATATGTTGTGATCGGCGAGAAATCTATTAAATAGTGTGAAGGCTCTGTTATATGTAGTTTGAGTGTTGTGTGATAGTGCTAATGTGGCTAGATCCCTGCTATGTTCCATTATTATGTCTAGTCCATGATTAGTTGTGTGGCCTTTGTTGATTATTTGACATGTGGCTTGATTATCTGAGTGGCAGCGAACAGACAAGCCTGACCATTGATGTCCCCATGCCACAGCAGCTGCTACAATAGAGTAGATTTCAAAGAGGGCTGAGGTTGTGAAAAAGTGTTCTAAGTCACGGACTTCTTCAGGCCACTTACCCCAAAGCCATTTGTTACCAAAGATGGCTGAAAAGCCCTTGTTGGATGCTGCGTCTGACCATATGGTTGGCAACGTGTCTGATAATGCGGGGAGGAACACACTTTTACCATTCCAGCTGGTCAAGAACCTCCTCCACATTTGTAGGTCTGCTGTGGCTTGTAGATCCATGGACAGTCTGTGGTTCTCGTGTTGAAAGTGGGGAAAAAGACAAAGCAGTCTGGATATGAAAGCCCTTCCTTGAGGGATGATGCGCATGGCGAAGTTTAAGGAACCTATAAGGGACTGGAGTTCCTTGCGGTTGCAAGTACCTGGGAAAATGTAGTGGTTTATGCTGTTGATAATGTTGTCAATTTTGTCGTGTGGTAAGCTTGTTTGCATGGATGCTGAGTCAAGTTGTATACCCAGGAATGTTATGATGGTGTCAGGACCTTCGGTTTTCTTGAGGGATACTGGGACACCCAAGTGGTTGAATAGATTAATGGCTTCTTTGAGACTGCTGGGCGGAAGTGAGTTCCCTTCTATCATCAGAAAATCGTCGAGGTAATGGATAACTATGGGGCATCTTGAAATGTTTAGTAGTACCCAGCAAAGTGTTTCAGTGAAAGTGTCAAAAATCTTTGGGCTACTTTTCGACCCAAAGGTTAAGCGGGAGAAGAAATAGTATTTGTCTGCCCATTTTATACCATGTAGGTGCCAGAGTGTAGGGTGGATTGGTAGCAGTTTGAAGGCATTTGTAATGTTGGTTTTACTTAACCAAGCTCCAACCCCAGTTTGTGTGATGGCTGTAATGGCGTGATCAATGGTGGCGTATTGAAAGGAAAATTCTTCGGAGGGAATGAGGGAGTTGAGACTTGGGGTAGCGGAGGTATGAGGGGCTGAAAGATCAATAATGAGTCTTTGTTTGAGGGAAGTTTTTCCTGTGACAATCCCGATGGGGTTTGTACGCCATGATGTAAATGGTGGGGTTGTGAATGGTCCGAACACGAACCCATCTGCCAATTCTTGGGCTATTAGGGTATTTACTGCTGTTGGGTTCTGGTTCGCCGACTGTAAATTTGGGCATTCTAGTTGGCCAGTGGGCATGTGTATGATGCCTGTGTGGAACCCTTCGTTGAATCCCGTGATAAGAAACTCTACCAGATGTCTGGATGGGTGATTGGCTAGTAGTGCTGCTAGAACATCAATGTTAACAGACGTTAGGTATGGTTTAGGGTACATTTTATTAGGGCACATGGATTTAGCATGTGCCCTGAAACATTGTGAACAAATATGCAACAATCTACATGCACTGAAACTACATGTGCCACCGTTAAAATTATTGCAAATCTGTGATTTGCCGAAGAAAATTATGGAACGGCCAAGTTTGTCTCTGGCGTTCTTCCCTGTTCTACCAGCGTAGCTAGTGCTGGGAGCTTGACTGTGGTTGTCTGCAGTGCTAGAACAAAAATTTGTGGTGTGTGTAGTAGAAGAGCACGATACACAAGCCGGTGTTTTGAGCCCTGCGAAGTGTCTGCAGAAAATTTCTGTGTCTAATCTGCTCCAGTTGATACGGGTACCATACTGGGAGAGAGCGCCAGCCACTTTGGTGGAAAACGACCTGTGGTAGTCGTAAAAAGCCGACCCACCATATTTGTTACCAAGGTCCACCAGCTTGTGCATGTAATGGTCAAATTCCTCTCTTCTATTAGGGTACACTTCACACATAACATCTCTGAAAATACCAAAGGCTAAGACAAATTCCGAGATGGTCAGTTTACGGTTCAACCTGGAGTCTTTAGATCTGACCACCACCGATACCTCATCATACATGTAAGTCTTGTTTTCTACCACATCCTGGGAGGCAATTAGTAAGGATGCTAGGTTGACATCCTCCAGGATGTCTTTCTTGATGTGGGCTGGGATAGTGTGTGTGGGATCAACGTCATGGGTATCTGATGAGTTAACGTTACCCGTAGCCCGTGGTTCGACTGGTGTTGTTTGAGCGGTGTCGGGAAGGCCTGCCTTGGTGAGGGCTGTGGTCTCCGCCTCGAGATTAGCCAGTCTGTCGTTGACCTTGCCCATGGAGCTCATGAGTGAGGCCAGCATAGCCTGGATGTCCCCCGAACTGGTGGTGCTGGGGCCTTCCCCTACTTCCGTGTTGTTTGTTGTCGTGCTTAGGAGTCTAAATAGCTCCGCTTTCCTTGCCAGTACCCTCAGTTTAAACCCTCTATTGTTCATACCAAACAACAAACATGATGTGCATGTCCTTAGCAATGTATCAGGGGACAGATATCTGGCCACAGACAACCTAATACAAATTAAAGTTACGTTTGAGCACAGATCACAGACACGCTCCTAAGCAGCCATACTCACACAATGTGATATGCACAACTCACCAACCTTGTGCTCAATCATTCTCATGGGACCATCTAGGGAGGAAATCTGTTAAGGATTTGTAAAACCCATTTACGCATGCTAGTGAACTGATAACGCATTGTACCAGCCTATGTCAATTAACATCCTGATAACAATGTCAAGTTGTCTCATAAGGAACCCTGTAAGATGCATGTTCACAATATGTCACTGAATGTTTTTGTTATCTAAGCTTCTGTTATATAAGCAATGTCATCATCATTTATGAAAATCTTGAATAAAAACAAAATAAACATTTTTTATTTTAGAGGTATTATATGTATTGCCCCCTCTTCTCACTATTATTAGGGTGAGGGGGAAAGAAAGGGTCATTCATTTTTAATGTGTGACCCCCTAGACACATGGGGAGGAGGGAATAAACATGGAACTATTTGGGGGGGGGGGGGTGAAAATAGCATGTCCACTCCCCCATAGCATCTATAATTAGAGTTGGCACCCACCGCCAACACTAAAGCTTCCCCCTACAATTATTATAATGAAGGCCTCCAACTTCCGCTAACGTGTGAGGCCAGGTTAAGGACATTAGGTTCTCCCTCTGAATATTATAATGGCCCCTAGTGGGGGTAGGAAGGACATAAGGATGTCCACATTTATTTTATTACATATAGTAAATAAATAAATAGTAAAGAATACAGCAGTCAATATACAAATAATATAAGCAAAGATACGATACAATGAGGTATGTCATAGAAGAAGGGCCACATGACTTGCAAATAACAGTTTCAAAAAACCAAGAAATGGTAAGAAAAATAATTAACAGTTTCATTATAATTGCATTATGTTCATGTTTAGTTCATTAACTTTACCAGTTTAACAAATATTCTCACAGGTAGATACTGATACTATGTATCCACAGTGTAACAAATAACCATTCTATATTACCGGTAATACTTAAAAATAAAAGTACTATTAATGCGTCACTGTTCACATTATTCACATTTCTCCATGGACATAAGCAGAACATTTTAGTGTGGGTTATTCATAGAACTGGGAATTGTGGAGAATTGACAAGGGATTTGCTGCTTCAAATGCAGAACTTGAAAACAATCTCCATGTCGACTAATTCCAACTTCTCTTTTTTGGCATAAACAATGCATTTCCCCTATTATTTCTTTGTGATTTAGAGAATAAACCCTTTGTTTGGATATTTAAACAAAACATCACTCTGCTTTCATGTGATCATTACACAAGTGTTTTAATGAATCCCACTAGACATCCTTTCTTTAAAACTGTGGGAAAAAAAGGCTTTTTTCAGTATCTAAAAAGATATAGTAGAAAAGGGTGCGCCTTAAAAGAGTGATATTTAAAGTGACAATACTTTATACAGATGGATAATATAATACAGTCCAGGTAACTCAACACTAGTCCAAAATAGTGTAATTCACAGCAATAGGGAGAGTTCTTTGTGGAACGGCAGATAGGATGTATGATAACGAGTGTAGGCTGGTGAATCCAATGGAACATATAGGGAAGAAACAAAAAAAAAGCACTCCAATGGTACAGTATGTAAATGTAATCAATTTCTGAGGTTACAATATAAGGAACTACTCACAATATCCAGAGCTTAAATCCAGCTCTGGTTTGGAATGCGTGAAGTGGAATAATCCCCACTCAAGGATATGTAGAGTTCCTCTGGTTTTCAGGTATATATAACAGCAGAGTAGTCCAACTCGGAAAAGGGGGAAATAAAATATAGTGCTCACTGCATCTATATATTGAAAAGGTAAAAGGTATGAAATATACTCACAGTATTTTGAGCAGGCTCACTGCTCGATGTATAGCGTATGGGTGGTTTAATCCCCACCTAGGGATTCTTTGTGCTTTTTATAGGCAATAAAAATAATGATGTCAGGTCAGGATCATAAAATTAAATAAAAAGGTGAAAGGAAAGAATATGGCAGCAGTAGTGTTAAAAGTCAAACATTCCTTTATTATCACAAAATTAAAAGGTTTCTAGACTCGTTTCGCCTAAACAGGCAAAGCCTGAAATTGTCTGTTTTTAGCACGGAGAAAGTGGGCACCTTACGGCTCTTGGGTAGCAATTGTTAGCCTGTCTATCCTTTACCTTCCCTCCAAAAAGTGCTCTTCTAGGTGGTAAATTGTAGGAATAAGATTGGCCATTAATTTCACCAGACAAACTCAGAGTTCCATGAAACTGGCGCCTAATCCTGCTGCGCATGTTGGGGCTGCCCGGCCTCCTGTGTTAGTTTTATGGGCTGTAGATAGAGTGCTCAACATTGGAGACACGATGGGAATGGTAGAGGTGTTCAGGGGGTGATTAGCTCTGTTGTAGAGGTTGCAAATTGGAGTACTGCACCATTAAATCTGCTTTCCCAGCACAGGCTCCACCACAAAGACTTTCTTTGTTTATTGTTCCAAAAAAACATGGAACATTATCAGGGTGAATTACTAAAATGAGAATTCAAAGTGAATTTAAAATTTTAGGCCAAAGTAGTCAAACTAGATGCATAGGTGACTTAGTCAAAATTTCCAAATTGGATATTCTAGAATTACATTTTAAATTCACTTTGAATTAATTTTGAATTCTCACATTAGTGAATAATCCTGTATGAATAAACATGCACACATCTTCCAATGGTCCTTAGTATGATTTAATACTCATCCAAAAGATGTTGGAGTTGTTGACATTTTTATTGGTTAATACACTTATTAACCCCTTAAGGACACATGACGCAAATATTCCGTCATGATTCCCTTTTATTCCAGAAGTTGTGTCCTTAAGGGGCTAAAGAACTTAGAGAAAGTGAATAAAACTCATTATTCAATAAAGGCTTTTTATACGTCTTTTTGACTTCTTGAATGAATGTGACATTGATCTTCAGGGGCATACAAAAAAGTATTACAGTAAAATGACCATGAGAAATGAAACATTGGAACAATACAAGTATAATATAAAGATGTGCCTATCCACGGATTAGCAGGAATTACTGTAATCTGCAGAATTTTGAAAAAAATTAATTGTACACAAGTGGAAATAACTTTGTTTTCTGTGAGGACATCTTATAAAAGAAAATATATCATGTATGGCCTATGAGTTTACTTCCTATTTAAGTCTGGTTATTACTACATGTAAGGCTTTGATTATTGATTGAAGCATAGTTGCCCCGGAGTGCCATTCTATGAGATTCGCAATGTCTGGACATTTTCAGGAGGGACAGTGCAGTATTCAAGAAAGCATGAATTATTACAAGCAATCGGTCTGACAAATGCACGCAGTTGAGATCAAATGCAGTGTGCCTAAACTCTAACCAACTGAACATGTACTATCAAGCTGTTAATGCACTGAATACATCCTATGTTGTTCTGGAAAAGAGGGACACCAGAAGGAAAATACAAAAATATAACGTCCACATCTGTACTGTCACACATAAAAATGTACACTTGGAAGGCTCATGGCATAGAATGCAAGGGGGATGGGGTAAACAATATAACAGGGTGATGTAAGGGGTAACGTCGCCCTCCAGTCTTCATGGTGTAACATTCAAGACAATATTATCTGGAAAAAAAAATAACTAAATTTTACAAACATGTTTTATCTTCATCACATACCTTTTAAAATCGTTCAACAAGAATTTACACAAAAAACATTACTGTAAAAACTAAAAAATATAACACTGTTTTTGACTAAAGTAACTCACCCTATCCTGGTTTCTTCCATGAAACTTTAAAAACAAAAATAAAGCTTACATCTCCACTCCAGCACAGAGGCCAAATTCTCTCCTCAGCCTTCTCCTAGTCTGCTGATGTCAATATCTCTTCATTAGGAGGAATTATTTTTAGGATGAACAGGCTGAGAGGGGGATATGGGAGGGGGCTATTGTGCCACTGGACACCTGTCACTAGCATGCTATGCGTATTGACATTAGACATCCGATATGGACAGAACTGACTTTACCAGCCCAGAACCTTTGTTATGGCTTGCTGACAACGTCCTAGTGACACTGTTGGAGGTGGAGAGACTTTTAGGGTAACAAAGGGGTTAAACTCAATATGTGCAGCATTTCATAGTGAAATGCTGTAATACAGACTCCAGGTTCCATGACCACTTCATCAGTGAAGTGGTCATGGTGCATGGAGTAACCCTTTGATTTAATTTCTCTGAGAAATTAAATGATTATTTACATTCAAAGGTGAGGTCAGGTAACTTAAAAAGTGTATAACGATAACTCATTCTACCTATAGGTTCCAAGAGTTCTGAGAGTTCCAGAACCGCTCTCTTCTTGACAGAGATCTCAGATGTTCCACTGGGAGACTGCTGAAGCCACTATCCCAACTTGGGGGTTACAGCCTTGACTGCTGGTATCACAATTGGGACTACTACATTCTGACACATACTTTATAGCTTCTCTTTCAGTCTTTGGTATTTGCCCATGTTGTCATATTCTTTCTGATGTTATGATCACTTAGTATTGCCAGATCCAGGGCCTGAGCTACCATTAGGCGAATAAGGCATTCGCCTGGGGCGTCCTCCGGTAAGTCTCCTAGTGGTTTGCCCTGCTGCTATCTGGGGATGCTGTGCTGGGTGAGCGGCTCCTTAGCCACTCCCCCAGCGCAGCCATTCACCTTCTGGGCTCCTCTTTGCTGCTTGCCTGCTCAGGGAGTGGTGTTTGCTGTAACCCCAGCACCCGAGCAAAGCACTGTGCTTCATGCAGGCATGGGAAGCTGGGATATGACTTGGTATCCCGGCTGCTCCCTGCCTGTGAACACAGGAAGCACTCTGAGGGGAACAGGGAGCAGCCTGTGCTCACAGTGCACGGTTCTCCTGCTTCCCCCTACCAGAAACAGAGCAGCTACCAGCATGCTGGACTTATTCTCCTCTTCACAGCACCCAGGTATGGCAGGATAAGGGGGATTGTTTATTGTGTGCATGGTTGTAAATTGGTGTGTGTTTTAAATTTCTGTATTTGTGTGTGTTAATAATGTGTGACTATGTAAAGTGATGTGAGTTTGTGTCTGAGTGACAGTGTGTGTATGTGTTAGTCAAAGTGTGTAAGTGACACTGTGTGTGTTAGTGAGAGTGTTCAAGTGACAATGTATAAGGGACTCTGTGTGTGTGTGTGTTAGTGAGAGTGTGCAAGTCACAGTATGTGTTAGAGTGTGTGCTAGTGAAAGTGTGCAAGTGACAGTGTGTGTTAGTGAAAGTAAGTTACACTGTAAGTGACTGTATGTGTGTGTGTGCGAGAGAGTGTAAAAGACAATGTGTATGTTGGTGAGAGTGTGTATATGTTAGTGAGAATGCAAGTGACACTGTGTAACTGACTCTGTGTGTGTGTTAGTGAGAGTGTGTAAGTGACAATGTGTATGTCAGTGAGAGTGTGTATATGTTAGTGAAAGTGTGTAACTGACAATGTGTAGGTCACTGAGTGTGTGTGTTAGTTAGAGTGTATCTCTTTCATTCCCTAAATGTGTGCTCAGTATGTCTCTCTCCTAAAAATGTTTCCCAGTCTCTGTTTCTTAAATATATCAACAGTCTTTCTATCTTTTCCCTAAATGTCTCCCCAGACTGTTTCCGTTCTTTCTCACTGTGCGTCTGCTTTCAATTAAAGGGACACTATAGGCACCCAGACCACTTTAGCTGATTTAAGTGATCTGGATGCATTATCCCAGTGCCCTTACACTACAAAGGTAATTATTGCAGTATTTAACAAACTGCAATAAATGACTCCACCTCTAGTGGCTAATCGTGAAGACGTCTAGCGCCATGCAAAACCCTATAGGAAAGCATTGTATAATGCTTTCCTACGGGGAAATCCTAATGTGAGCGCGGCCATTGAGAAGCGACGGCCGAGGGACATCAACGCTGGACCCAGGTAAGTGGCAGAAGAGGTTTTGAATCCCTTCTGCACCATGAGGGGGGAGGTGCGCGAGACGGAGAGGAAAGCTATAGTACTAGGAAAACAATTTTGTTTTACTGACACTACAGGGAGTGCAGAATTATTAGGCAAGTTGTATTTTTGAGGATTAATTTTATTATTGAACAACAACCATGTTCTCAATGAACCCAAAAAACTCATTAATATCAAAGCTGAATATTTTTGGAAGTAGTTTTTAGTTTTAGCTATTTTAGGGGGATATCTGTGTGTGCAGGTGATTATCACTGTGCATAATTATTAGGCAACTTAACAAAAAACAAATATATACCCATTTCAATTATTTATTTTTACCAGTGAAACCAATATAACATCTCAACATTCACAAATATACATTTCTGACATTCAAAAACAAAACAAAAACAAATCAGTGACCAATATAGCCACATTTCTTTGCAAGGACACTCAAAAGCCTGCCATCCATGGATTCTGTCAGTGTTTTGATCTGTTCACCATCAACATTGCGTGCAGCAGCAACCACAGCCTCCCAGACACTGTTCAGAGAGGTGTACTGTTTTCCCTCCTTGTAAATCCCACATTTGATGATGGACCACAGGTTCTCAATGTGGTTCAGATCAGGTGAACAAGGAGGCCATGTCATTAGATTTTCTTCTTTTATACCCTTTCTTGCCAGCCACGCTGTGGAGTACTTGGACGCGTGTGATGGAGCATTGTCCTGCATGAAAATCATGTTTTTCTTGAAGGATGCAGACTTCTTCCTGTACCACTGCTTGAAGAAGGTGTCTTCCAGAAACTGGCAGTAGGACTGGGAGTTGAGCTTGACTCCATCCTCAACCCGAAAAGGCCCCACAAGCTCATCTTTGATGATACCAGCCCAAACCAGTACTCCACCTCGCTGGCGTCTGAGTCGGACTGGAGCTCTCTGCCCTTTACCAATCCATCCATCTGGCCCATCAAGATTCACTCTCATTCCATCAGTCCATAAAACCTTAGAAAAATCAGTCTTGAGATATTTCTTGGCCCAGTCTTGACGTTTCAGCTTGTGTGTCTTGTTCAGTGGTGGTCGTCTTTCAGCCTTTCTTACCTTGGCCATGTCTCTGAGTATTGCACACCTTGTGCTTTTGGGCACTCCAGTGATGTTGCAGCTCTGAAATATGGCCAAACTGGTGGCAAGTGGCATCTTGGCAGCTGCACGCTTGACTTCTCAGTTAATGGGCAGTTATTTTGCGCCTTGGTTTCTCCACACACTTCTTGCGACCCTGTTGACTATTTTGAATGAAATGCTTGATTGTTCGATGATCACGCTTCAGAAGCTTTGCAATTTTAAGAGTGCTGCATCCCTCTGCAAGATATCTCACTATTTTTGACTTTTCTGAGCCTGTCAAGTCCTTCTTTTGACCCATTTTGCCAAAGGAAAGGAAGTTGCCTAATAATTATGAACACCTGATATAGGGTGTTGATGTCATTAGACCACACCACTTCTCATTACAGAGATGCACATCACCTAATATGCTTAATTGGTAGTAGGCTTTCGAGCCTATACAGCTTGGAGTAAGACAACATGCATAAAGAGGATGATGTGGTCAAAATACTAATTTGCCTAATAATTCTGCACTCCCTGTATAGGTTCCCTTTAATGTCTACTCAGTGTGTCTCTTTCTATAAATGTCTCTTCATTGCATTTCAGAGTTTAGTGAATAAACCTCTGTGGGAATGTAGTTGCATTCATGAGGGGGTGGCAAAATGGATTGTTGCCTAGGGCGGTAGGAATCCTTGCACCGGCCCTGGACAGATCCACCACTGTTCAGCAGGAATAGTAATGTTTAGATTCAAGGCTAACACGCCTCTAGTGGCTGTCTCCATTACAGCCACCAGAAGCGCTTCCACCCCAATAGCCGAGTTAAATACAGCTATTCAATCAGCTTATCTCATAGTTGACCATTTGAATTGCACAGCATGGCGTTTTGCCAGGCACACACACGGATCCCTAAATTTTCCCCTAAAGGTAAACATTAGATTGTCTGAGGTCATCTACACCCAGTAGTGGAGCAGCATCATGGAGACTGGTGACTGGCTGAAAGATAAGTAAATATCACCTTTCGAACCCTCACATGGTGTGGGGGCACTAAAATAGGTAGATAAAAAATATTGAGTTAGCTATGCATGCTTGTATAGTGTATATTATGTGTGTAATAGTGTAAGTGGTAGTGTGTGTGTTTGTGTGTACCTACCTGTCTCTTTTGAGTTACCCATTCTGGACCAAGTCCTCTCCATTCTCCTGGTGAGTTCTCTCCCCTCTCCCTACAGGTGATGGCTGTGTTCAGTCTGAGGGGGTGGGCCCATGCACAGTTCAGGCTTCCTCAGACTAAATGCAGCGATCCCAGAGCTTCTCTTCCAGTCAGCGAGCAGCAGACACATGGCAGCAGGTAGGGAGGGGGCTATTAACAGGCAGTGTAGGTGCCATAAGCAGGCATTATGTGTAGCTCTTCCACTGATTTCTACTTTAGCCAGGAAGTGTTTAAAGGGTTTCTCTGGCCAAAAACAGTGTCTTTTTGGTGGAAGTAACACTTTCTGAAAGTAATCATCGACTCCCTTCTTAAATAAAATAAAAAAGTAAGCCAAAAACTCACATGTGATATACCTCCCAAGTATCCCTATTTAGGAGGGACAAATACAAAAAAATAATAGGAAGTGCCAGCACTCCACTAAAAATTTGGTTGCAGATCTCCAAAGTCTCCTTTGAATTACCTCATGGACAGTATAAAAACAATACAAAACAGTAACACCAAAATAAATGTGAAAAAGATTTATTCAACCTGAATTGAACGAGCAACATTTTGACCCAAACTCAGAGTCTTTATCCAGCCTTATTGATTTATACTAGTTAGAAGGGACAGTCCCGTTGGGTCCAAATCCATGCGTCCCTTCTTTCTATCCTAAATAAAGCAATGTATCTACAAAAAATGTGTTTAGAAATCAGTCTGTGTAAATAAGATGCTCTGTTCTTGTTTTAACCCTTTAAATGCGGAGGACGTACTATTACGCCCTGCAGGAGCCGGCTCTTGTGACCAAATGGCTACTAAAAAAGACTGGACATACCCCATTTGCAATACCTTGGGTTGTCTACTATTGCAAATGGTATGCCAGTATAGGTGTAAATTTAATTCCTGGGCTACTATACAGTCTCAAAGGCAACGTAACCAATCTGGCGAATTTCAATTTCAAATGTAACGTGCTATATTTGACCCTGTAACTTCCCAAAACACCATAAAACCTGTACATAGGGGGTACTGTTTTACACGTGAGACTTTGCTGAATACAAATATGTGTATTTTATTGCAGTAAAAGCAAACAGTATTATGACCTTGACAGTTAAAATGTCATGTAGAAGAAAAAAATAACAAAATTTCTTATTTTCTCCCATTTTTTTCATATTAAATTATGTTTCATAGCTAAATATTTGACATTAAATGAAAGCCCTGTTTCCCCTGAATAAAATTATATATAATAAGGGGAGGTGCATTTAATATGAAAGAGGTGAATTACGGTTGGACAGACATATAGCGCAAATGCCAGGTTTTGTTTACGTTTTGTTCTGTTCAAAACTTGTACATTTGGCTGCGGTCTTAAGGGGTTAAACTAAATTTTAGTTACATACATTGTTATTAGTAAGTCACCTAAATTTTCTCAGAACAGCTCTGGCCCGGTCACATCCCCATCCACACAAATTAAATTGATACCGGAGAAACTGACGGAAGCCAAGCACAGAGAGATGGACACAGGTTTCTTCAGGAAGGAAGAGATTCTTTATTCGATTCACCGACCGGGACTCAGAGGGACTAATGTCACCAAAAAACAGCAAAGTCTGAGTTCTGATCATACAGTGTAGGTCCCTTATATAGGCATGTAGCTCCTCCCATAATCAGTTCAACCTACAAATACTCTTATCTAATCAACCGAATAGAGACTAAAATCCTGTTTGACCACATGGCTTGCCCAGCACAATGGAGGAGGGGACATACTCATATATCCTGTATTCCTACTTATGCTCCTTACACTACTGATTGTATCTTAGCTACGTGTAACTGACTTAACTGGTACATCAACATATGCAAATGCACATACCATGTGGCAATCTTGTCCTAGTAAATTAATTTTTACTGAGATTTCACCACATTCCCCCCTTTGATGCCTCTGATATTTCACAATTCCAGATGCATCACTTAACCATAGTTTGCTTACACCTCAGGTTGCTATGAACCAGACGTGACTTTGCTACTCCCTAACGATATGAATCCCTCAACATTCCTCTTCCTGTACTAGTTCTCCCTGATTTAGAGCCTCATACCTATATATAGCCATTATCTGTGCAGCAGCCTTTCTCTCTGCTATATTCTCTATAATGCTCTGCACAGACCTAACTACCAAAGGAATCAGACATGGTAGGAGAAGGCACAGCATCAAAATTAGCATGACTCCACCTACCAATGCCTTAAGTCCTCCAAACTGCTCATACCAATTACCAAGCCAACTACTTGGATTATACCCTTTCCATACCTGGGTAGGCGCTAGTTTAACCATATGGCTAGTAAGCTCAGCTATTGCTTGCCCTTCATCATCTATTTGAAGACAACAATTGCTTAGGTTAAAGTTCCCACATACACCTCCCTCTACTGCCAATAGGTAATCCAAGGCTAATCTATTTTGGTTAACGGCTGTCCTCATCCTAGTATTATGTTTCGCTAGGAGATTGAGCGCTTGTGATGTCTCATTGGTAATTATCTCAACCACTGCCTGTAACCTTATAATGCGGTTGAGCATATATATTTGGGTTCTATATCCGAAAGTACCATCTTCTGCCCAAGTGGCTGGCCCATAATAATCTATGATACGCTGGGGAGGCCATTCATTATCTTCCCAGGTACCTATCTCTAGGGGTCCCCTTTTCTTCCTATGATTCACATCATATACTTTAACTCCCAAAGTCTCTCCTGTTTCAATAGGCAACAACAAGAAGGATGGTTTGAGCATACCTAACACACATGCCCCTTCCCAGTCCTGTGGTAACTCCGAATAGGCTTTCTTACCACAGATCCAGTACAAATTTGCTGGGGCTTTCCAACTAGATGTAATAGATAAATCAAACCACACGTCCTTTAAATTGGCATAACTTGCAAACGGGTTAGGTGGTTCTGAGACATTTGAAGCAGACCACCAGGTTGTATTCTTTGTAGTATCATCATAAGCTTTTTGCCCTAGACAAGTTAGTTCTCCTACACATGTGTTAAACATTATTCCTTTTCTTGCTATGCAAACATAACCTATAATGGAGGTCTTTAATCGCCACTCAGATTTACCTCAAACACACTTTTGATAATAAGCTTGAGAAGATGTTATCTGTTCAATTGTCTCAGAACCAGAATACATTACCTCCTTTGCTTCCCAGGGCCATTGGTCTCCCATATTAGTACCTCCACACACATAGCAGTTTGTCACATTAAGACTACCAGCAATACTCTCGGCTAGATCAATAAACAGGTTCTTAGCATTATGGGGAATCTTATTTTCTACACTCATCTCTTCATAAAAAGAATGGAAAACCTGATGAGTTTGGGATGCTACGTTATCGGTCTCTATCCCTATAAATAATATTATCCCAGGATCCAAACCCGTCCCATATATCTGGAACCCAAATAAGTTACCAAACTTATCTAATAACTGTTCAGGATTATTAATAAGTATATGGACTGGGTTACACTCCATAGACTTACAATACGGTTTGGTAGGCAACTTAGTAACAATCATATCCTTATCTTCTTCCTTATCTATCTTCTTCTTGAGCTGTATAAACTGGAGTCCATTGAGACAGTGGAGTCGATATAAGTGCAGCTATATGTTCCACATATTCCTGTCTTCCTGATTCAGCGGCACGCTTAGCTGCATTATCTGCCATCCGATTTCCTTTCGTTACGTCACCATCTCCTTTCAGATGCGCCCGACAATGTATAATACCAACTTCTTTCGGTTCCCACACGGCTTCCAGTAGTTGCAATATTTCAGCTGCGTACTTAATTTCTTTACCCTCTGAATTCAATAGTCCTCTTTCTTTATACAAAGCTCCATGGGCATGAGTGGTTAAAAACGCATACTTGGAGTCCGTGTAGATGTTCACTCTTAAATCTTCTACCAATTGTAACGCTCGTGTTAGTGCAATTAATTCTGACTTCTGTGCCGATGTTCCTTTTGACAATGGCCGAGCTTCTATCACCTTGTCTATGGTAGTCACTGCATATCCTGCATAGCGAATCCCTTCTTTCACATAACTACTGCCGTCCGTATAATACTGGACATCAGGGTTCTGGATAGGAAAATCACGAAGGTCCGGTCTACTTGAGAACACTTCATCCATCACCTCCAGGCAATCATGTTGACTCTCAGTAGGTTGTGGCAAAAGGGTAGCTGGATTCAAGGTATTAACAGTCTCTAAATGCACTCTTGGGTTTTCACACAACATAGCTTGATACTTAGTCATGCGGCTATTACTAAACCAATGATTGCCTTTATAGTCTAGCAACGTTTGTACGGTGTGCGGGACTCGCACGTAGGGTTCCTGACCCAGAGTGAGCTTATCAGCTTCGGCTACCAGCAGGGCGGCGGCAGCTACAGCTCTTAGACAAGGTGGAAGACCACTGGCCACTGCATCCAGTTGTTTGGACATATATGCTACAGGTCTTTGCCATGATCCCAAGTACTGTGTCAATACTCCCACAGCCATTCTTCTTTACTCGTGTACATATAAGTAGAATGGACGTGTATGATCAGGTAGACCTAATGCTGGGGCACTCATCGAAGCCTTCTTCACATCTTCAAATGCCTTTTGCTGTTCAGGGGTCCACAGGAAGGGATCGTGTTCTGTACCTTTTATAGCTGCATAAAGAGGTTTCGCCAATATCGCATAACTGGGAATCCATATCCTACAGAAGCCTGCTGCCCCCAAGAATTCCCGCACTTGTCTTCTATTCTTGGGTATTGGTATTTGGCATACAGCTTCTTTTCTCTCTGGCCCCATTATCCTTTGACCTTCAGAGATATGGAATCCCAGATACTTGACAGTTGGCTGACACAACTGAGCTTTCTTCCTGGACACCTTGTATCCTGCCTTCCAGAGAATGTGTAGTAGATCATGTGTTGCTTGCTGACATATTTCTCTTGTAACTGCCGCTATCAACAAATCATCTACATATTGCAATAGTACACACTCTCCTGGGATGGACTTGAAATCCAGTAAGTCTTTACTTAAAGCTGATCCAAATAGGGTGGGTGAATTTTTAAACCCTTGGGGCAGTCTTGTCCAAGTCATCTGGCGTTTCGAGCCCGTTACAGCATTTTCCCATTGGAATGCAAAGATACACTGGCTTTCCACAGCAATTCGAAGGCAAAAGAAGGCATCTTTGAGATCTAAGACAGTGAAATAGGTAGCCCCGCCCGGAATTAAAGCAAGCAGGTTATATGGATTGGGCACAACTGGGTGTATACTTACGACTGCATCATTGACTGCTCTCAAGTCCTGCACCGGGCGATACTCATCTGTACCGGGCTTTTGAACAGGCAGCAATGGGGTGTTCCTGGGGGAAGTACAGAATTTTAGGATACCATACCGTATGAACTTATCCAAATACGATTGTATATTCTTCTTGGCCTTTTGTGGGATATGATATTGCCTTAAGCTCACTGGATAGACCCCAAGTTTCAGTTCGATTCGAATTGGTGGGATATTACGAGCAAGTCCTGGTGGGTTGTTCTCTGCCCACACTCCTGGTATATTAAACAAGGATTCATCACTCCTAGGGTTTTGGCTAGTCAACGCTGTATAAAGTCGCCACTCTTCTTCCTTTGGTACAGATATTGTCATTATACCTGAAGGTCCATTGAACTTTAAAGATGTTGTTCCATTTGGTAGAAACTTTATCTGCGCTTGTAGTTTTGACAACAAATCACGTCCTAACAGTTGGACTGGACATTCAGGCATATAAAGGAATTGATGTTTTACTACATGGCCTCCCAATGTACAGAATCGACTTTTAAGAACCGGTTTAGCAGCACTCCTTCCAGTTGCTCCTATTACGGTGATAGTTCTTCCGGATGGAGGAGCAACTAGGTCAGTCACCACCGAATGTTCAGCACCAGTATCGATCATGAACGCACTCCTTTTTCCCCCTATTGATACATCGACCATAGGCTCCGCTCGGCCAAGGGGGATAGAGCCCGGTCGGTATCAATAGTCCTCCATGACCGTGTCAGACAATCCTACAAAGTCCCTATCTTCTCTATCGCGGGATCTCTGTGCTGCTGGATAATACCTGTCTTCTCTAACACTTCCTCTATTGCTACCATTACTCCCTCCAGGACCTCCTCTACCTCTCGCTCTGCCTCTATAATTACCATATCCTGCCCTAGGTCTGTCTCTCTCATACTGTTCCCTTTGTGGACACTCACTTCTCCAATGCCCTTCTTCCCTACAGTACGCGCACTGATTCCTATTCAGGGGTTCCCTATTCCACTTACTATCACCTTTATCTGCTCCCCTATATACTTCCTTTTCCCTTCTATCTACGTCTGCGATTGCTACCGCAAGCATATCTGCCTTTCTACGCATCTTGCGCTCTTCCTCTTTCTTTGTCTCTGTTTCCCTGTTCATGTACACTTTATTCGCTACCTCCATTAGTTGGGTTATGGACATCCCTACAAACCCTTCTAACTTTTGTAGCTTGCGCTTTATATCTCCGTAGGCTTGGCTGACAAAGGCAGAGTTAACCATCCGGGAATTCTCAGGGCCTCCGGATTAAAGGGGGTATACAAGCGGTATGCCTCCAATAATCGGTCATAAAAGACACTGGGCGATTCATCACATTTCTGCAATACCTCAGCCGTCTTAGACATGTTAATCGCCTTCTTTCCTCCAGCTTTCATGCCAGCAATAATAGCGTCCCTATAAGCTTTTAAATGAACCAAGTCTGCGCCATTGACATTCCAATTTGGATCGGCATTTGGATAATGTGCTGTGGCCCATGCTGCTGGGTTGGCCTGATTTTGTGTACGGGCCACTTCTTCCAGCGCTTTAATTGCCGCTTGGTTTATCCTGGTCCTTTCCTCATTATTAAACAATGTCATAAGCAGTTGCTGGCAATCAGCCCAAGTGGGATTATGTGTCTGGACTATGGAGGTAAACAAATCCGTCATGGCTTGACGTTTTTTGGTGTATGAGGAGTTATGGGTCTTCCAATTAAATAGATCAGTAGTTGTGAAGGGAACATAAACGAATACTGGATCAGCATATTGTATCTGGCCGTCACCGTTAATGTGTGTCGGGCCAGGTGTCAGTCGAAGTGGCATTTGATAATGTCGGGGTTGTAGGGTACCGGTCAATTGTCGGGTTAGTATGGGGCTTCGTTTAGGAACGTCAGTTAGGGGTTCCGGTCGAGGGGTAGTAAGACAAGGGGATGGGGACGCTTTACTGAGGGGGAGGTCGGTGAGTAAAATATTCCGGGCCGGGCTAGGAGGAGCCTGACCAGGAACTAGAAATGGCGCCAAATCTGGGTAGGTGGAGTTGACAGAGGTAGGTACTGAGAGGGGAGGGTTTAAAACAAGAGGGCTGGGCTCTGAGCTAGAGGAGGAAGTAGGTGGGGACAACGGGGCAAGGGGAGGAGCGTTTCCAGCAGCACCTCCTCTTCCGGTGGAGGAGGAGTAAGGGGGTGGCATAGGGATCTCAGACTCAGGAGGCGTGTCCAAAATGGGCGTAATTACGGCCTTAGTGGACAAGCGAGTCCTGGCCACCATGAGGCGACATTGTTCCTCGTGGCATACTCGGATCCATTTTGGCGATTCATTTACGGCCTGCCTCCAACAATCAATATATGGAAACTGGCCGTAAAGTTCAGGCCTACCTGATACAGCCACGTGTACACGCTGTACCAGATTAGGATCCAAACTGCCACATGGTGGCCATGCGACAACCAAAGTAGGCCATTCCCTACTACACAAAGTAATCAGGCGTGCTGGAGACATCTTTACCCCAAAATCACATGCATTATATCCCTTTTTAAAATTCTTTATCATACATCCCAAGGGATCCAAAATGGTCGAATCTGACGCGCCCATACTTAACAATGGAGCGTCGTTTCCAACAGAAACTATACAAACACTCTACCAACGGTCACACCCGTTCCCTCGGCAACAGCACCACGTGGTACAGTTACTAAGTGAAACGCACACAACAAAAGACTCAGGGAATTCCCGTACACACACAGCTGTTACACCAGTCACTAAGTAACTAATACTGTGCCCTTTGGCGAAACTATACAGTCACCCACGCTATAATTCCCTATATTTGAATTACCCATCTATAACATACCCCAGTAACATCGTCTTTACAAACAGTAGTTACAGTACGGTTAGCATAGGTTAAAGTACAATTTAAAGTCACAGTACAATTAGTAGTGGTTATGGTGTTAAAACATGCAACATAGACGACAATTATTAGTACTTATTTACAGTATCAGTAATTATACATGGTTATGGTACCGTGCGCTATAATACAGTTACACACTATTCACACTATCGCTAGACGGCAGAGCTCACGCTATCTAGCAAGATATACACGCTACTACAACAATCTTTAAACACATTTACAATTCCCAACTAATCTATTGGCCAGTACCTTGATGGACTACCTAAAACTATCTACATACGTTTTGTTTAGCCACACTGCCCAAGCACCACATATAGCGAACTAGAGGGCGGAATTTACAACAGCACCCTTTTAGTCTATTTACTCTATCAAAAATCTAGTGGGTTCCAAATTTACACGCCTTCCCACTTAGCCAAGATAGGTTGAGATCTAGCGGACCGAATTTACACAGACGCCGCTTAGTCTCCCGGTCCCTCCGACCTAGCGAACAAAATATACACCCTAGAACGCTAGTCTAGACAAGACACCGGTGTCCGGCTAGGGCTATTTACACCAGAACCCCGCCTGACTCCAAACCAAAATTAAACGGGCTTACTAAAGGGCGTTTAATTGAGCGGTGCGCCTTCGCTCCTTCCCTCCACTGAAGGGGGCAGATTCCAAATAACCCCTTATGGGCCTACCGCACAATCGGTATCCAATACCCCTAGTGGGTCCGCCGTCTAAAACAGCGGTCGTCTTACCTCCTCGTTCCTGAACCTTTGTTCACACTCATCGACGGGGGCACCCCAGCACTTACTATGTAGAGGCCGATGATCTCCTGGACAACAGACCAGTGGCGCCGAGATGAAGGGAGGTCCACGCAGAAGTTCAGGGGTGCAGCCGTAGAGAACATGGGCAAAGATAGACCGTCTCACGCCTCTGCTTCTCAGCTACCGTTGAACGATGAGCTTCCCGGCCCAATGCACCAAATGATACCGGAGAAACTGACGGAAGCCAAGCACAGAGAGATGGACACAGGTTTCTTCAGGAAGGAAGAGATTCTTTATTCGAAGTCTGAGTTCTGATCATACAGTGTAGGCCCCTTATATAGGCATGTAGCTCCTCCCATAATCAGTTCAACCTACAAATACTCTTATCTAATCAACCGAATAGAGACTAAAATCCTGTTTGACCACATGGTTTGCCCAGCACAATGGAGGAGGGGAAATACTCGTATATCCTGTATTCCTACTTATGCTCCTTACACTACTGATTGTATCTTAGCTACGTGTAACTGACTTAACTGGTACATCAACATATGCAAATGCACATACCATGTGGCAATCTTGTCCTAGTAAATTTATTTTTACTGAGATTCCACCACAAAATGTTGTCCATTTGAAATGTTAGGATGTATGCTGTGATTCCATAGAGGGGCCACTTTCTCCCTGCAGCCCGATGCTCATTTGGCTTCACTCCACCCCACTGGAGAAGGAGGATTGCCATTGAGGAAGGGCTGAGGGGAGGACTTGGTGGCCACATATGGGAACCCTGAGGCATTAGTCATCTGTGAACAGCATGCTAAGCTTGCCGATGTCAGATTCTTAATATTCAGATATAACTTTAGCCAGACCGATACCCTCATTCTAGACTAACTAATGACGCTATTGGAGGAAGAGATAAATCTCCAGTAGTAATGTGCATTTTCTGTACGTGTCGTGTTTCAAACTCAAAGTGCTGCATGTACCGACTCCAAGCAATCTGGTCATGTCAAATCAGTGAACTGGTAATGGTGCTTGGAGTAGAACTTCAAGATAAAAAAAACAAAACATGTTTTTGGACTTTTACTTGAAAAATATTTTACTTATCTACAAAAGCTAATGAAAAAAATTGCTAAACAGATTCTAAATGTTGTCCCGAGTTTAAAAACACCCAGTGTTTACATGCATTATTGCTTATTTTTGCAAGTTATAGGCCTATAAATACAAGTAGGAAATTGCTGTTTCAATATATATATATATATATATATATATATATATTTTAAATTTATCAATAGTGACATTGCAACACCGTTATCTGTCATAAATCCTCGAATTACACCTCACATGTACATATTTTTTTTAACCCCTTCAGGACGGGTGACGGACGAGGTCTGTCATCCTGGGGATACCCTTAACGACAGGTGACGGACCTCGTCCGTCACGCGTTAAAATTAACCCCAGATCGCAGCGATTGCGGCGATCGCGGGGTTAATGGTGCTCCGGTCTGCCTCTGTATTAGAGGCAGACCGGGAGCACCGGATCGGGCTGTCCCAGCACATGTGCACGCTCTGACAGCATGTCGGAGCGAGCACATGTGCTCTGTATACTCACCTTCCGCCTCCCTGCACTTCCGGGTTCACTGTGAAGTGTAGGGAGACGGATCAGTGCTGATCCTGCCCCCTGTTAAAAAATAAATAAAGTTTAATTAAAATCCCACCCCCCCTTTACCCCTTTTAATAAAAAATTAACCCCTTCCCTGCCAATTGATCACTGACTAAAATAAATTTAACCCCTGAGGGTTAAAAAAAATAATAAATAACCCTCAGGGGTTTAAAAAAAAAAAATCAGATGACAGTAAAATGTAATCCCTGCCAATTGATCACTGACTACAGTGATCAACTGGCAGGGATAACATTTTACTGTCATCTGATTTTTTTTTTTTTTAAACCCCTGAGGGTTATTTATTATTATTTTTTTAACCCTCAGGGGTTAAATTTATTTTATTAATTAATTTAAATATTTTAAAATTATATATTTAGCTAACTGGGGTGGGTGGAAGTTAGTGGGGGATTTGGGGATTTGGAGTCAACGTTAAAAAAAAGTTTTAAAATAAGCTTTAAAAAGTTAAAAATTACTTTAAAAAAAAAAAAAGTTTTAATAACGTTTAAGTAAAAAGTAAAAAAAGACTTTACCCAGTCCAAATAAAAATTAACCCCTTCCCTGCCAGTCGATCACTGCCTACAGTGATCAAAATACATATCACAGTATTATACTGTGATCTAATTTGTTTTAACCCCTGAAATTAACTTTGATTTATTTATTAACTCTCAGGGGTTCAATTTATTTAATTAATTAAAATATTTTACAATTATATATTTTGCTAGCTGGGGTGGGTGGGAGTTACGGGAAAATGGGGAATTTACGGTTAGTGCTGCTTACTGCTAGTTAGGGGTTAACGGTAAAAAAAAGCTTAGAAAAATGTTAAATCTGTAAAAAAAAGTTTTAAGAAAGTTTAGGAAAGTTTAAAAAAAAATAAGCAAAACAAAAGTTTAAAAACTAGTTTAAAAAGTTAAAAAAGTATCAAAAGTAAAAAAATACATTAAAAAATACTCGTTACCACTATACCTGGAACAAACTAGAGAAAAAATGATCCCACGCTAAAGTTCAAAATATGCCTTTTGAATTACCCCAGGGTGTATTCTTTAATAAATAGTATGTGTTTGGGGGGAAGTTTCAATAACCAACCATCTAAACTACTCCAAAATGGAACATGGACACAGCGTACAACTTCAAAGTTAGAAAAAAAACTGAATGACTGCGTCTCAAATGTGCCCCTTCAACATCCACATATACCTGGCAAAGGTACATACGGGGGTAGTGCTGTACTCAGACCACATAGCTGAGCAATATATGAAGTATTGTACAGTGGTAGCACACATAAGGTTTGCAAAATATACTGCGCAAACTCACTTTGTGTGTCAAAAAGGCAGAAAAAATGCTTATTACCACTACACTTGGTACAAGTTAGCGGAAAAATGATCCCATGCTAAGGTTCAAAATATGCCTTTTGAAATATCCTGGGATGTCATCTTTAAGAAATAGTATAGCTATATGGAGTATTTGGTTTATATAGCCTGGTAAAATACTATAAAATGGGACATGGGCACAGCGCAAAAATGTAAAGTTTGAAAACAAAATGGAATGGCTATGTCACAAATGCGCCCCTCCAATGTCCACATATACCTGGCAAAGGTACATACGGGGGTATTGCTGTACTCAGCCAACATAGCTGAGAAACATATGAAGTATTATACAGTCGTAGCACACATAGGGTTTGCAAAATATACTGTGCAAACTCACTTTGTGTGTCAAAAAGGCAGAAAAAATGCTTATTACCACTACACTTGGTACAAGCTAGCGGAAAAATGATCCCACGCTAAGGTTCAAAATATGCCTTTTGAAATACCCTGGGATGTGTTCTTTAAGAAATGGTATGCCTTTATGGTGTAGTTGTAATATGTAGCCTGCTCAAGTGCTCCAAAGTGGGACACGGACGCATCAAAACCCTCCATGAAAATTCACACTTAAAAACCTTAACTTGTTACGTCTCTTTTACAGCAGTGTAACTTCACAAAATATTGCCAAAGACATACAATGGGGGTGTAATTTTACTCAGAAGACTTAGCTGAGCATAATTTGGGGGGTTTGAACTTAATGGCACATATGAAATATACAAAATGCCCAGCAAAAATGTAATCCGTATGTAAAAAAATGCCCAAAATAATTTTTTACCACATACTTTGCCATATATTGGTGAAAAAATGGGGGCATGTTAAGGCACAATATGAACCATATGAGATACCCTGGAGTGTCTACTTTTACAAATGGTAGGCCTTTGTGGGTTTTTTGTGAACAGTCAAACTGTTATAATACCCCAAATGGAAGCATTGGCTCATTAAATCCGTCTCTCAAAATTCTACTGTGAGTACTGAAAAGGACAGGTCTCCTATATGGCACTGTAGCTTCACGAAATAGTGCCAAAGACACACAAAGGGGTGTCATTTTACTCAGCAGGTGTAACTGAACACAAAATAAAACTTTGTACAGGAATAGCACACACCAACTTTACAAAATACACATGAGAAGTTCTTTGTTATAAGTTTGTGTGCCAAAACCCCCAAAAAACAATTTTACTCCAATATTTAGCAGAGGTTGGCGGTGAAATGACTACGTAGAAAGTGTCAAAACAACCTTAGGTAAATAGCCTGTGATGTCTACTTTATATAAATATATACTTTTGTGTGGCAATTTTGTTTTCTTTTATGGCTATTAAGCTTACAAGACAAACATACCAAATTTTAAAATTGCTCCACATTAAAAGTTTATATTACTCCTTGTGCTTTGTGACCTGTAACTACCAGAAAAAAACAAAACTTTAAATCCCAGACACATTATATATTCTGTAAATCAGAACAACTAAATTAATTTATTTTGAATCGCTTTCTGTAACCTGTACGAATTATGCACACATTATTATTGCAAAAACTAAAAAAAACTATTTGAACATTTTTTTTGCATTTTTCTGTATTTTTTTAATAATAAATAAGCATTTATATATATATATATATGTTACATCAAATTAAAGCCCTTTCTGTCCTTTAAAAAAAACAGTATATAATATGTGTCGGTGCAATAAACGAGAGAGATGCAAATTGCAGTTGAACGCAAACAGAATGAAAATGCAAAAATTGCTTGTGTCATTAAGTGTAAGTCAAGCTTCTGAAGCTGTGTCCTTAAGGGGTTAAAGTAGACAACCCAGGGTATTCAACATGGGGTATGTCCAGTCTTTTTTAGTAGCCACCTAGTCACAAACACTGGCCAAAGTTGGCATTTATATTTGTTTGTGTGTTAAAAATGCAAAAAAATGCTAACTTTGGCCAGTGTTTGTGACTAAGTGGCTACTAAAAAAAGGCTGAACATACCCCATTTGCAATACCTTGGGTTGTCTTCTTTTGCAAATGATATGCCATGATGGGGGGTAATTCTCATTCCTGGGCTACCATACGCTCTCAAAGGCAACCTAACCAATCTGACAAACTGTAACTTTCACAAACACTATAAAAC
Organism: Pelobates fuscus; assembly: GCF_036172605.1. NCBI lineage: Eukaryota > Metazoa > Chordata > Amphibia > Anura > Pelobatidae > Pelobates > Pelobates fuscus. The sequence goes on from NC_086323.1 coordinate 121,928,630, forward strand.
CTCTACATGTGGGGTACTGTTATACTCAGGAGACTTCGCTGAACACAAATATTAGTGTATCAGAACAGTAAAATGTACCACAGCAATAATATCATCAGTGAAAGTGCCGTTTGAGTGTGAAAAATGCAAAAAACTTGACTTTCACTGACAATATCATCGCTGTGATATGTTTTACTGTTTTGAAACCTTAATATTTGTGTTCAGCAAAGTCTCCCGAGTAAAACAGTACCCCCATGTACAGGTTTTAGGGTGTCATAGAAAGCTACAGGGTTAAACACAGTGCTAGCAAATTAAATTCTCTGGACTTTCGGCCTGTGTTTGCAGGCAGGTCCCTTAAATTGCAATCATTAAAATTACTTCATTAAATATTGCATAAATATGCATGTAGAATTTTAATATATATACATATTTATATATTTGACGTCTACGTGTTTATTTATGAAATTATTTATGTAATTATGTATATGGACATATGTATATTTCGTATTATTTTTATTTATTTATTTATACATAGATATATATATATATATATATATATATATATATCATTACATTCTAAGTGTATTTTGATATAAATATATATATATTAATATCAAAATACTGTTAGAATAAAATTACATATATATATAATTTTTTTTAATTACTACAAATTATTTTTACTTTGTTATTTATTTTTATTAACATATTATTTATAATCTATAATATATATATATATATATATATATACACAATATATAGTTATTATATATATATATATATTGTATATATACTTGTGTAATTTAAATATAAGTGTATTTTTATATTAATATACGTATATAAAATATAAAAATACACTTAGTATGGCATATATATATATATATATATATATATATATATATCTTATATATACACACATATATTAATATTTCTTTTTACACTGATTGCTATTTTTCTACTTTATTTTATGATTTTCCACTTGCAGGGAGACTCCCTATCAGCACAGACAGTCCCCCTGCAGGCAGATACACAGACACCTATTGCGGTCATGTGATCGCGCGATCACGTGGCTGTGGGGTCCTGATCTGCCGCAGGGAGACTGCCTGGGCCGGGAGGAGCGCTGATCGCCACCGGGGGACCGACGGTGACCAGGTAAGTACCCCCAGACCGTTCTGACGGTTCAGGACCGTCATCGGTCCCCAAGGGGATGTTTCCGATGACGGTCCTGAACCGTCATCAGTTGTCAAGGGGTTAAAGTCACACTGCAGTCAGTCTGAATGGCAGAGCTAATTATCAGTTTGGTTACTTGGGGTCAATAATCAGGAACCTTTTGAAACAGATGTGTAGCTCTTGAATCACAGGCTACATTGGTTATGCATTTTATTTTTGCTTGTTTTTCCATTATCAATTGCTGACCATGATCTCGATTATTATCAGTAAGGAATCAATGGACTCCCACTGCCTAATTTCACGAGGACGGTGTCAGGGTACCTGTTGTCTCTACCTCAGAGGAGGTGAGACACTTAGACGTCCATCCTCTCAGAGGGGCTGGCTCACTCGTTCCTTGCAGTCCTCTCGGCCGTTTACACGCCGGTCGCGAGGGATCCGCCTCCTTTTATGACGCGGCGCTCAATAGCCGACGTCATGACGACAATCCGTTCCGACCTGTCAATCAAGTCCCGAGCACGAATCAGGACTCGTCGGGGGCGTGATCATCTATTTAGAACCAGGGTATAAAGTAGGGTTTTGTGCATTGGTTCATTGCCCTGTCGTGGTTCTAGCTTGTCTAGTCACTCAGTGCTCTTATTACTATTTGTCTCTTTGGTTCTGACCCGGCTTGTTTTGTTCTACCCTGCTTACCTCTTTTACCCTTTTGACTCGGCTTGTCTCTCGCTTACCTGCTCTCTCGTTCCCTCGACCTCGGCTTGTCTCTAGACCATTCTTTGCTTACTCCTTACGTTAGTCCGGCCATTCTAAGGTCCGGTATACGTACCTAGCTCCTGTTTGTACCCTGCGTGTTGGATCCCTGTCCCGATCCTGACAGACGGGGCCCTAAAATTGTGAAGCATAACTTTTTCATTGTTATCCCAAGTGTGGCATTCCCTACTTCATTATTCCCTGTCAGCTGCTAGCATCACTTCTCCCTGTTTTAGACTTGTGCATGCCAAAAAAATTGGTCCAGCTAAACCACTTTGTCAAAACATTAACATTTTGTTCTGGTTGTATGAATATCGTCCATGTAGCTGTTCAGTTCATCCAAATTTCACCCATGCTAAATATTTGGTGAGACATTTGGCCGAGCCAAAAATGTGTATACTAGTTAGCTGCAATGCAACCACAACCAAAATGTTGCCTAGTTTAATGGCTTGGGCCACTAGGCAATATCAGACACTTTCTAATGCCAAGTCGGAGTTGTCAAAATTAAATTATGTTATCTGTATTTTAAAAAAATTAAGTGAGATGATTTTTTTTCCCCACAACTTCTGGAATAACAGGCAATCATGACAGAATATTTCTGTCATGTGTCCTTAAGGAGTTAATGAAAGATGGGGAGCAGCAGGAGTTATTTTACGTTGGAAACAAGAGGATTTTTCAAAATATGAAATTAAAAAGTCAGTGGCCACTTTGTGACCGGTTCAGCCCTCCAACTTCGAAAATAAAATGCTTTCCCACATATCATCAGTTTCTACTAAATATATCTGCGAAGGTAGCAGGTATAGTTACATCTCATGACTTACCCAGACAGGGTAAAACCACTACAAGGAAAAATCATTTCATTTTTATTATTTAACTTTAAAATTAAATGATCATTCACATTCATTGTTCAAGTCATTTATTCACTTATATACATCTAAAACTCACTTCTGCATTATGGAATTAAGACAATAAGCCATACAAACAAAATTCAGAAGAATTGCAATTCAGCAATCCAGCTGAAAACAAATTCCTAACACCTTTGTGTAATATTTTTTTTTTATTCTTTATTTTAGTTGTGCGTGCAGGTGAGAACAGTAAGACAGTATACATGTAGAATGTTGCAACGAGTCTGACAAATCAGAGTAGTACAATTGTATACATATTTCAGCACTTTTCTTATTTTTAAAAAAAAACACAATAACAAACTATGGTCACAGCGCAGGGTGTGTCTAGCGATTTGGAATTGTGAGGACAGGTCGTGTGCCCACCATAATGAGTCTAGGTACATATGGTAGTAAACTAATCGAGTACTGTTAGGTAGTAAAGATAGTCAAGGCTAGCCGTGTGTGCGTAAGTATTAGTCTTAGTGTAACCAGAGTAGTGTGATCTAGCTTTGATATATACCACTGGGCCCTGGTGATAACGGCATAAGATGATCAGGGTAAAAAATAAATAAATAATATAAACAAAAAAATTAAAAATTAAAAAGGTGAGTGAGAGGGGAGCCCCTAGGCCTAACATTGTTGGTTGTTCTAGCTGTCCTGTTGAACGTGTGACCTGGGGAAGTCAGTGTGTATAGAAAATGGGCTGGAGATTAGACTGTATTATCCGCTCTCGGCCATATGGCATAAGTGCAGATGCAGCCACAGTAGAATCAGTGAGACGTGCGTGTGGTAGATAAGCCTGTTAGCCAGTTAAGTGTGTGACCTTGCAAGGTTATGTATGTGAGCGTGCATTACTAGAGTGGGCTTAAGTATAGGGGTGGGTGGGGGAAAGGGTCTCTCACGGCTAAGAGCCGGGTGTGGATGTCCATCTAGTCTTGTGTGTCCTGGTGTGCGGTTAGGGTCGTCAACTTTCCATTGCATGCTGGCCATGGAACTTAAAACTAGTAAAGAAACATTTAAAAAAAACATTTAAATTACGAAAGAGTTAACAGCGGTTATAAACTGTGTGCCATTTCAGGGGGCCTCGTGGGTCAGTCCACGTCGGTGGACCGAGAGTCTCGGAATGTATGAGAGGAAACTGCCACAGCTCGGCTGGGCGCATAGGGACAGGCAGGAGAGTTACCAAGAGTCAGTGTGGAGTCCCGTTGGGGCCCAGCTTACTGTGCTGCTCTCCACGGTGCGTCTGGGTAGTCTGCTGCCAAGATGGTCCAGTAGCTGTCGTGTGGAGTGCTGACTCTGCGGATCTTGGGTATTGTTCCAAATAGGTGGGTGTCAGTGTTAAGCTCGCTGACGGTTGGCCTGCTGTCCCCAAGGTTGCGGTATGAGGTGTCTAGAAGCGGTTGGGCGTAGAGGGGGGTTGTTCCCGTCCGCTGATAGGCCTCCGTGGCCTGCTCGTCTCCAGCATATCCCAAGTCCTGGATATTGGGCCCGAGTGAACCCAGATTCTGCTTGTAAAACAGCGGTATGATAACGAGGTGTAAAAGAAGAGTCCAATGTAACAAGTAAAAATAAGAGTACAATATAAAGCGGGAGCTGCTGAGGGTCGCAGCTGTGGTGCGTCCTAAGGGAGTAGGGCGCTGCTGAGCGTGTTAAGTATACCCTTTCAGGGTGGGGCTGTCTTTGCATTGATCGGTTGTCGCGTCTGAGGTATGAACGGCGTAATCTTCGATGGGTCCCATCGGTGCTTTCTGTCGTTTGCACCAGTTTGAGCTGCAGGCGTAAGAGAGTTCTCTGGCAATTCGAGTGTTGGCAGCAGCCATACTGCTTCTTTCAGGTCTGTGACTGTGTGGATCTGGTCATTTTTCAGGACCCGTAGGGCCCTTGGTGAGCGCCATCGGTAGGCTGTCGTTTTGCCTCAAGAGTGTTGTGAACTTTTGTAAGGACCTGCGCCACTGCAGGGTGTCTCCAAACAGGTCGGCATAGAAGGTAAGGTTGGCGTTTTCAAAGTTGAAGGGTGTCTTCCCTTTAAGGGCAGTGAGTATTGCCGCTTTGTCTGTGCTGTTACTGTTAGGTAGTAAAGATAGTCAAGGCTAGCCGTGTGTGCGTAAGTATTAGTCTTAGTGTAACCAGAGTAGTGTGATCTAGCTTTGATATATACCACTGGGCACTGGTGATAACGGCATAAGATGATCAGGGTAAAAAAAAAAAAATAATATAAAAAAAAAAAATTAAAAAGGTGAGTGAGAGGGGAGCCCCTAGGCCTAACATTGTTGGTTGTTCTAGCTGTCCTGTTGAACGTGTGACCTGGGGAAGTCAGTGTGTATAGAAAATGGGCTGGAGATTAGACTGTATTATCCGCTCTCGGCCATATGGCATAAGTGCAGATGCAGCCACAGTAGAATCAGTGAGACGTGCGTGTGGTAGATAAGCCTGTTAGCCAGTTAAGTGTGTGACCTTGCAAGGTTATGTATGTGAGCGTGCATTACTAGAGTGGGCTTAAGTATAGGGGTGGGTGGGGGAAAGGGTCTCTCACGGCTAAGAGCCGGGTGTGGATGTCCATCTAGTCTTGTGTGTCCTGGTGTGTGGTTAGGGTCGTCAACTTTCCATTGCATGCTGGCCATGGAACTTAAAACTAGTAAAGAAACATTTAAAAAAAACATTTAAATTACGAAAGAGTTAACAGCGGTTATAAACTGTGTGCCATTTCAGGGGGCCTCGTGGGTCAGTCCACGTCGGTGGACCGAGAGTCTCGGAATGTATGAGAGGAAACTGCCACAGCTCGGCTGGGCGCATAGGGACAGGCAGGAGAGTTACCAAGAGTCAGTGTGGGGTCCCGTTGGGGCCCAGCTTACTGTGCTGCTCTCCACAGTGCGTCTGGGGAGTCTGCTGCCAAGATGGTCCAGTAGCTGTCGTGTGGAGTGCTGACTCTGCGGATCTTGGGTATTGTTCCAAATAGGTGGGTGTCAGTGTTAAGCTCGCTGACGGTTGGCCTGCTGTCCCCAAGGTTGCGGTATGAGGTGTCTAGAAGCGGTTGGGCGTAGAGGGGGGTTGTTCCCGTCCGCTGATAGGCCTCCGTGGCCTGCTCGTCTCCAGCATATCCCAAGTCCTGGATATTGGGCCCGAGTGAACCCAGATTCTGCTTGTAAAACAGCGGTATGATAACGAGGTGTAAAAGAAGAGTCCAATGTAACAAGTAAAAATAAGAGTACAATATAAAGCGGGAGCTGCTGAGGGTCGCAGCTGTGGTGCGTCCTAAGGGAGTAGGGCGCTGCTGAGCGTGTTAAGTATACCCTTTCAGGGTGGGGCTGTCTTTGCATTGATCGGTTGTCGCGTCTGAGGTATGAACGGCGTAATCTTCGATGGGTCCCATCGGTGCTTTCTGTCGTTTGCACCAGTTTGAGCTGCAGGCGTAAGAGAGTTCTCTGGCAATTCGAGTGTTGGCAGCAGCCATACTGCTTCTTTCAGGTCTGTGACTGTGTGGATCTGGTCATTTTTCAGGACCCGTAGGGCCCTTGGTGAGCGCCATCGGTAGGCTGTCGTTTTGCCTCAAGAGTGTTGTGAACTTTTGTAAGGACCTGCGCCACTGCAGGGTGTCTCCAAACAGGTCGGCATAGAAGGTAAGGTTGGCGTTTTCAAAGTTGAAGGGTGTCTTCCCTTTAAGGGCAGTGAGTATTGCCGCTTTGTCTGTGCTGGATCGGAACCTCACCACTAGGTCCCTGGAGGCCGTGTCTGGGGCTTTTGTTGGTTTTGGGACCCGAAAGATCGCCTTGAAACTCATGGATTTCGCCTGTTGTGGCTGGAGTAGTGCCCCTGTGAGCCTCCTCATCAAGTGTGGAAGTTCCTCAGTCGGGATGTCGTCTGGGATGCCTTGAATTTTGAGGTTATTGCGACGTCTGCGGTCTTCAATGGCTGCAAATCTTTGGTCTGTGGCCACTTGATGCCTCTTGAGCGCCTGCACTTCATTGTGCAGGTCCGCTATCTCTTGGGCCTGTCTATCTGTGAAGGCCTCAATGGCGTCTATGCGTCCCACCAGGCCCGTCACCTCCACCCGGAGCTGTGCTACATCTGCCTGGAGCACCCGCTGCAGCTCGCCCAGCATGGATCTGAGCGTGTCTGTGGTAACTGGTTCGGACGGTCTTTTGGTCTAGGGTGGTAGAGTTAGCGGGGCAAACATTCCGCTGGGACACTCGTCTAGGCTTAGCTCATCTGAGGAGTCCGTATATCCCGCCATGTCGCCGGCCATCTTGGCCCCATGTGCGCCTTGTGCCTGTCGGAATAAGTCTCCGATATCGGGTCCCAATTTGGGCTTGTGTGGCTTTTGTTTTTTCGTTTTCCGCCCCATTTCCCTGGTGGGTCAGTGGATTCAATTTGCGGCTCGTTAATCTAGCAAAAATCGTGTTTTTAGTTGCCGTGAGCGGGGAGCTCATGGATTGTGCGTCCGTTTCGGTTGGCTCTGTAATATGTTTTTTGTACCCTGTTTGTAAGCATTCCTCTAGTGACCTAACCTCAAGAAGTTGAGATTCATTTTTTTACAGAGGCTTGAGTCAGCACACCGGACGCCTGTCCCAATTTCATCTAAATATTATGGAGGCTGGAGTACTTAGGCACCATCTTACCTTCAGGGTTCAAACTGTTTCCAAATGGTTTAACTCTGAAGTTGGTCTTCTGCGTGCATGTCCTCTCTACCTCCTGTTTCCTCTCTGACAAGGTTGATATGATGTGGATGTGTTTCTTTAAAATTACTTCTGATCTCCATTATCTTTTTTTTTTTTATAAGTTCAGGAGTGCCCTTTTATCTGATATCTGGTGTATTACTTTTTTTCTGCTATGCTTATACACTTGAAGGATAAAACATTGCAGTACTTTAAGGCAAAGATACAGGTGTATGTTTCCTTCTTGGGCAGTGATAAGACAAAAACTATACATCTGGCATCGTGCAGAAAAATCAGCATGATTTATTTGAGCTTTATTTGGTCTGGGGAGCAATGAATGGAGTACAACAAAGTGGTAGATTAATATATGTGTGTTTTGTGGTGAATGTCAGTTTGATTTATATATATCAGGCTGATAAGCCCATCATATGGAATGAACTGTATTTAGGCAAGCAACTTTTCTAAGTATAATCTTAATGTATTTGTTAAGGAGAGAGTAGTGGAATTTGGTTGAATTTATGATCTCAAGCACAAAATTAAGGTTAACTAAAAGAGCACATAAATCATGTGATAAGCTGTTTAGAAATTGTACCTAGTTGAAAAGACACTCCAGTGCAATAACTAAATGTAGCAAAGTTAGCGCTACAATATCACTTTATTAATACATATATCAAATCATGATTTCCTCTCAATCCTTAACTGCTTTGCCAATAAACTGACAGACAAACCGACGAACTATCTACACAACCTTGCTGCAAAAATATAGAAAAGTGAAAACATATGGGATATTGCTGTGTAAATCTAAAAAAGGAACATAAACAGTATATAGTGTAATACAGTTAATATAAACAATTTTGGAGGGGAGGAGCGATGACGTGACGTGCACGTGGTGACGTCGCGCGGACGAGGGGAGCGGAGGGGAGAGGAAGCGGCAACCGAGGCTGTCTGATGGCGGACACTGCGTGTTGCCTGTATAGCTGCCCAAACTGCTGAGCTGCTACCGAACCTGCCTTCGCAAACTGCAGCATCTATTGATAACTGCCGGAGGAGCCTTGAGGAGGGACAGGGGGAGACGGAGCAACTCGGCGCAGCACGGCACAGGAAGTTTTGAGAGGGGGGGTTCTCTCGGTTCCTAGCTCCCGCCTGGAAGCTGGGAAGGTACAGCAAGATCATAGCACGCTGAGGTACTGCTGAGGTACTGCATGATAACGTTGTGTTTTTTTGTGCACGAACTGGCAAGCCTAGTTTGAACAAGTACCAATTCATTTAACCTAATCTAACATGAAGAATGTACCCAGAGCTTGGGAATCAGTAGAAATCTAGCGTTACCCTTCAAAACTGGGGGTTAAAGGATAAAAAAACGTTAAATGATAAACGCTAAAACGATAAAATGCTATAAATTCCCTCCATACCCTTTTTACTCACTGCTCCCGGAATTTTGCTTGTTTTTACCTCTTATGGTGAACTGTGGTGAACTGTGAACACAGAGGCTGGGAAGCGATTGGTGATTTAACGCGAGCTAAGTGTCAGGATCGGGACAGGGATCCAACACGCAGAGTACAAACAGTAGCCAGATACGTATACCGGACCTTAGAATGGCCGGACTAACGTAAGTAGTACAGTAGAGAATGGTCAAAGACAAGCCGAGGTCGAGGGTAACAGAAGACAGGTAAGCGAGAGACAAGCCGAATCAAGGGTAACAGAGATAAGCAGAGTAGAGCAAACAAGCCGGGTCAAAACCAAAAGGGATAACTAGAAAACACGAGCACTGAGTGACTAGAGCAAGCTAGAACCACGACAGGGCAATGAGCTAACGAAAGAAGCACTGTTAAATGCCCTGTTCAGATAAGTAGACACACCTCCGACGAGTCCTGATTGGTCCTGAACCAATTGAGTGACAGGTCGTTCCGGGTTGACGTCCTGACGTCGACTTCCGGACGTCAAGCTATAAAAGGAAGTCACTCCCTCGCGGCCGGCTTAGCATGACCGGATGGACCGCGAGGAAGAGGGAAATTAGGCCGTCCGGATGGGTGAACGACTAAGTCTCTACCTCTCTCGGAGGTAGAGACCTCAGGTACCCTGACAGTACCCCCCCTCTCAGATACGCCCACCGGGCGGAAGGAACCAGGACGAGAAGGGAAGCGAGAGTGAAATGCCCTGCGGAGACGGGGAGCATGAACATCCTCCTGAGGTACCCAACTTCTCTCCTCAGGACCATATCCTCTCCAATCGACCAGATATTGTACTCTCCCCCGGGAGATACGAGAATCGACGATGGAATTGACCTCATACTCCTCCTGAACCTCCACCTGAACAGAGCGAGGAGGGGCGATCGTGGAGGAGAATCTGTTACATACTAGAGGTTTCAGCAACGAAACATGAAACGAGTTAGGAATGCGTAAGGTAGTAGGCAAAGCTAGACGATACGCAACTGGGTTAATTTGAGCCAACACCCTGTAAGGTCCAATATACCGAGGAGCGAACTTCATGGAAGGCACTTTTAACCGAATGTTTCTAGTACTTAACCATACTCTATCGCCTGGAACAAACACCGGTGCTGCCCTTCTACGTTTGTCAGCGTGTTTTTTAACCAGCATAGAATTGTGCAGAAGAACTTGTCGAGTCTGGTCCCACAACTTCCTCAAATTGGCAACATGGATATCAACCGATGGTACCCCTTGGGAAGGAGACTCCGAAGGAAGAATGGAAGGATGAAAGCCATAATTCATGAAGAAGGGGCTAGAATGCGTAGAATCACAAACGAGATTGTTGTGTGCAAACTCCGCCCAAGGAATCAAACCGACCCAATTGTCCTGGTGTTCAGAAACGAAACAACGTAGATATTGTTCCACCTTTTGGTTGGTGCGTTCAGCAGCTCCATTGGACTGAGGATGGTAGGCAGAAGAGAAATTCAATTTGATGCCTAGTTGAGAGCAGAAGGATTTCCAAAAACGGGAAACAAATTGGGAACCTCTGTCAGATACAATTTGGGAAGGTATCCCATGTAAACGGAAGATCTCCCTAGCGAATATCTCTGCTAATTCGGGTGAAGACGGGAGTTTAGGTAAGGGAATGAAGTGAGCCATCTTAGTAAATCTGTCCACCACAGTGAGGATAACAGTCTGCTTTTTAGAGATAGGCAAATCAACAATGAAGTCCATAGCCAAACAGGACCATGGCTTTTCAGGAACCTCTAAAGGGTGCAGAAATCCGCATGGAAGCGAATGAGGTTGCTTAGTCTTGGTACAAACTTCACACGCCCCGATGAATTCTTTAATATCTTTACGTAAATCAGGCCACCAGAAATCTTTAGAGATCAAAGCATACGTCTTGCGAATGCCAGGATGCCCAGCCACCTTGCTGTTATGGAAACAGCGTAACACTTCTAGTTGGAGAGTGGCGGGAACGAAGTGTCGATCCCCAGGAGTCTGTTTGGGCGCAAGATGCTGTAATTTCATGATCTCAGTAAGCAACGGAGAGTGAATCCTGAGATTCGTGTTAGCGATGATGTTACCCTTAGGAACTATCGAGGAAAGGACTGGCTCAGTTATAGTGAATGGTTCATATTGACGAGACAAAGCATCGGCTTTAGAGTTCTTAGAACCAGGTCTATAAGTAAGTACATAATTAAAGTGAGTGAGGAATAAGGACCAACGAGCTTGCCTGGCGGACAGGCGCTTAGCCTCCCCAATATAAGACAAGTTCTTATGATCAGTTAAAATAGTCACAGGGTGTAATGTCCCTTCTAGTAAATGTCTCCACTCCTTTAAAGCCTTAATGACCGCTAACAGTTCCCTATCACCGATGTCATATCTGCTTTCAGGCCCAGATAATTTCTTAGAGAAGAACCCACAAGGGTGTAACGGTTTGTCCACCCCTAACCTTTGAGACAGAACAGCACCAACTCCCGTCTCAGAGGCATCGACCTCGAGTAAGAACGGCAGAGTCGTATCAGGGTGGACTAGAATGGGAGCAGAAGCAAAAAGTTCCTTGAGAGTCTTGAAAGCAACAAGAGCCTCCGTAGACCAGGTCGTAGTATCAGCCCCTTGTTTGGTCATATTGGTAATAGGCGAGATGATAGAAGAGTATCCCTTAATGAAACGCCTATAATAGTTGGAAAACCCAATAAACCTCTGAATAGCTTTGAGTCCTTTAGGCAAAGGCCAGTCTAAAATAGATTGGAGTTTGTCAGGGTCCATTTTAAAGCCTTCCCCAGAAATCACATAACCATCTGGGACTGGTCAAAGCTGCATTTCTCCAATTTACAGTATAGGCCATGTTGCAGAAGTTTGTGTAGTACCTTTCTGACTTGTCTATGGTGAGTCTCAATCTCCCTAGAGTGTATCAGTATGTCGTCCAGGTAGACAATAACACAATCATGTTGAAACTCCCTAAGTACCTCATTAATCAAATCCTGAAATACTGCAGGAGCATTGCAAAGTCCAAATGGCATAACTGTGTATTCATAATGGCCATACCGAGTATTGAACGCCATCATCCACTCGTGTCCATGCTGGATTCTCACCAAATTATATGCCCCTCTGAGATCTAATTTGGTGAAGATTTTGGAGCCCTTAAGACGATCAAACAACTCGGTAATCAATGGGATAGGATAGGCATTTCTGATAGTTATTTTATTCAAACCTCGGTAATCAATACAAGGCCTCAGCGTGCCATCCTTCTTTTTAACGAAAAAAAAACCAGCCCCGGCAGGAGAAGAAGACCTCCTAATGAATCCTTTCTCTAAATTCTCACGAATATACTCCTCTAGAACAGAGTTCTCCTGAACAGATAAAGGATATACATTACCCCTCGGGGGCATAGTACCAGGTAGAAGCTTAATTTTACAATCAAATGACCTGTGTGGAGGTAATGAATCGGCATTCTTCTTGTCGAATACTGCCTTTAAGTCTTGGTACAGGGACGGTATCTGTCTCTCTGTGGACTGAGTAGAACTACCTGGTGTATTAATATTAGCCAATGGAGAAACCTTGCGCAAACACCCCTCCTGGCAGCTCTGGCCCCACGAGAGTATCTCCCCTAATTCCCAATCGATAATAGGGTTATGTCTCTTCAACCATGGATACCCCAGAACTATGGGAACAGAAGGGGACGAAATGAGCATAAGAGATAAATTCTCCACGTGTAGGATACCAACATTTAAGTTAATGGGTATGGTCTCACGAAAGATAACGGGATCCAGTAATGGTCTACCATCTATGGCCTCAACGGCCAAGGGTGTCTCCCTTAACTGGGATGGGATATTGTGTCTAGTGGCAAAGGCTTGGTCGATAAAATTCTCAGCAGCTCCGGAATCTATCAAGGCCATAGCCCTTACTACTTCCTTCTCCCAGGTTAAGGAAACTGGTAGCAGAAGCCTGTGATCTTTATAATTAGAAGTAGAGGACAAAATAGAAACACCCTGGCCTGTCCTCTAGAGAAACTTAGGTGCGAGCGTTTCCTGGGCGGTTAGGACAGTTCAAGAGTAAATGACCTCTGGCTCCACAGTACATACATAACCCCTCCCTTCTCCTGTACTGTCTCTCCTCCTCAGAGAGGCGGGTATAGCCTATCTGCATAGGTTCAGGAAGCAATGAGACCGTGGAGTCAGGACTTAGAAATGCGGGAGCTAACCTAAAGGAAGGTCTCCGGTTCCTCTCTCGAGTGTTCTGTCTCTCTCTTAAATGTTCATCTATACGAGAAATGAATGAAATTAAATCCTCTAAATTTTCAGGAAGTTCTCTAGTAGCAACCTCGTCAAGGATTACATCTGATAGCCCATTCAAGAATACGTCCATATACGCCTGTTCATTCCACTTGACTTCTGACGCCAGAGACCTGAACTCTAGTGCATAATCCACGAGTGTTCGGTTCTCCTGTCTCAGGCGTAACAGTAATCTGGCTGCATTAACCTTTCTACCCGGAGGGTCAAAAGTTCTTCTAAAAGCAGCTACAAATGCGTTATAGTTATATACTAATGGGTTATCATTCTCCCATAGTGGGTTGGCCCATCTCAGAGCCTTCTCAATGAGTAAGGTGATAATAAATCCCACCTTTGCCCTATCCGTAGGATAGGAGCATGGTTGCAATTCAAAGTGGATACTAATTTGGTTTAAAAAACCACGACACTTCTCAGGAGCGCCACCATAACGTACTGGTGGGGTAATGCGAGAAGAAGCACCTACAGTGGCTACCTCTAGACCTGAACCTGCAGGCGAGATAGGAGTAGCACGTAACTCCTCTGGCGGATTATTGGCACGAGATAATAACGCCTGTAGTGCTAGCGCCATCTGATCCATTCTGTGATCCATGGCTTCAAACCTAGGATCAGGAGAACCAAGCTGACTGTTTGTACTTGCAGGATCCATTGGCCCTGTCGTAATGTCAGGATCGGGACAGGGATCCAACACGCAGAGTACAAACAGTAGCCAGATACGTATACCGGACCTTAGAATGGCCGGACTAACGTAAGTAGTACAGTAGAGAATGGTCAAAGACAAGCCGAGGTCGAGGGTAATAGAAGACAGGTAAGCGAGAGACAAGCCGAATCAAGGGTAACAGAGATAAGCAGAGAAGAGCAAACAAGCCGGGTCAAAACCAAAAGGCATAACTAGAAAACACGAGCACTGAGTGACTAGAGCAAGCTAGAACCACGACAGGGTAATGAGCTAACGAAAGAAGCACTGTTAAATGCCCTGTTCAGATAAGTAGACACACCTCCGACGAGTCCTGATTGGTCCTGAACCAATTGAGTGACAGGTCGTTCCGGGTTGACGTCCTGACGTCGACTTCCGGACGTCAAGCTATAAAAGGAAGTCACTCCCTCGCGGCCGGCTTAGCATGACCGGATGGACCGCGAGGAAGAGGGAAATTAGGCCGTCCGGATGGGTGAACGACTAAGTCTCTACCTCTCTCGGAGGTAGAGACCTCAGGTACCCTGACACTAAGGCGATTTGGTGATTTAAAGCTACAGAAGGCCAGAAGGCCAGAAACCAGAAGCCTGAGAAGCTTCTTAAAATCTGTGGGAAAAAAAAAAAAAACCCAGAGAACGTTCATTGGGACGTATTTTTCCCTCTCTCTTTTTGGGGACACATAGGGAAAAGATGGCGGCAAAAAAAGGTGAGAATAAGCCTAACACCAGGAAAGACAGAGATAAAAAAGCTGAATTCAGATCCGAATCTAAAACCGAACAAAAAGCTGATAAACGTTTGTCAAATGATTTTTTCCACAAGAGAAAGAAAGACTAAGTCAAGCGAGCTCTGTCAAGCCCAGCGAAGAAGATATGGCGAACTCAAGTCTTGTGGACATAAGTGGTCCTAACCTGAACTGTACTTCCCCCCCAGCTGACCTCCTCAATATTGATAGAGATACTTTGAATAACTGCTTCGATGCTCAAATGGAAAAGATAAAAGGTGAGATGCACCTTATTACAACTACTTTCAAAGAAGGAATAAAGAAATTGAATACTAAGATTACTTCCATTGAAGAGAAGCTGGAATGCTCGATGCTTAAAAACAACACGATGGAAGATAAGATAAACTCCTTGGAGCAGAAAATAAATCTCTTGGAAACAAAATTGGTGGATTGGGAAGACAGGTCCCGAAGAAAAAATATTAGGATTAGAGGAATTCCGGAGAATATATCTAACCAAATGCTTTCCACTTACCTGATCGAATTTCTAAACTTTCTAGACATTCAGCTGCAGAATATTCCAATTATTTTTGAGAATGTACATAGACTGCCAAAATCAAGCAGCTTGCCGGCACATATCCCAAGAGAAGTGATAGCAAGTTTTCATTCCCTCTCCTTAAAGACAAAATTTAATCTGGCCCTAAGGATGAAATCCTTAAAGCACTCAAAGTTTGAAGAGCTAAAATGCTTCAATGATCTATCCATGGCCACAAGATCTGCAAGAAAGAAATTCCTAGCATGTACACAAAGGCTTAGAGAAAATAACATAGGTTATACGTGGTTATTCCCTACAGGACTAAAGTTCTACCACAATGATAATTTGCAAGTCTTTAAGGACAAACTCCACCAATGGCTATTACAAAATATCTAGATTGGATCATTAGAGTATCAGATTAAGCTTTTTGGAGGGGCTAGTAAACCTATGTAACTTTCTCCTTTTTTATTCTTTTTTTTTTTTTCATGAAAAACAGATAAATTTCTCTAAATGGTTCTTACACTATGTTATTCTCTAAAACGCGAACTACCACGGGTTATTGTAAGGTTAGGATAATGGCCCTTTTTGAATCACGTTTAGATAAAATATTGTAGTGGGTTTAAACCCAACCACACGTATATTTATAATTACTATAAGGATTACACCGATAATATAGAATTGCTAAAATTTTTTTAGATATCTTAGGTGACTCCACGATACACGTACATATTATAAAAAATATATATTTATCATACACATTCACAAGCTCACTTGTGTAAGGGGGACAGGCACCGTTTAGTAATGCATTGTCAAGTAATGTTACCGAGTCCGCTAAAAAGATATATTTGATAAAGGTTTAGGGGATGACTGTCGTTGACTTCTCTGTAACGGTATAAACCAAGCTTAAAGGACCACTCTAGTGCCAGGAAAACATACTCGTTTTCCTGGCACTAGAGTGCCCTGAGGGTGCCCCCACCCTCAGGGACCCCCTCCCGCCCGGCTCTGGAAAGGGGTAAGGGGTTAAAACTTACCTTTTTCCAGCGGTGGGCGGAGAGCTCTTCTCCTCCGATCCTCCTCTTCTCCTCCCCGTCGGCTGAATGCGCACGCGCGGCAAGAGCTGCGCGCGCATTCAGCCGGTCACATAGGAAAGCATTCATAATGCTTTCCTATGGACGCTGGCGTGCTCTCACTGTGAAAATCACAGTGAGAATCACGCAAGCGCCTCTAGCGGCTGTCAATGAGACAGCCACTAGAGGATTAGGGGGAAGGCTTAACCCATTCACAAACATAGCAGTTTCTCTGAAACTGCTATGTTTATGAAAAAATGGGTTAACCCTAGAAGGACCTGGCACCCAGACCACTTCATTAAGCTGAAGTGGTCTGGGTGCCTAGAGTGGTCCTTTAAGACTGTTTTTTTTTCTCTCTTTTTTTTTTTTGCACGTTTAGATAAAACATTGCAGTGGGTTTAAACCCAAGCACACGTACATATATAATTATTATAAGGATTACACGCGATAATACAGAATTGTTAAAATTCTACTAGATAATTTAGGCGATTCCACGATATATTGCATATCACAAATAATATATACCTATCATACACAGTTACGAGTTCACTTGTTTAAGCGGGACAGGCACCGTTTAGTAAGGCACTATCAACTAATGTTACTGAGTTCGCTAAAGTAATGTTGATACATTTGATAAAGGTTTAGGGGATTACGAAGGCTAAGACTTTTTTTTTTTTTTTGTGGTTTCTTTGCTTCTGGGTAAATAGGGGATATTTTTATTATCCTCTCTCGCTGATAGATTCCATATAGTTTACAAATGAAGCTTATGGGTTGATAACTAGATACTATCCTCTTTTGCTCCCCCCAACCGCTATGCGGTTGAGTTTAATTGACCTGCACCTTGGTAGGTAACGGTCAATATTGGGTAAAGGATGGCTCCTAAGGAAGGAAGGGCAGGGAGCCACTGGGGATTTAATGTTTTTTGTACGTGCTTGTCGTTTTGTTATGTTTTGGTCATATATGGTCTTTTTCTCCATGAGGGCTTCACGGGAGATTGTTTAAATTTCATCTGGTATTCCAATGATAAAAGTATTAACATTAAATCTTAGGGGTTTGAATTCACCACAAAAGCTTAATATCCTTTTAAAATTTCTGAAAGAAGACTCCATTTCCATCTGCGGGTTGCAGGAAACACATTGGGAACGGAGAGGAAGGTCAGGTTTAAACTACAAAGATTATCCGTTTATTTTCTCCTCCTCCCTATATGATAAAAAAAAGAGGAGTGGCTACCCTTATTTCTTCTAGAGTAGCGTTCAAACTTATTCACCAAATACAGGACTCAGAAGGCAGGTATCACATATTAATCTGTGAAATAAATAATAAGGTGTATACGATTGTGAACCTTTATGCCCCAAATCAAGCCCCAATAAGGTTCATCCGGAAAGTGTTGGACAAAGTTGACAGAATTAGTCAGGGCATGGTAATCTATCTGGGGGACTTTAACTGCATTCTTAATCCAGAATTAGATAGGAGAAGTTTGATCAGGGACCACCACAATAAACAGCTAAAAAAATAAGCAAAATCCTTCAGTAACTTGTTAAAGAATAGAGGCCTTTTGGATCTTTGGCGTACCCTTCACCCTATGGAACACGATTTTACGTGTTTCTCACAGGCACACCAGGTATACTCTAGGATTGACTTGATAGTCTCAAATCCAAGCATCTCCAAAATGTTGAAGAAAGTCTTTATTAAAAACATTGCATGGTCAGATCATAATGCGTTAATAATGATTTTGGATGATGGCTTGAAGGAAAATAGATCTAATTGGAGACTGAACGACCGTCTTCTAAATATCCCGGACTACTTAAGTCAAATTAAGTTAACTACCGATTTATTTTTTGAAGAAAATTCTAAAGACGATCTATCTTTTTCCACTATTTGGTGTGCTTACAAATGCACAATTCGAGGACACCTCATTAAGTTGGGGTCTCTAGAAAAAAAAAAGAATTCCCATAATCTCGCGCACCTCTATATAGAATTAGATAAATTAGAGTATATAAATAAGAACAACCCTTCTATAGACATTATTAAAAAACTGACGATTATCAAGGATAATATCAATGACTTACTGATCCAGAAAGCAAACTACTCATTAGAAAAACTAAGACGTTCATGGTACTACAAGGGTAATAGAGCGGATAAACTACTCTCAAATAGGTTGAAGAAGGACTCAATCAAGATGAGGGTAACTAAGATCATCCAAGAGGACAAGGTTCTCTTAGATCCATCAAAAATAGGCCAAGCTTTCCAATCATTCTACACCAAACTATATAATCTCCCGGATAGACAAGCCCCAGTAAATTTAATAGAATACTTAGACAATTTAGACTTGCCTAAAATATCAAATTTCCAACTGCAAAAATTGAACGAACCTATTAACTCAGAAGAAGTTAGTCAAGCTATAGATAAACTAAAAACATCCAAGTCTCCGGGCCCGGATGGCTACAGTAATAAATTCTACAAGTCCTTGAAGGAACATGTAGTAAACAGTTTAACGGATACTTTTAATGAGTTTATGATAAAGGGTAACATTCCCCCAGAGATGCTAAAGGCTAATATAATCCCTATTCTTAAACATCAAAAATCACCAGAGTTAATAACTAACTACAGACCTATTTCGTTGCTGAATGAAGATTTAAAACTTTACTCATCAATAATGGCAAATAGATTAAATAAGATCATGACGGATATAATCCATAGGGATCAAGTGGGTTTTATTTCTAAAAGATCCTCAGTATACAACGTTAGACGTCTGATAGACGTAGTGGACTGGGCCCAGTCGAGGAAGTGCCCCCTCCTGATCCTGTCCCTAGACGCAGAGAAAGCATTCGACAGGGTCAGGTGGGATTTCCTCGACGCGGTCCTACAAGCCTTTGGTCTACGAGGGAACATAAGGAAGGTAATAATGGCCTTATATTCAACTCCTTCTGCAAAAGTCATGGGGGCTGGATTCAGCTCAGAGTTTTTTCCGTTGAATAACGGGACAAGACAGGGCTGTCCGCTCTCACCTCTTCTTTATTTAATGACAATAGAATCTTTAGCAATATCAATAAGGAAAAACGAAGCAATAAAAGGCCCAAATCTTAAAGACGACTGTATCAAATTAACAATGTACGCTGATGATGTCGTATTAACATTAACAGAGCCTTTAAACTCCGCAATGGCTCTTTTTAATTGTTTAGACGAATACTCACTATACTCCGGTTACAAACTCAATGTTAACAAAACTACTGCTTTAGCAGTGAAATTTTCTCAGGAACTGAGGGCTAGCCTTAGCCAAAGATTTGAGTTTGATTGGGCAGAGTTGTCTTTTAGTTACTTAGGAATTGAAATTGCGAGTGACGTTAATAGGATTATGGAACTAAATTTTTTACCTCTTCTTAAGCTTACCGCAAAGAAATTGAAAATATGGAAAAACTTAGAGATCTCATGGTGGGGCCGCATTAACGTAATCAAGTCATACATCATCCCTAAATGGGTCTACCTGTTTAGAATGTTGGCTTTACCGTGCCCGGACAGCTGGTTATCCTTAGCTCAATCCCTTATAAATAAATTTATCTGGCTACATAAGCCCCCAAGAATAGCCCTAAGCCGCTTATCCTTAAAAGTGAAAAAGGGGGGTCTGGGGATCCCTATCCTAAAGGAATACCAAAAAGCCGCGACTTTCACACACACGGCCATTACCCAACTAAAAGGATAGTAAGAATGAGATCTGGTATAAACTAGAACAAGACCTTACCCCCACTGAGGGAGTTTTGGAGGATCTGTCTCTGCTTTTCTGGCCCTTAAAATTAAGGACTGACCACAAGCCGGACCCCATATCACTTAGTACTGTTTTGAAAAACATCTTAAAAGAGTGGGGAAAAATTAAGAAATCCCTAGGTCTTCACAATATGCTAATTCCCCTCCTTCCTTTAGGAAATATATCACATTATATGCCCAACTTTAACTCAAAAAGTTGGACCGAGAAGGGGATACATAAATTTCAAGACCTAATGGATAGAAATGGGCGGATGGACTTCCAGACTTTAAAACAACTATACAAAATAGATAATAAGGAAATCTTCAACTACCTTAGGTTAAAAGGCTTCTGTAACCAATATGTTAATTTAGAAAACTCTAATCGATTGAAAGATTTAAGTAACATCCTCAATAGAGATTCCCCAAAAAAATTTACTATCTATGGGATTAAGTCTAATGCAAAAAGACCTAGATAAACCTTTAGAATCCATAATAAACTCCTGGCAAAAAGATCTGGATATCCAGATTACTTGCAACCAATGGAGAGAAGCTCTTAATTTGGTTTACAAATACATTCACTGTCTTAACCTGGTAGAATGCCAATTTAAAGTTGTAAATAGATGGTATATGGTACCTAGCAAAATTAAGAAGTTTAATACTTCAGGCGACTCCATATGTTGGAGATGTAATCTGTTATGCGGCAACTACTTACATATATGGTGGAACTGTAGCTATATTCAGAAATTCTGGAAAATGATTCTGGCCAAGATAAAACATATCACCACGATTCAATTAGCTCATGTACCACAATTGTGTCTTTTACAATTAGATATCCGCCAGGTTAGTCACAATTCACTCCCGCTCATTTTACACATTCTTTTAGCGGCCAAATTATCTATCGCAAGGTATTGGAAAATGGCGTTAGTGCCTTCCTGGCCTATAGTTAAAGAACAAATTAAATACCAATTAAAAATGGAATCTGGGTTAAACAGAAAATATCAAGAGCGATATAATTCTTGGCTTGGGAGGTTGGATGTTTGTGACGATTAATAGATACTCTCCTGAAATACCTTGGGTTCATGATGACCGATATGTTCATGCAGTAGGACCCTATATGACCAATTGATGTTTTGTTTTTTTATTGTCTGTGGGGGTGCTTACAGTGGGGACTTAAGATGAATTCGGATGTGTTCAGAACAACATTCTTATTTCGTTTAATAGGAACTCGATTGTTAGTTTGGCCCACTGTTTGCTATGTGATGTTTTTTGTTGTTTATTATTGTTGTGAACAATGTTTTATTTGTAAAAAAGAAAAAAAAAAAAAAAAGGAAAATGGAGTTGATCTCCGAATAAAGATTATAAACTTACAAAAATAAACAATTGTGCACCACAAATAAATACACTCACAAGATGGAGATGTATAAAGCGCTCAAGGGTGCCTCCCCCGATGTTATTGGGGGGCTGTTGATCCCACTTTCTGCTCCAGTGTAGTAGATGTAAAACAGGACTCCAATGGATGTAGGTAAAAAAAATGGTGGCTTTATTATAAAAAGGTGACTATATCACCATCAGCATGTTATATAAAATAGAGGATTATAGGTCCTACGCGTTTCGTTCCGTTATTGAACTTCCTCAGGGCACAAATAACAATAAAATTGTAACAGTACCAAGTATAACAAACAAGCCTAATAACCCTTCCCCCCCCCCCCCCCCCCCCACCTTAGAGTCCCTTTATATAGGGCTAATCCCTGTGTCCATTGGTGAATCTGTGGGTGTTTCCATTCATTCATGGTGTCCATTGGTGCAGGTGTAATACTTGTCCAGGTGTCAGTATTCGTTTAATCATCATCCAATTTTCATCACAATTAAGAACGGAGCGTCCGTGTATAACTGGAACCAGAAGTACGTTCCGTCTTGTACTTCTGCGTTCCAAATGACCATGCGTTCCATTTGGACAGGACTCGAGTATGTGTGAATATTGCCCTCTGGTGGTCGCCCATGTTTAAATGCTAGAGACATTAGTAAACAGTAGAAAATAACGATGTATACATCTACTGAAGAGAGAGAATATTAATTCCCTCCAATGGCCATTGGAGCAACTAAATGACCTCCATTTGTCTAAATATACATAGGGATTAAGGATAAAGCGCAGGTAACATTTTCTTTTCTTTGGTTATTACTATATATTGGGGCTGATGTATATTGTAGTCCTTGCTGCTGGCCCAGCAGTAATGGGACTAAGCGCAGGACTTCTCTTTTTGTATTTGTATTTACTTTGTATCACACAGCCTGGTTACAATGCTGCTGCCCATCCCATGTGTTCCCTATTAAGGGTTAATAAGTATAGGGGTGTATATAAAAAATACCCCTTTCTGTCTCATTAGAGATATCTTTGCCAGAAGCTCAAGGAAGCAGGCTGAAGGGTCAGTGTTAGGACCCGCTTAGGGGGGTCTGCCTTGACGTTGGCAGGCGGGCATTCCCTCCAATGGCCATTGGAGCAACTAAATGACCTCCATTTGTCTAAATATACATAGGGATTAAGGATAAAGCGCAGGTAAAAAAAAATTTTCTTTGGTTATTACTATATATTGGGGCTGATGTGTATTGTAGTCCTTGCTGCTGGCCCAGCAGTAATGGGACTAAGCGCAGGACTTCTCTTTTTGTAAGAATATTAATATCGCACACAAGACACTGAAAGTGTATATGATGTATATATTGCAACATAAACAATCATTTTTAATTAACCCCTTAAGTCCGGCGGACGTATATTTACGTCCTTTTAAAAGCGGCTCTAAACGCCGCAGGACGTAAATATACGCCCGCCGTTTTTTTTTAACTTACCCGGTCGCCGGTGGTCCCACGCCGGCGATCGCGGTTGGGGGGACTCCCAGGGAGCCCCCCCGCGGCAGATCTGCCTCCTCCGGTCCCTCCCGGTCATGTGAGAGTGAGGTCCTTGCGAGGACTGTGTAATGACAGTTGGTCCCCCTGCTGGCTGAAAATAAAATAAAATAAAGTTAAAAGTGTAAAAAAAAATATATATATATATACTTAGATCATATATATATATATTATATATATATGATCTAAGTATATATATACACACATATACACACATACACATACACCGTCTAGGTGTATTTTAATATTAATATATATATAATTATATATATATATTAATATCAAATTACACGTAGACTGATACTGATTAAATATATATATAATTATTGTTATATATATATTTATAAATAATATTTAAAAAAATATGTAAATACGTAAAAAAATTAAATAAAAAAAATAATTAAAAATAAAATATTAAAAAATATATAGATGTGTTTTATTTCGTTCTAACTGTATTGTGATATTAATATATATATATATTTATATCAAAATACACGTAGAACGAAATAATATATATATATATCTATATACATAAATATATACGTATATATCACTATATATATACCTATAAATAAAAATATTAAAAAAAAAACATAAATTTTACTTACCGTAAATTTCTTTTTCCTGAAGATTAGAGGCAGTGCTTATACCACAGGGATATCTAATCTGGAGGGAAAAACAGGCAGGCAAATCTCCAAACATTTTGATCCCTCCCCTAATTACCTCCTTTCCCATAAGTAGCAGCTCCTCCTGATCATCCCCAGACAATACATAAGCCAACATAGCTGCAAACTACTTAGTTTATTAGAAAAAAGGGGCGGGAATGTAGCACTGCCTCTAATCTTCAGGAAAAAGAAATTTACGGTAAGTAAAATTTATGTTTTTCCCTTCAGATTAGAGGCAGTGCTTATACCACAGGGATATAATAAAGCAGATCCAGAGGGCGGGTTCATTTCACTACTGCTTGAAGCACCTTGCGCCCAAAAGCTGCATCCTCCGAGGCCAGTATGTCCAACTTGTAGTGCTTTGCGAAAGTATGGAGCGAGGACCACGTAGCCGCTGAACAAATCTGAGAAGGAGAAGCAGCTGCTCGCAGAGCCCAGGACGTTGCCACAGATCTAGTAGAATGGGCTTTTAACGGACCTGCATGATCCATGCCATTCTTGGAATACGCCAACTGAATACAATCCTTCAGCCATCTAGCCAGAGAAGCTTTTGAAACCATCATGCCCTTTCTCGGGCCCTGAAATAACACAAAAAGACTGTTATCCTTCCTGAAGGAGTCCGTAGCTTTTAGATATTGCAAAAGACATCTCTTCACATCTAGGCAGTGAAACTTTCGTTCCAAGTCATTAGATGGATTCTGACAAAAAGTTGGTAAGACCACTTCTTGGTTAACATTAGAAACAGAAAAAACTTTCGGGCTGAACGAAGGATCGAGCTTTAGAACCACCTTGTCCTGATGAAAAACTAAAAAAGGAAAATTTCTCCGAAGAGCTTGGATCTCACACACTCTTTTCGCAGAAGTAATAGCCACCAAAAAAACAGTTTTCAATGAAATGAGCTTTAGGGAAACTTCCTCCAATGGTTCAAAGGGCGGCTCACAAAGCGCGGAAAGGACTAGATTTAGATCCCAGGGAGGACAGGTTTCCCTAACATAGGGCACCAAACGAGTCAGAGCCCTGAAGAACCTAGAAATCAGCATATTAGAGGCCAGGCTTCTGAGGGAGAAGAAACTGATAGCAGAAACTTGTAATTTCAACGAAGCAGGTTTAAGGCCTTTTGCAAAACCCATCTGAAGGAAGCTAAGGATATGCTGAATGGATGCGGAAACCGGGTTGACTTTAAACCTAGAGCACCACTGACAAAAGATCTTCCAAATTCTAGTGTAGATCTTAGACGTCGAAGCCTTGTTAGTAGCCAACAGGATCTTAATCACCTCAGGATCCAGGCCTTTGCTCTCTAAAATCTGGAATTCAGAAACCAAACCGTCAACTGGAATTTCCGAAGGGACGGAAGAGGCACCAAGGAGTCCTCTAGAATTTCTCCTGAAAGCGGAAATTTTAGGAGAACTGAGAACCAAGTTCTCCCCGGCCATCCTGGAAGGATTAGGATAATCCTTACACTTTCCAGCCTTACCATTGGAAGCATCTGAACTGGCACTAGTTCCGAGTGGAAAAAATATATTAGCCAGTCCTACTTTTCCAGCGATGCGATGGCCGTCTCTTTTCAGTGCTCTAGGAAGTAACTCAACCTTCCACCCACTGACCTGGCGTCATAATCTTTTGTTTCTCTTGGCAGTAGATCTTTCCTTCTTCCTATAATCAAAGGCTCTTAGCTGTTGACCCCTGAAATAGTTTCTACGAAAGGAACTTCTGAATGAAGGACGTGTCTCTGCGTGACGGCTTCTAGACTGTTTCCTATGTGATACTGGTAAGGCCTTTCTTCCTACCTTCATCTGTTTCAAAAGCTCATCCAGCTTAGAACCGAAAAGTCTTCCTGGTTCAAAAGGTAGCTCACACAGAGAATTTTTAGATGCTGCATCAGCAGACCAATCTCTCAGCCAAAGCGCTCTCCTGGCGACTGTTGAAAGACCAATATTCTTGGCCGACAATTTCAGGCTGTCGAAGCATCTACTAAAAAATCAGAGGCCATCCTGATATTCTTCAAAAGCTTTAACGGATCTTCCTTAGCTTCTCCCGTATAAACCTTTTCTAGTTCTTCCAACCAAAGTTTTTGGGCCTTGGCAACGGAAGACCCCGTAATCAAGGCTTTAGCTTGGGCTGCAGAAGAGATGAACAATTTCTTTAAAGAGGAGTCCATGCGTTTATCCATGACATCCTTGAGCCCGCTTGAATCTCCAATTGGTAACGTAGTCTTCTTACCTATTTGCGCAATAGGGACGTCTACTACAGGAACCGCATCCAGCTTGCAGTCTTGTTCTGCTTCTATGGAAAAAAGAGTTTTAAAATGCTTAGAAATAAACGGCTTGTGACTAGGGAACTTCCATTCTTTCAAAATCAATTCCTTAGTCTGAGGGAGAAAGGGAAACACTTTGGACTTCTTCCCCGTTACCCCAAAATCAAATATGCACTGCATTTCTTTAATCAATTTCCCAATGGATTCATCGGGAAAAGCAAATTCCTCATCTGAGGAATCACTGCCTGAATTATATTCATACTCAGAAGCACTAGTTCCCGAACTAGTATCAGAGTTTTCCCAAGATCTCAGTCTTTTCTTAGCATGCTTTACCATCTGAGAATCCTGGGCAATAGAAGCCTGGACAGACTGTGATGCAGCTGACTGCATATCTGCAAATGTCTGCTGCATACTTTGCTGCAACCAGCTGAGAAAAGTGGACATTTCTGTTCTTTTTGCTTCCTCTGAAGCATCTTTTGAACACAGTGAGCAAAGTTTCCGTCTACTACCATCAGGCATAGGTTGGCCACACACCGCACACATTAAATGCTTGGTTTTAGATGCACATTTCCCCTTCTCAGCAACTTTATCCATATTTTCTGGATTAGACATACTGGAAAAAAAAAAAAAAGAAAAAAACAAGAAAGGGGAAAATAAATAAAAACTTTTCTCCTTCCGGATTCAGGCTAAGAACCATTTAAGATGAAAACTAAACAGTCTTACCTTAAATGGCCTGGGAGTGTGTTGGAGGGCAGGTGAGAAACACACTTCACAACCGATCTGAGAGCTCCTGGCAAACAGAGGTTGGGGCTGGTATATGCTCCTATAAGTCCTGTAGCCAAACGAAAAAACGTCCCGTTCGAATTTGGCGCCTGAATCCAGGTTCGCCTTGCGCATGTGTATAGCGCTCTGCGACTCCCTGGTGGAACGCAACGCAACCTGTGTGTGCGTTCCACCGACAGGACCTCCCAGCCGACGCACGCCTGCGTCCTACGTCACACCGGCACCTGGCACGGCAAAAGACGGCAACATAAATTTAGAGCGACCACGCCGGCCGGCGTGTTGCACGCTACTTACCGGACATCAAGGAAGCAGAGCCTCCAGAGCCTCAGCCCTTCTCACCTACTTCCCGGAGAACCTCCTGTCTAACCTCCCCTGCCGAAGGCAGGCAAAGAACTGGGGATGATCAGGAGGAGCTGCTACTTATGGGAAAGGAGGTAATTAGGGGAGGGATCAAAATGTTTGGAGATTTGCCTGCCTGTTTTTCCCTCCAGATTAGATATCCCTGTGGTATAAGCACTGCCTCTAATCTGAAGGGAAAAATATATATATATATACGTATATATACACATATGTATATATATATACATATATTAATTCTACACATATATTTATGTAATAATTTTACATAATTAGGTATCCTAATTAATTACAATTAGCGGGACCTGCCTGACAACCCATGCCGAAAGTATAAGGAATTTAATTTGCTAGCACTATATTTAACCCTATAACTTTCCAAGACACCATAAAACCTGTACATGGGGGGTACTGTTTTACTCGGGAGACTTCGCTGAACACAAATATTAGTGTTTCAAAACAGTAAAACGTATTACAACGATGATATCGCCAGTAAAAGTGACGTTTTTTGCATTTTTCACGCACAAACAGCACTTACACGGACGATATTACTGCTGCAATACTTTTTACTGTTTTGAAACACAAATATTTGTGTTCAGCGAAGTCTCCCGAGTACAACAGTACCCCTCATGTACAGGTTTTATGGTGTTTTCAAAAATTACAGCGTCAAATATAAGGCTTGTGTTTCATTTTTTTCACATTAAAATTCGCCAGATTGCTTACGTTGCCTTTATGACCCTATGGTAGCCCAAGAATGAAGATTACCCCTATGATGACATACTATTTGCAATAGTAGACAACCCAAGGTATTGCAAATGGGGTATGTCCAGTCTTTTTTAGTAGCCACTTAGTCACAAACACTGGCCAAAATTGGCGTTTTTTGCATTTTTCACACACAAACAAATACTAACGCTAACTTTGGCCAGTGTTTGTGACCAAATGGCTACTAAAAAAGACTGGACATACCCCATTTGCAATACCTTGGGTCGTCTACTATTGCAAATGGTATGCCATTATGGGTGTAAATTTATTTCCTGGGCTACTATACAGTCTCAAAGGCAACGTAACCAATCTGACAAATTTCAATTTCAAATGTAACACGCTATATTTGACCCTGTAACTTCCCAAAACACCATAAAACCTGTACATAGGGGGTACTGTTTTACACGTGAGACTTTGCTGAATACAAATATGTGTATTTTATTGCAGTTAAAGCAAACAGTATTATGACATTGACAGTTAAAATGTCATGTAGAACTAAAAAAATCAAAACAAATCTTATTTCTCCCTTGTTTTTCATATTAAATTATGTTTCATAGCTAAATATTTGATATTAAATGAAAGCCCTGTTTCCCCTGAATAAAATGATATATAATAAGGGGGGGTGCATTTAATATGAAAGAGGTGAATTACGGTTTGACAGACATATAGCGCAAATGCCAGGTTTTGTTTACATTTTGTTTCGTTCACAACTTGTACATTTGGCTGCGGTGTTAAGGGGTTAATATCTATATGGACATTTCTTACCCTATGTTTAATTTTTAAACTATGTATTAAAGGACCACTCTAGTGCCAGGAAAACCTATTCGTTTTCCTGGCACTAGAGTGCCCTGAGGGTGCCCCCACCCTCAGGGTCCCCCTCCCGCCCGGCTCTGGAAAGGGGAAAGTGTTTAAAACTTACCTTTTTCCAGTGGTGGGCGGAGAGCTCTCCTCCCCTCCAAGAGCTGCGCGCGCATTCAGCCGGTCACATAGGAAAGCATTCATAATGCTTTCCTATGGACGCTTGCGTGCTCTCACTGTGATCTTCACAGTGAGAATCACGCAAGCGCCTCTAGCGGCTGTCAATGAGACAGCCACTAGAGGAAATAGGGGAAGGCTTAACCCATTCACAAACATAGCAGTTTCTCTGAAACTGCTATGTTTATGAAAAAATGGGTTAACCCTAGAAGGACCTGGCACCCAGACCACTTCATTAAGCTGAAGTGGTCTGGGTGCCTAGAGTGGTCCTTTAAAGTGAAATAATTCGTAACAGTATTAAAGTGACACGTGCAAAAAAATACAATATAGTATTGTCAAATTATGTCCCTATAACAATAAGAAAAAACTCCATATTCTTGGAGTAGCACACATACCTAGCTATCACTAAAACCTCAATCGATATTCAAAATGATGAGGTGATTAAATACTTTCCAATTCCATATTATTCAATGTTTTACCCAAAGGGATGTTATATCACATACCTAAGGGATTAAATATAGATATAGACCTGTTCTGTTTTTTAGATTGATGGGTCTATCTTGTTTAAGAAGTATGTTTTTTTCCTTTCTCATTTCTTGATCCTAATATTTCTTTGTCTCTCAATGGATATACATACATATATATATCATGTTTTTCTCAATGTTTTTGGTGAATGATAAACTTGATTGTTCTCTTTGTGATATAACATCCCCATTTGGTACATTGAATAATATGGAATTGGGTAGCATTTAATCACCTAATCATTTTGCATATCTTTAGGAGAGAGCAAGAAGAAGGTTTGAGAGATAGAAGTTACTCTTGGAGGCCATAAGCAATCCTGAAAAGATGTATTTTAAATTGACACCTGCATGGTACAGGATCGACAGAGGGGTGAGGTGTGAGAGGAGTGACAGGAGAGAAAGATCAGCCTGGCAGCTGCATTCATCACAGATTGTAAGGGTGTAGTTTGGCTTCTGGGGAGACCAATTAGGAGAGAATTACAGTAATCCATGCGAGAGATTACTAGAGCATGAACAAGCTCCTTGGCAGCATCTTGCGTAAGAAAGGAGCATATAAGGGCAATGTTTTTGAGCTGGAATCAACAGGTTTTACCAACAGACTCGACATGAGGTGCAAAGGTGAGGCCAGGATCAACAATTAAACCAAGACTACGAGCTTCAAAGGATGGGGTGAGGCAGGTACCGTCAACCTGCCGAGAGAGTGAAGGAGGAGGATCAGTGTTATGAGGAGGAAAAATAAGAAACCCAGTTTAAGAGAGATTGAGTTTCAGAAATCGGGAGGATATCCAATCCGAGATAGAAGAGAGGCAATTGGTGACATGTTGTAGGACAGCAGGGGAGAGGCAAGGGGAGAATAGGTATATCTTGGTGTCATTGGCGTACAGGTGCTAGTGGAATTTGTATGAATTAATGAGTTTGCCAAGAGAGGCAGTATAGAGAGTAAACAAAAGGGGACCAAGAACTGAGCCTTGAGGGACTCCGACTAAAACAGGATGAGGAGAGGAGGTGTTGTTGGAAAAAGAGATACTGAACGAGCGTTGGGAGAGATAGGAGAAAAACCATGAGAGGCCAAGAGATTGAAGAGTTAGGAGAAGGAGGCCATGGTCAACAGTGTCAAAGGCAGCAGAGAGGTCAAGAATAATTAATATGGAGTAGTGGCCTTTGGATTTAGCTGCAATTAGATCATTTGTAACTCGAGTCAGAGCAGTCTCTGTGGAATGGAGGGGGCAGAATCCAGACTGAATAGGATCAATGAGAGAGTTGGAATTGAGGAAGAAAGTCAGACGGATAAAGACACGTCTTTCCAAAAAGGAGGAGAAAGGGAGCAGGGATATGGGACGACAGTTGGAAGGGGAGGCTTTTTGAGGACAGGTACAACAGTAGCATGTTTAAGGGGAGCTGGGACAACACCAGAAGAAAGAGAGCAGTTGAAGATGTGCGTTAACGACTGCACCAGACAAGGGGCGAGAGATCTGATGAGGTTGGACAGGATGGGACCAAGTGGACACATTGTGGGATGAGAGGAAAGGAGAAACGCAGGCACCTCCTGTTCAGTAGCTGGAGAGAAGTCTTGGAGGGTAGAGATGATGTGGTCCAAGTGAGGCTGAGATGGATAGGGGAGAAGGGGAGACAATTCATTTCTTAACTGTTGAATCTTGTCAGTATAGTGACATGCAAAACTATCAGCTGGAAGATCAGTTTGTGGGGTGGCCAAAGCAGGACAAAGAAGAGAGTTAAAAGTATTAAAGAGATGACTAGGATTGCGGGAGCATGAATTAATAAGAGAAGAAAAGTAGGACTGTTTTGCAAGGGTGAGGGATGTGCTGTATGAATGCAGGACAAATTTATAGTGTAGAAAGGTGCTCCAGCAGTGTTCAGCTGAATGGGAGCATCTATGCAGGTAGCGTGTGGACTTAGTGTGCCATGGTTATAGGCACATCCTCTTTGAGGTGCGTGCTTGGAGCGGGGCTGCAGTGTCTAAGGCAGAGGTGAGGGTATCGTTATATGAGGAGATAGCCAGAGAGGGACAGTATGCTGGTATAAACTTATAAAAAAAAGGTAAAAGTCACCTCCCTATATAAAAAGTAATGGCATGTAACATATTTACCTACCCCACACCTAAAATGAAAATAACCAAGTAACTTGATTTAATATAATCACCAGGCTTTATTCTTTTTTGACAATCATAAAAACTATCCTCTACCCCCTCCCCCACCACCACCACCACCACCTCTGTTTTCAAAGAGGAAGTTATAAGACAGCTGCATAGATATGTACAGGTGTGCTTTAACTATTTGGTGGGAAAATTCAAGCTTAAGAATTGGCTGCATGTACATATTCTTAATTAATTATCATTAATTGTTCATTAATTAATTATTTATTTACTAGTCATGGTTTCTGTGTGACAATTGTAGAAGTCAAAGTAACTGAATAAGAAAAAATATTTAAAAGTTTATTTGATTTTAGCTTGGGTCATTTTTTGTTATGATTTACATTTTTAGTCTAGGTAGTGCATCATATCTATAACACAAGGTATCACCAGCACAGGGTAGGTAACCTATGGGACACAGAGTACATTTGTATGGAATCTGAGGCTGTCAGATTCAAGCTTGATCAAGGGAGTTTGCGGCTCACCCCTCTTGTGGGTGTAAACCACATGTACCTCTCTCTTGCAATAAGTAGCTTCAGAACGATTCATATTATTGTCACTAGTTAGGTTGGCTGTGGGTAGCCACTTTTATCTTTAAACTGCCAGGGGACTCCAGGTAATATAACCCCTTCAATTACATTAATTGGTTATAGTGCCTGGAGTAAAATGTACATCATGCAATGATCATACACTGGTATATAATACTAACCAGGTAAAGTTATTTAAGCCTTGGGGTGACTTTTTTTTTTTAAATAAAAAGTTTGTTCAGTGTTCATTATGCAACTTTTTTATTTAAATTATTGCAGCAATTGTAAATGTAATTGGAATACTTACATTAAAATGCTAAAGACATTTATCATACCAATCATCTTGAAAACTGACCTTGCTTTAAAATGTTACTAACTTGTCTTTATTTGCTGTTAATATTAATAATGAAATACATTTTAATTTTATTAACCATTATGTTCACTGCATAGGTTATGGTGCTGATTTGACTTCTAAACGGGTCTCTCAGCTCTGAGTTAAGCCTGGCAGTCCAAGGCTGCTGCTAACACTCACAGCCAATGAGCTTGTCATGCACAGTAGGACCTAGCTCTGACTGTTGGCTACATTCAAAGCTCCTATGCATGATAATATTAACCATCCCCTCATTTCTCCATTGTGAGTGTTTGTTAAGAATCTGGGGAAATTTAATATACCGGTATATATATATATTTTTTTTGAGTTAGTTTACGCAGACAACATGAGTATAGTGCATTATACCTAAATGATACAAAACACTAGTCATGTAACTCTATTGATATGCATCTGGATCTGTTATACATCACCAAACAATGAAATAATTTAGTATGGCCCATCTAGAAGAGATAACTAAATAACAAATTAACAACTAGGTTCCGTACGTTCTGTACAGCTGGATAGAGTAGAAGATAACTGCGGTCTAGAACTTTTGACCAGGGTTCACCGCCAGAGGCCAGCTCTCCCAAATGACTTAGGCAGTCTTTGTATGGCGCTGTTCCCTGACCCACCACCCTGCTGTATCTTAGCGGAAGCTACTGTTTCTGATGGGGTCGGTAGGGCCAAATTCTTGAAAAAAACCTCTGGATCATCCGATCAAGTCAAGGTATGGAACCCGTCTCCATGTGCGCAATTGTGTCATCAGGTGGGGGGTTATGATGTTGCCGTCTTGAAAACCCATCGATTTTTCTTTTGTCTTTTGCAGAGCACACAGAGACGTTGGCTCAGTTGATCTGTCGGCCAAGCCCCCTGAGTACTATAATATTTTACTATAGTTTAAATTAAAAGAAAGCAATAAACAAAAGTAAATGTACCGTGTAAAAGTCAGATACCATCCATAGAATAGTGTAGTTTGAGTTTAGCCATGCCTTCCAATTGTCTCATTTTTGTCGGGTGCTCTCCCACCATACCGCTTTAGTTTCCTGGTGTCCTGCATTTGGGGACACCAGGGAACTGTCCCCGGACAGCACAGAGCGTGTACATCTCTAGATGCGCTCACACGGTGCTGCGGGCATTAGGACTCCATCTACAAGTCCCAATTGAAGAGGAGCAATGTTGAGGGGTATGGTTTAGTACATTTATTTAATATAAATGCATCTCCATAACTGATCCAATACTGCTCAGTTTGCCCCTGCACCCTAGATAAGAGTGTGTGCACACCCTGTGCGCACGTCTATGCTTAACAAACTAAGTTTTACAGAGTTTTACAAAGTACAGTAAAATGTTCAGGGATTCACTCAGACAGGCACAATGCTCTCTTGTTAATTTTCACTGGAAAATATTGCAACACCAACACCAAACAGCAGAACAAGCAAAAACAAGCAGTCAGATATCCTGATTATCACAAGGTAACATTTTATTTATGCAACCCCTATTTACTTTATTGTCTAAACAAGAAAAGATGTATTTAGATGTGGGAGGGTTTTTGAAGTGTCCAAAGAGGCTTATGTGGCCATGTGCGAAAGGGGGGAGTTTGAAATCTTTAGAGAGGGAGGGAGAGTGGGAGAAAATAGAAAAAACTAATTTCCATGCATTCCTTAACTGAGATTACGAAATCCTAGTGGGAAGTCTAACAGAGATTACAAGACAAGGTCAGCCAGTGATCTGACACACTCTGGTTTCAGGAGAGGCAAGGGGAACAATCTGTCCAAGAAGGATCTTACAAACCAATGTCCAGTTAAGGCAGTTTGAAGATGTTATTACTGGGATATTTTGTTTTGCTGGCAGTTGGACTAAACTGTAATGCAGCACCAGGTAAATCTCACATGGAATGTGATCACTAAAATAAGATGGAAGTCACATTGGAGCTCTGTGTATTGTTAATACGTGTTTATGTACTTCTGTATTCACTGATTCAGAAAACAACTGCTGTATTATGTTTACATGTAACACTGCATAGTTGTTTTTGCAAGCTTGTTTAACCCCTTAACGACGCTGGACAGAAATTTTCCGTCAAGGCAGACCTACCCTTAAGGACGCTTGACGGAAAATTTCCGTCATTTACTAAAAAGTTATCTGTGTGTGTTTAGAAGTGGAGAGAGACGGATCGGTTGAAATTTTGTGTCCCTGACAGACACAAAGTGTTTAAAAGTTAAAAGAAAAACCTTACCCCCTTTTCCTTTGAAAATTAACAAGGGTTTAACCCTTTGATCACTGGCAGCAGTGATCACAATACTGATCACAGTACTTTACTGAGATCAGAGGTTTTTTTTTTTTTTAACCCTCAGGGGTTAACTTTATTTTCTTTTTAACCCTCAGGGGTTAAATATATTTAATTTATTTTTTTACTATTATTTTCAGTTAACTAGTTAGCTGGGGTGGATTGAAGCTAGGGGGAATTGGGGAATCTAGCATTAGTGTAGCTAGGAAGCTGAAAAGTTTTAGAAAGTTATTAAAAGTTTATAAAATCATAACAAAAAAGTGAAAAAAGGAAAAAAGTAAGTTTATTAAAAAAAGTAGTTTATTTTAAGTCAAAGCATTTCTGCTTTGCTAGGTGTAAGCACTGTGTTTAGCGGTGATCTGATTTCTGGTTTTACCCACAGGGGTTCATTTTTTTTAAACGTTTTTAGAAGTTTAAGAGTTTTAAAAAAGTTAAAAGTATTAAAAAAAGTTCAGAAAACAAAATAAAGTATAAAAAA
Source organism: Pelobates fuscus (assembly GCF_036172605.1). Classification (NCBI taxonomy): domain Eukaryota; kingdom Metazoa; phylum Chordata; class Amphibia; order Anura; family Pelobatidae; genus Pelobates; species Pelobates fuscus. Next base: position 121,963,550 of record NC_086323.1, read on the forward strand.
TGTTAAAAAAAACAAAACAAAAAAATACGTTATTTAGTTAAAGTTAATTTTAAGCTTTCACCATGCTTAGAAGGTTTAGTGCCGAGGAGGCATATAATATATTAGCAGCCGACTCAGAGGCAACCGACACTGCCTCAGAGAGTGTAGAGGGTGACTATGTGCCAGACACAGATGAAGAGAGTGACGATACCCCTGGCACTGCTCCTGGCGCTGATATCTTGGTGCCCCCTAACAATTTTGTCCCCGACATCCCTCTGTTCACTGCGACTCCTGGTATTCAGGGAGACGTGACCAGCTATAACTCCCAGGATTTTATGGAGCTGTTCCTTGGGGATGATTTTTTAGGGCAGATAGTTACACAAACAAATATTTATGCAGCGCAGTATCTGGCACAAAATGCAACAAGTCACCTTGCCACAAAAGGGAGCTGGTACCCCACCAGTGTGCCAGAGTTAAAACAGTTCTGGGCACTAACCATGCTGATGGGAATTATAAAAAAGCCCAGCATCCGAATGTACTGGTCCAAAAACCCAGTATGCAATACTCCCATTTTCTCTCAGACCATGAGTAGGCCCAGATATGAATCAGTACTGCGCTTTCTGCACTTCAATGACAATTTGAAGTGCCACCCCAAAGATCATCCACAGTATGACAAACTCTATAAAATCCGCCCTCTAATTAACTATTTTAATAAAGAATTTGGCCTAATTTATACTCCCCAAAAGAATATATTTAATGACGAGTCCCTAGTGAAATACAAGGGTAGACTGGGGTTCAAGCAATACATCCCAGCCAAAAGATCCTGGTATGGCATCAAGCTATACAAGTTATGTGAAAGTGGCAGTGGGTATGTTTATACCTTCAGAGTATATGAAGGTAAAGATAGCCACTTGGATCCCCCAGGTTGCCTTGATGTAGTTGGGACTAGCGGAAAAATTGTTGGGATCTAATGAACCCGCTACTGAACAAGGGGTACCACCTCTACCTTGATAATTACTACAATAGCATACCCCTTCAAAAAATGCTATATTGTTTTGAGACTGTGGTCTGCGGCACTATCCGCAAGACACGCACTGGCTTCCCCAAGGCTCTGGCAGAGAAAAAAATTAAAAAGGGGGAAACTGCTGCTCTATGCCAGGACGAACTGCTGGCTCTGAAATACAGAGACAAAAAGGAGGTGTTCATACTGACTACCATGCACAGTGAACACACACGCAGGGTCGCAGTCCGTGGCAGACAGGAAACAAGACGGCTGCCTGTCTGCATTAAGCAATACAATAAACACATGGGGGGAGTTGACCTGTCTGATCAACTGCTGCAGCCATATCTGATAATGAGAAAGACCAGGGCCTGGTATAAGAAAGTGGGCATTTATTTAATGCAAATGGCTACTCATAACGCATTCATCCTTTTCAAAAAGGCTAATCCTCAGCTGAAATTTACTTTTCTTACATTTCAGTTCCAGCTAATTTCGGTGCTGCTCACTGAGTGGCACAGTGGGGAGCCATCAGCAGGGCCTAGCAGCAGAGATATTCAGACAGGTCACTTCTGCTTTCGGATACCACCAACCCCCCCAAAAAAGACCCCCCAGAAAAGGTGCAGGCTGTGTTACCAGAGAGGCATTCGAACGGAGACCAGTTTCTACTGCCCTGATTGTCCCTCTCAGCCTGGCCTTTGTATTGGGAACTGTTTTAAATTATTTCATACTCAGGGCCAATAAATTCTCAATACAATGAATATTCTTGTTGTAGTTCTTCTGTTATTTAACCACTGACTAACTATATATATATATATATATATATATATATATATATATATATATATATATATTATTATTTTTTTACCTTTTATTTAGTTAATTGGGGTGGATGATAGTTCCTGGGAAATTGGGGAGTTTAGTGCGTATGCTAGGGGTAAAAATACAAATAAAAAAAACCCCACAAAAAAATAAAATAACATTATTATAACATTGTTTTGTTAAAGTTCTTGTGTAAAAAGTTCAAAATGCTTAGGAAGTACAGTTAGAGAATTCTGACAGCGGATTGAGATGTGACAGACAGTGCCTCAGAGTTTGACCCAAAATGGGACATGGACCCAGCATGCAAATTCAAAGTTTGAAACAAACCTGAAATGACCGAGTCTCAAATTTGCCCCTTCAACATCTACATATACCTGAGAAAGGTACACACGGGGGTATTGCTGTACTCAGACGACATAGCTGAGTGACATATGAAGCGTTATACTGCCATAGCATACCTAAGGATTGTAAACTATGCAGTAAAATCTCAAAGTGTGTGTCAAAAAGGCAGAGAAAATGCTTACTACTACTAGACTTGGTACTCACTAGCGAAAAAATGATCCCACCCTAAGGTTCAAAATGGGCCTTTTGAAATACCCTGGGGTGTCTTCTTTAAAAAATGGTAGGCCTTTGTTGGGAAAGATTGAATTCTCAACCTGTCAAATGACCAAAATGGGACATGGACCCAGCGTAAAAATTCAAAGTTTGAAACAGACCTGAAATTGCCGAGTCTCAAAGTTGCCCCTCCAAAATCCACATATACCTGGGAAAGGTACACACGGGGGTATTGCTGTACTCAGACGACATAGCTGAGTGACATATGAAGCGTTATACTGCCATAGCACACCTAAGGATTGTAAACTATGCAGTAAAATCTCAAAGTGTGTGCCAAAAAGGCAGAGAAAATGCTTACTACTACTAGACTTGGTACTCACTAGCAAAAAATGATTCCACCCTAAGGTTCAAAATGGGCCTTTTGAAATACCCTGGGGTGTCTACTTTAAAAAAATGGTAGGCCTTTGTGGGGAAAGTTTGAATAAGCAACCTGCTATTAGAACCCCAAATGAGTCATAAACCTATAAAATTCTGTGAAAACTGAAATGGTCAGGTCTCCTATATGGCAGTGTAGCGTCAGGAAATACGACCAAAGGCATACATTGGGGGTATTGTTTTACTCATAGGAGATAGCTCAGCATAATTTAGGTTGTTTGATCATATTGGTACATCTCAAATATACAAAATGCCCAGCACAAATGTAACGCATAAGTAAAAAATGCAAAAAAAATTTTTTACCACAAACTTTGACATATAATGGTGAAAATATGGCGACATGTTAAGGCACAATATATGCCATATGAGATACCCTGGAGTGTCTACTTTCACAAATGGTAGGCCTTTTTGCGGTTTTTGAAACAGTCAAACTGCTATAATGGCCCAAATTGAAACATAAGCCCTGCAAATCCGTCTCTCAAAATTCTACTCTAAAAACTGAAATGGTCAGGTCTCCTTTATGGCACTGTAGCGTCACCAAATAGTGTCAAGGACATACATTGGGGGTATTGTTTTACTCAGAAGACTTAGCTGAGCATAATAAGGGGTGTTTTATCATAGTGGAACATATCAAATATACAAAATGCCCAGCACAAATGTAATGCTTAAGGAAAAAATGCGAAAAATATTTTTTTACCACAAACTTTGACATATAATGGCAAAAAAAATGGCGACATGTTAAGGCACAATATATGCCATATGAGATACCCTGGAGTGTCTACTTTCACAAATGGTAGGCCTTTTTGCGGTTAATGAAACAGTCAAACTGCTATAATGGCCCAAATTGAAACATAAGCCCTGCAAATCCGTATCTCAAAATTCTACTCTAAAAACTGAAATGGTCAGGTCTCCTTTATGGCACTGTAACGTCACCAAATAGTGTCAAAGACATACATTGGGGGTATTGTTTTACTCAGCAGATGTTGCTGAACACAAAATGGGATTTTGACCAGGAATAGCACACAGCAGCTTTACAAAATACACATTTAAAAAACCTTGTTATGTGTGTATTTCAAAAAACAGAAAAAAACACAATTTTACTGCAATATGTAGCAGAGATTGGTGGGAAAATGGCTATGTAAAAAGTGTCAAAATACCCTTAAATAAATAGCCTGTGATGTCTTCTTTATATAAATATATACTTTTGTGTAGCAATTTTGTTTTCTGTGACAGCTGTCAAACTTACAAGTTAAACATACCAACTTCTAAAAGATTTTCACATTTAAATTTTATATTACTCCTTGTATTTTGTGACCTGTAACTTTTAAAATAAGCTGAAATCCTTTACATATTATGCACTTTGAAAAACAAGACACCTAAATGAATTTATTTTGAATTACTTTTCCTAAGCTGGACATATTATACACACACTATTATTGCCAAAACTGTGAAAAATATATATATTTTTTCATTTTTTTATGTTTTTTAATAATAAATTAGATTTTATATATGTATAAGTCACATCAAAGTAAAGCCCATCTTGTCCTTTAAAAAATGATATATAATATGTGTTGGTTCAATAAATGAGAGCGATGCAAATTGCAGTTGAACACAAACAGCAGAAAATGCAAAAATAGCTTGAGTCCTTAAGGGTATGTCCAGCTTCTGAAGCTGCGTCCTTAAGGGGTTAATCTGAAACATTCTGTTCAATTAACCCCTTAAGGACACAGCTTCAGAAGCTGGACATACCCTTAAGGACACAAGCAATTTTTTTGCTGTTTGTGTTCAACTGCAATTTGCATCTCTCTCATTTATTGTACCAACACATATTATATAACGTTTTTTAGACAACAAAAAGGGCTTTAATTTGATGTGACCTATATATGTATAAATTCTCATTTATTAAAAAAAAAAAAAAATGCGAAATAATGTGGAAAAAACAAAAAAATATATTGAAGCTTTTTTCCCCACGTTTTGGCAATAATAATGTGTGCATAATATGTCCAGCTTAGGAAAAGTAATTCAAAATCAATTCATTTATGTGTCTTGATTTACAAAGTACATAATATGTGTAGGATTCCAGTTTATTTTGAAGGTTACAGGCAGGGCCGGCCTTAGGGGTGTGCGAGCTGTGCGGCCGCACAGGGCGCCATGTAGCAGGGGGCGCCGTGCGGCCGCACAGCCGGCCAGGATTTAAAAAAAAAAAAAAAAAAAATTTTTTTTTTTTTTTTTTTTAACATTTGCAGCGGGGGCGGAGCTTACCGTGCGGCGGGGGCGGAGCTAAAAGCGCCGGAAAACTGATGCAGGGGAAGCGGGAAGGAGTCCCTGCTTCCCCACCAAACAGTCACCAGGAGCTGCACTGCCTCCACAATGAACTCCACAGGTAACTGTGATTGTCAGGTGAGTGTGACTCTCTGCCTGTGTGTATTACTGTCTGTGTGTGTGTGTGTATGACTGTCTGCCTCTGTGTGTGTATGACTGTCTGCCTGTGTGTGTGTATGACTGTCTGCCTGTGTGTGTCTGTGTGTATGACTGTCTGCCTCTGTGTGTGTATGACTGTCTGTGTGTGTATATGACTGTCTGCCTCTGTGTGTCTGTGTGTGCGCATAGGCGTGCGCACGGGGTGTGCCGGGTGTGCCGGGTGTGCCGGGTGTGCCTGGGCACACCCTAATCCCCGCAGCACGCCTATGTATTGAGACCGGCAGGGGAGATCTCAGGATCTCCGCTGTCAGCTCATGCAGAGCCGGCGCTATCCGAGCGCCGGCTCTGCTCTCAGCCTCCCTCCCCACCGACCCACAGGCAGGGAGGGAGGCAGGAGAGGACCGGCGGAGCTCTTGCCAGCAGCTCCGCCGGGTTCCTCTCGCGAGATTTGAGCGTTGCCGCAGCAACGCTCAAATCTCGCGAGAGTGAACTCTAGCCCCGCAGGGTAGAGTTCACTCTCCACTGGACCACCAGGGATGGCGGTAGCATGGTCCCCCCTCCCTACATAAGGTAACAAGGGAGGGGAGATATTAACTAAACGGCACCTCACCTCCACTGGACCACCAGGGAAGGCAGCAGGAACAAGAATCCCCCCTCCCTACATAAGGTAAGAAGGGAGGGGGGATATTAAGTCATGTACCCCCACCTCCACCCCCCACAATCACCCACACACACATACAGCACACACACCCACACACAGCACCTTCACACATACAATACCCTCACACAGCACACACACACATACAGCACCCTCACACAGCACCTTCACACATACAGCACCTTCACACATACAGCACCCACACACACAGCACCTACACACACACAGCACCTACACACACACACAGGACCTACACACACACAGGACCTACACACATACAGCACTCACACACACATACAGCACCCACACACACATACAGCACCCACACACACATACAGCACCCACACACACATACAGCACCCACACACACATACAGCACCCACACACACATACAGCACGCACACACATACAGCACCCACACACATACAGCACCCACACACAGCACCCACACACATACAGCACCCTCACACAGCGCAAACACACACACACAGCACCCACACACACACAGCACCTACACACATACAGCACCCTCACACAGCGCACACACACACATACAGCACCCACACACACAGCACACATACAGCACCCACACACACAGCACCCACACACATACAGCACACACACACATACAGCAGTGTGTGTGTGTGTGTGTGTGTGTGTGTAAATAAATATATATATATATATATATATATATACACACATATATACACGCGGCGTGTGTTTGTGCTTTAGGGTGCACACCCTAATGCAATAGGCTGCGCACGCCTATGACTGTCTGTGTGTGTGTGTGTGTATGACTGTGTGTGTGTCTGTGTGTATTACTGTCTGCCTCTGTGTGTGTCTGTGTGTATTACTGTCTGTATGACTGTATGACTGACTGCCTCTGTGTGTGTCTGTGTGTATTACTGTCTGTGTCTGTGTGTATGACTGACTGTCTGCCTTTGTGTGTCTGTGTGTGTGTGTGTGTGTGTGTGTGTATGTATGTGTGTGTGTGTGTGTATGGCCGCCTGACTCTGTGTGTGTGTGTGTGTGTGTGTGTGTCACATACAACCAATACACGCATATCACACACTGTTAATACACCCATTACAAATATCACACATAGCATACATATCACACACAGTCATCACACCTACTATCACATACACAGACAACACAAACATTACAGCATACATGGATGACGGGGGGGGTGGGGGGGCGCTGTGAAGATTTTTCGCACAGGGCGTCTAAATGCCTAAGGCCGGCCCTGGTTACAGGTCACAAACTACAAGGTCTAAAATAAAATTTCAATGTGAAACAATTTTAGAAGTTGGTATGTTTGTCTTGGAAGTTTAATACCCATTACAGGAAACAAAATTGCCACACAAAAGTATATATTTATATAAAGTAGACATCACAGGCTATTTACCTAAGGTTAGTTTGACACTTTTTGCGTAGCCATTTCACCGCCAATCTCTGCTAAATATTGGAGTAAAATTTAGTTTTTTCTCTATTTTGGCATATTCACATATAACAAGGTTTTTGTAATGTGTATTTCGTAAATCTAGTGTGTGCTATCCCTGTACAGAACCCCATATGGTGTTCAGCTACATCTGCTGAGTACAACGATACCCCCATTGTATACCTTTGCCCCTATTCTGTGAAGCTACAGTGCATATAGGAGACCATGCTATTTCAGTTTCTATAGTTGGAATTTTCATAGATGGTCATATGTCTGAATTTGTGGCATTATAGCCATTTGACTGTTCAAATAACCCCGTAAAGGCCTTCCATTTGAGAAAGCAGACACTCCAAGGTATTGTATTAGGCATATATTATACCTTAACTTGCCACTATGTTTTCACCAATTTATTTCAAATTTTGTGGTGAGAAAAAAAAAATTACATTTTTTTACATACATGTTGCATTTTCGCTGGGTATTTCTTACATTTCATAAGTGCCACTGTCATAAATTCCCCCTAAGTATGCTCAGTTACCTCTTCTGAGTAAAACAATATTCCCAATGTATGACCCAGACACTATTTTGTGAAGTTACAGTGCTGTGAAAGAGATGTGATAAGTTCAGGTTTTTAAGTGTGAATTTACATGGAGAGTTTTAATGGGTCCGTATTCTATTTTTAAATATGTTAGCAGGCTGCTTTTTCCAATTACCCCAAAAAGGCATACTATTTTTTAAAGAAGACGCCCAAGGGTATTTTAAATGGCAAATTTTGAACCTTACCGTGGGATAATTTTTCCGTTAGCTTGTATCAAGTGCAGTGGTAAAAAGCATTTTTTTTCTGCCTTTTTGACACACAGTGAGTTTGTACTGTATATTTTGCAAACCTTATGTGTGCTACGGCTTTATAATACTTTATATGTTGTTCAGCTATGTTGTCTGAGTACAGCAATACCCCCGTATGTACCTTTGCCAGTTATATGGGGACGATGAAGGGGCACATTTCAGCCACAGCCATTGCAGGTTGTCAAACTTTGAATTTTTAAAATATTTAAAAGAATTAAATACATTTAACCTCTGAGGATTAAAAAAATAAATAAAAGTTAACCCTCAGGGGTTAAAAGAAAAAAATCAGATCACAGTGAAATACTGTGATCTGTATTTTGATCACTGCAGGCAGGGGTTACATTTTATTTCAAAGAGGTGAGGGTGGGGGGGTGGGATTTTGTAACTAACTTTGTTCTTACAGCGATCAGCACTGATCTGTCTCTCTGCTGTTCACAGCTCACACGAAGCTGCAGGGAAACAGATCGGGTTTCACTGCAGCACGTGTGATCGTTCTGACTCCCGGTCAGAGCGATCACATGGGCTGAATCAGTGAAACTGCCCATGGTAGTGTGCCTCCGATATGGAGACACTACAAGAAGATTACCCCCACGATTGCGGCAATCAGGGGTTAATTTTCATTTTGGAAGGAAATTTTCCGTCCAGCGTCCTTAAGGGGTTAAGGAATAATATAAGCTAAACATCCGTGTATGTTCAAAACACAAAAGAGAGGCTCATGGAATACTTCACTAACAAGTGAAAAGGAAATACAAATCAAACTTGTACAAAAGGGAGATACAGTGAGGTGGCTAAAAGATAGATTGTCTTCGTTATATAGTCTGTTGGTTCTGTGTTTTGTATTGATTCTTAGCTGTAAGTGACAGTTAGTTGTTCTTTCACCACAGTAAGTTCTTATGCAACTTTACCTGAGGTGAGGAGAACAAAGCAGCAAAACTAAGTAAAAACCTACTTTACCTCTATTGCAGTTCCATGTTGTGGAACTATTTCCCTGCCCCATCATGCATCATACATCTACACAGAAATGGAGTATAAACAAATGCTCAGACATTCCTTTTTACAGTGATGTACAACACGGTAGCAGCATGGCATGAGATACTAAGCAGGGCATGTAAATTAAAAATATGAGGTGTTTTTTTTGGTATCAATATTACCTACGTAGTTATTCACTAGTGCACAAATTTCACAGCTATAAATTAATGCAATCAGAGAACTTGGCTTTAGCTGGAAATAAAGTAAAGACTGTTCATTTTGCAATTGCACAGTGAAATGAAATTTTCTCTAGAACATATTTTTGTTTGTTTTTTGTTAGCTTGTTTCTGCTTTAAGGTGTTTGGTAAAGTAGTTTAAACATGTTATTGACACTATTTTAAAGCAACAAAGTATTGTGCAATCCTTGAGACTGAGACAGATTAAAAACAATCCTATTGGTATAGAAAAAATGTATGAATCTATTCATTATGGTTAGACTAAAAGAGCAACATTAAAATAATTTAAGTAAAATCAGAGGAGACTATTTTTTGTTTCCCAAGATTTTATATTATTTACAATATAATATTGTATATATGTATACTATTTACAAATCCTGTGTCAACTCCCTGTTTAATGAATAGACCCTATAGTTGTCTATGATTCAATTCATTGAATAATATGGATGGTATAGCATGCCTCACAACAATTGTGAGGGGGGTAATTGGTACTGGAGTCTCCAGATGCAGGATACCAGTGTGCTAAAATGGTGGGACAATACCTTGAATTTAGGACTGTACCATCAAAAGCAGGACTGTTGGAAGGCTTGCTATCGTGATTGTAGGTTTTATGTCAGCTAGTTTACTCAAAATGTTTCTGGGCACCAGGACAATTACAAACATGTGTATTGGTTATGGTGCATTATGGAGAAAGTGCTGTCCTCTGGTAATTTGTTTTAGAGATTTAACCAAAATTGGAGGTCCCGAAAGCACCTGTCATTATGGTGTCAAAAACACTACATTGGCATGTAGTGGTTATGATGCTTAGACTGTTCATTTATTGTTGCATACTTGTGCTGAGAAAAGAGTTTATGCATTAAAATAGGAAATGCAGAATATTTACAAGGGAATGGCAAAGTTTACCTGGAGATATTTCTCCAGGATTTTGACCTGGAGATATGTTTCTTGTCCAGCTTGAAATGCATGGTTTTTCTGAAAATTAACCCCTTCAGGACGGAGTCAATAGTGCACGTTCTGATCAAAACAAAACGTAAACAAAAACTGGAATTTGCGCTATATGTCTGTTCACCCGTAGTATCCCTCTTTCAAATTATATGCACCCACACTTATTATATATCATTTTGTTCAGGAGAAACAGGGCTTTAATTTATCATTAACTATTCATATATGGAACATAATTCCTTATGAATAAAATTAAAAAAAAATGTGAGAAAATAAGATTTTTTTAAAAATTTGTATTTCCGTCTGACATTTTGGCTGTGAATGTCATAATACTGTTAGGTTTTACTGCACAAAAATGCACATATTTGTAATCAGCGATGTCTCACGAGTACAACAGTATCCCCCATTAGCAGGTTTTATGGTGTTTTGGAAAGTTACAGGGTCGAATATAGAACGTTCCATTTTCAAATAGAAATTTGCCAGATTGGTAATGTTACCTTTGAGACGGTGTGGTAGCCCAGCAATGAGAATTACCCCCATAATTGCATAACATTTGAAAAAGTAGACAACCAAAGGTATTGAAAGTGGGGTATGTTTAGTCTTTTTTTAGTAGCCACTTAGTCACAAACACTGGCCAAAGTTAGCGTTCATATTTGTTTTTGTGTTAAAAAAGCAAAAAACGAATATTTGGCCAGTGTTTGTGACTAAGTGGCTACTAAGAAAGACTGGACATACCCCACTTGCAATACCTTGGGTTGTCTACTTTTGCAAATGGTATGCCATCATGGGTGTAATTCTCATTCCTGGGCTACCATACACTCTCAAAGGCAACATAACCAATCTGGCAAATTTCAATGTCAAAAAAATGAAATGCAAGCCTTGTATGTGACTCTCTAACTTTCCAAAACACCATGAAACCTGTACATGGGGGGTACTGTTATTCTCGGGAGACTTCACTAAACACAAATATTAGTGTTTTAAAACAGTAAAACATATTACAACAATAATATAGTCCATAAAAGTGCCGTTCGTTTGTAAAAAATGCAAAAAACTTCACTTTTACTTAAAATATCATCGTTGTAATACAATTTACCAATTTGAAACACTAATATGTGAGTTCAGCGAAGTCTCCCGAGTAAAACAGTAACCCCATGTACAGCTTTTATGTTGTCTTGGACAGTTACAGGGTCAAATATAGTGCATGCGAATTAAATTCTCTGCACTTTCTCCCTGTGTTGTCAGGTATGTCAATCAAATTTTAACTAATCAAATCACCTAATTATGTTAAAAGATTACTTAAATATACACGTAGAATTTTAATATATATGCATTTATAGGTATTTAAATTCTACGTGTATACTAATGTAATCTTTTATGTAATTATATATATATATATATATATATATATATATATATATATATATATATATATATATATATATATATATATATATATATATGCGGTTATTTGCATTTTATATATAGATATATATATAGAATGTCATTCTAAATGTATTTTGTTACCAATATATATATATATTAATAACAAAATACAGTTAGAATTAAATTACATATGTATATATAATTTATATTACATTTTGTTTCAATATTTTATTAATTTTATTATTTTATTTATTTATTATTGTAATTATACGTATATATATATATATATATATATATATATATATATATATATATAATATATGTATATTATATATATGTAACATCATTCTAAGTGTATTTTAATACTAATATATGTACTTGTATTAGTATTAAAATACACTATGTATGACGTTAAATATATATATATATATATACATATAAATATTTTACAACATGTTTAATTTTTTTTTTTTTTTTTACAGATCCCACCAGCAGGGGGACTGTCTGATATTTTAGACAGTCCCCCTGCTGGCAGATCCACAGCCAGCTATAGGGGGCCATATTTGCCGCGGGAAGGCTGCCTGGGCTGTGAGGCAGTCCTCCCGAAGCGGAGCGCCGGTAAGGTAAGTATACCGGGCGCTCCAGGGCTTAAAGCCGTTACGGCGTTCTATGCCGTCACAATGGCTTTAAAGCCCACTTAAAGCGTGACGGCATAAAACGTCGTAACGGCGTTAAGGGGTTAAATCCTTGTTAATTCATCACAATTCTTGGTTTGATAAACAGCTTACATAGGACATAGTCTGTTCTAATGTTCCTTTTTTCTAGGAGCCCCATAATACATGGTGTGTCTGAGTGGATAATAGAACTCAACAGTAACTCATTAGTAACAGTTACTCATTAGTAAATAAAATTCCTTAAAACACCCCCACTCACACCCCTTAAAGTTACCCTCTATGTCCATTGGATACGTTGTGAGGTATGCAACATGAGTAGAAGAGTCGTATCTATTATTAGGGACACTGAAAGGTAATATAACGACTAATTAACCCTTTAAGACCGCAGCCAAATGTACAAGTTGTGAACGAAACAAAATGTAAACAAAACCTGGCATTTGCGCTATATGTCCAACCGTAATTCACCTCTTTCATATTAAATGCACCCCCCCTTATTATATATCATTTTATTCAGGTGAAACAGGGCTTTCATTTAATATCAAATATTTAGCTATGAAACCTAATTTAATATGAAAAAAAATGGGAGAAAATAAGATTTTTTTAATTTTTTTAGTTCTACGTGACATTTTAACTGTCAATGGCATAATACTGTTTGCTTTTACTGCAATAAAATACACATATTTGTATTCAGCAAAGTCTCACGTGTAAAACAGTACCCCCTATGTACAGGTTTTATGGTGTTTTGGGAAGTTACAGGGTCAAATATAGCGTGTTACATTTGAAATTGAAATTCGCCAGATTGGTTACGTTGCCTTTGAGACTGTATAGTAGCCCAGGAAATACATTTACATCCATAATGGCATAGCATTTGCAATAGTAGACGACCCAAGGTATTGCAAATGGGGTATGTCCAGTCTTTTTTAGTAGCCATTTGGTCACAAACACTGGCCAAAGTTAGCGTTAGTATTTGTTTGTGTGTGAAAAATGCAAAAAACGCCAATTTTGGCCAGTGTTTGTGACTAAGTGGCTACTAAAAAAGACTGGACATACCCCATTTGCAATACCTTGGGTTGTCTACTATTGCAAATAGTATGCCATCATAGGGGTAATTTTCATTCTTGGGCTACCATAGGGTCATAAAGGCAACGTAAGCAATCTGGCGAATTTTAATGTGAAAAAAATTAAACACAAGCCTTATATTTGACGCTGTAATTTTTGAAAACACCATAAAACCTGTACATGAGGGGTACTGTTGTACTCGGGAGACTTCGCTGAACACAAATATTTGTGTTTCAAAACAGTAAAAAGTATTGCAGCAGTAATATCGTCCGTGTAAGTGCTGTTTGTGCGTGAAAAATGCAAAAAACGTCACTTTTACTGGCGATATCATCGTTGTAATACATTTTACCGTTTTGAAACACTAATATTTGTGTTCAGCGAAGACTCCTGAGTAAAACAGTACCCTCCATGTACAGGCTTTATGGTGTCTTGGAAAGTTATAGGGTTATATATAGTGCAAGCAAATTAAATTCCCTATACTTTCGGCATGGGTTGTCAGGCAGGTCCCGCTAATTGTAATTAATTAGGATACCTAATTATGTAAAATTATTACATAAATATATGTGTAGAATTAATATATGTATTTGTACTGGAAATCCTGAGGATCGTTCTAACTTCCAACTACTTCAGGTTTGAACACACCTGGTACCAACAGACATCAGGCACTTCCATGGGGGCAGCCATGGCTCCGATGTATGCCAACAGCTACATGTTTGTATTTGAGTCCCTACACATCCTACAACCTTTTGCTGCAAATATAATCTTCTATCGTCGATTCATTGATGATGTGTTTATAATATGGAGAGGGGACTTGGAGTCAATCACATCTATGGTATATTCGATTAATGAAGCACCCACACCGGTCAAACTCACAATGACAGCAAGCCCCACAGAAGTCGACTTCCTCGACGTCCACATCTACAAGAACCAGTCCAAATTGGCATACACCCTCTATACCAAACCAAAAGATAGAAATACAATACTCAAAGCAGACAGTTTCCACCCGAAACCACTCAAGGAATCACTACCACTCTCTCAATTTATGAGGGTAGTGCGCAACAATTCTGATCCTGTGAATACCCAAAAACAGATCAAAGAGATGTGGACCAAATTCAGAGATAGAGGCTATAAAGAATCAACCTTACAACAAGCACTGATTAAACGTCAAGAGCCAGCACGAAAGAATACCAAAAATATTCCACGCCTGGTATTTCCAACCACGTACCACACAGCGTCCAACAGTCTACAAAATGCACTAAGGTCCAACTGGCGCATCCTAGAACGTGACCCGAGCCTACCAGAGGTCTTCCACAATCCCCCCATGATGTGTTATAAAAGAGGGAGGAACCTGAAGGATCTTCTTGTCAAAACAGATCCAGTGCACTGTTACACTAAGGAACGGACATCTGTTAACTGGGGCTGCTACCGCTGTCTGGGCTGTGTCACCTGTAGTCACATGTCACCAGGTAAATACTTCACTCACCCTCATTCAGGGAAGAGATACCCTATCAAACATAGACTCACTTGCACTACAGACTTTGTAATCTACAAGCTGCTGTGTCCCTGTGGACTGTCCTATATAGGAAAGACAGATCTCCCCTTAAGAGAACGCATAAGGAACCATCGTTCTAATATCCGCATAGCCTATAGGGACAATAAGGCTGACCTCCCTGTGGCCAAACACTTTTTGGCATTTGGACACCCCCTTCCAACGTTGAAGTTTATGGCTATAGACCACATACCCCCCCTTCGCAGAGGAGGAGATCGTAAGAAACTTTTACTTCAACGGGAAGTCTATTGGATTAAAACTTTGAATACTGTCCACCCTAAGGGCCTCAATGAAAAATGTGCCTTATCAGTATTTTTAGGATAATTTCTCTATGTCTATACTTAGCATCTGCTACTTATCTCTGGTGTGCTAAACTTTAATGTGACAACACTTCCAGTATATTAATTGTTGCTACATGTGTTAGCTACTGTATTGACAATACCATGTCATTATGTGTCCAGCTCAATATACCTAATATGTACAATTATATTATGTTACTATTTTCAAATAGTCACTGTGTGTCAAGTCCTGTACCAACTCATTCCTATTGCTATTACCATGCTATAGCTATTCTGTTGAGGTTATGTTGTCTTAGCACTAAAACCTTTTTGCCACTTAAAAAAAAGTGCCAGTACAAGCTATTACTATAAGGTTGACGGTACTCTGTCGCTACTCCCACCAAGTCCTTCCCTTAAACTTATAGATAAGATGCATTCTAACTATCTGTTTATTATACTAATAATTTGTTAGCTTTGTGATTCACCATCTTGTCCTGCGAGTATTTGTTTTTAATAATTAACTGCTTAGTAACTTTCTATTTATACAAGCTTTTTTACACTACTGAATCAAGTACCTGGGCAACACCGCTGGCTAAGGATGATGAGAGTTAAAGTTCTGTTTGTAATCATGGTAACCTCAAACCATGCATACTGGATATTGCCAGGAAATGGTTGGAACACAAACACTCCCCTCCCCCCTTCCCTCTGAGCCCCAATTATGCAGATACAAGGGCAGAGTGGGAGACAGCCATGGCCAGCTGTGCTACATCCGGTCACTGATTCAGTAAGTACACTCCTGTGGTGCATATTTAATTTAATTTGAGTGTTCAGTTTGTTTTGGAGGGATCTGGGGTATATATTCTCTTGTCTGCACATTTGTTACATGTTACCTGTCCTGATGAAAGCTCCATGTTGGAGCTGAAACGTTGATATTTTATATGGAATAAATAAAAGCTAAATTTTACTACTTCAACCAAGTCCCAGGAGTGCGATTGTTTCTACACCTATATATATATATATATATATATATATATATATATATATATATATATATATATATATATACAATTTTTAAAAAATATTTTTATTTATATATAGGTATATATACGTATATATTTATGTATATAGATATATATATATTATTTCGTTATAAGTATTTTGATATAAATATATATATTAATATCACAATACAGTTAGAACGAAATAAAACACATCTATATATTTTTTAATATTTTATTTTTAATTTTTTTTTACGTATTTACATATTTTGTTATATTATATATAAATATATATAACAATAATTATATATATATATATATATATATATATATATATATATATATATTTAATCAGTATCAGTCTACGTTTAATTTGATATTAATATATATAATTATATATATTAATATATTAATATTAAAATACACCTAGCCAGTGTATATATATATATATATATATATATATATATATATATATATATATATATATATATATATATATATATATATATATATATATATATATATATATATATATATATATATATATATATATAGTATTCGAATCTCCCGCACTCAATTTGCCGGTCTTGTACTTGCCTCGGTGCTGCCTCAGCCGTGTTATATAAGCATAGAAAAAGAGTGCACTCAAGAGGGCTTCTTTAGGAAATAAATTTCATTTATTCACATACAAGTGATATTTTCAAAAAACGATCAAGTCGACGTTTCAGTCCACGAAGGACTTTTATCAAGACAAAGAAAAGCGGGAAAAGTGGAGATTTAAATATGGTGAACCTAGGCTCTGATTGGAGAGTGAACTTAGAAAAAAAGAGAGAAGTAATGATGTCATAAATAGAATGTCAAAGTTCAAAGAGCATCATCCCAAATAGGATTTAACCCCAAAGAGTGTGAACTGGTGAAAACAAAGTGGGTTTAAGTAGAAAACCGAGATGTAGATAATCCACACACTCGGGTGAGCATAAACATAAAAACCAAGGATAATATAATAATTAAAGGTTCAAGATTCCACCCAAGGTACCCATCTACTAACCGTCTAGTGGGCAGACTAGATGGGCCGAATGGTTCTTATCTGCCGTCACATTCTATGTTTCTATGTTTCTATGTTTCTATGTCTAGAAAAAAAGTACAGATACAAAAGAGTATACTAAAATTCCAACTAGGGTGGTCTGATCCTCTAGAGAAGATAAAGTTACAGGAGCAGGAGTTGACTAATATACAATGTATCCAATATGTGTAAAGAATCACAGAAGAGTAAGACAGTAACACATTCTAATTCAACAAAGTACTAATACGAGTGATAAAGCCGTTCTCAGCTTAGAGCAAACAAACTTATATAAGTGGTTATCTTTTCGGAATAAAGCAATTTAGAGGATTAATCTTGTTTAAACCTCCTGGGTGAACCGTTCCCAGTGTAAAAATCCAGAAAGCTTCCCTTTGGAGAAGCAGATTGTCTCTATCACCTCCCCTCACGGGGATCGGGACATGTTCTATACCCATGAATTAAAAGGTTGGCAATGTGTGTCCCCTTTCAAGAAAATGTTTCGCTATGGGGGTAGATGCAGTGCCGCTGGCCAGTGCTATTCTGATGGTCGATCTATGACCCCTCATACGTTGTCTTAAATCATTCGATGTCTTCCCAATGTACATGAGCCCACAGGGACATAAGATGCGGTACACAACATGTGTTGTGGTACATGTAATACGTTGGCGTATTTTATATTCTTTCCCTGAGTGTGGATGAAAAAATGATTTTCCTGTAGTCATATTGTTGCAAGCTGTACATTTCAAGCAGCGAAAGCAGCCCGGATTCTGATGTATAAACCGGTTTGCTGCATGTACATCAGTATGGACCAGAAAGTCTCTTAAATTCTTATTTCTCCTATAGCTGATCATGGGGTTTTGTTGGAAGATCGTTGGTAATGTCTTATCTTTTTTGAGTATCTCCCAATTGTCCCGTATCTTCTTGGACAAGTCCCGAGATTGTGAGTGAAAGGTTTGAGGAAAAATCAGTCTGTCTTGTTTCTTCTTCACTATGGGTTCGGTGTGTAGCTGTACTGCCTTAGAATATGCTCTATCCAGCGTATATCTTGAATATCCTCTCTGGGTAAACTTCTCAAACATCTCTTGTACCTGTATAGCAGCCTTATTGGAGTCTGAATTATTCCTAAGTACCCTGACAAATTGTGATACCGGTAAAGATTTCATCAAATTAGAAGGATGGTGGCTGGTAGCGTGTAATAACGTATTCCGGTCAGTTTTTTTCTCAAATAAGGTATAACCCAACTTGTTGTTTTCGATAAAGATCCGAAGGTCCAAAAAGTCCATTTGTTTATTATTGATTTGATATGTCAGTCTAACAGGTGAATCAAGTTGATTAAGAGATTGTAGCATGTTGAGTAATGTTTGTTCTTCCCCAGACCAGATAATGAAGACATCATCGATGTATCGGAAGTATTTTACAATATGCTGACTGTGTTCTTGCAAAATATATTTCTGTTCATATGTATGCATATATGCATTAGCATACATCGGTGCCATTGGCGCACCCATAGATGTCCCAGAGATTTGGATATAGAATGATTTTTCAAACCTAAAATAATTCAGTTTGAGGCATAGTTCCAACAATTCCAGAATGTATTCAATAGGGGGCTCAACTTTCTCCTGATGTTGTAATAGGACTTGTCGCATCGCTAATATTCCATCTTCGTGGGGAATAATAGTGTAAAGACTATTCACATCAATAGCCGCCAGGTAAACCCCTTGTGGAGGTAATTCGATTGTGCTGAGGGTGGCAATGACTTGAGCAGAGTCTTTCACATAGGTAGGTAGTGACATCACAGGTTTCTTAAATTCGGTGTCTAGCCATTTACCAATGGGTTCTAGGAGACCACCAATCGCGGAAACAATTGGCCGGCCTGGTGGACACTCCAAATTTTTGTGCACTTTCGGTAATGTATATATAATTGGACACCTCGGATGAGATTCAAATAGATATTCAAATTCAGCTGTAGTGAGGAAGCCTGATTCCAAGCCCCTCTGTAGTGTCTGTTGTATAACTTTACTGAATTCATCAACCGGGTCAATTTCAGTATATTGATGCACCCTAGTGTCAGACAGTTGTTTCAAGATTTCTGCCTTATAGTCCTCATATTGTAAAATAACAATGGCGCCACCCTTGTCCGCAGGACGTATGGTGATTGACATATCATTGGCTAAACTGTGAATAGCCTCCCATTCAGATTTAGAGATGTTAGATCTAAAGTTACTTATTGTATTTGTCGTATCCATTGTATCAGTTTTGAGAATTTGTGCGAACATTTTTAATGTGGTGTTGGAAGTAAAAGGATCAAATGAACTACGTAATTTAAACCGTTCTGCACCATCCTCTTTAATTTGATTTTGTTGATGCGAATTTTTGAAATGATCTACTAAACGGAGTTTTCTGTTAAACTTAAATTGGTCAATTTCCCATTGGAATTTATTCATCCTAGATGTCGGGACAAATGAGAGACCCCTCTTTAATAACATAGTCTCTGCTGAGGTGAGGTTTCTAGTCGATAAATTGATAATCGGATTATCTCGCGTCTCCGTGGAGGTCGTCCCCTGTGACCAGTGCCTCTTCCCTTTCTGCCCCCTCCTAGTGTAGTAACGATGTTTGGAGGGTGCTCCGTGCCTGAGTGGCCCCCACTGGTCGATTCTCTCACCAGACCTAATCCTGGTTCTAAAAAAGCCGAATCCGTGTGTTCTGGATCTTTAGAGTATGTTCTGTCCCTCTGTGAGATCCTTTGATCAGAATCAGACGCTGATTCCCCCGAAGTAAAGTCTACTGTAGAGGCAATCGGTTTCCTAATGCGGGGCTTATATGTTCTATATGCTGGTCTGCTGTTACCCCCAGATAACCATCGATACACTCTGTGCTCGGAATAATCGGCCTGGACTTTAGCAAGTTTTTCTCTTAAATCTTACTAAATCGTTCTTATACTGTTTTAACTCTTCCGTTAATTTTTGAATCAATGCATCACAGTTAGGTGCAGCTATTGTGGTCGAATGTAACACTTCGTAATCAGAAATTTTAAATTTAGTAATTTTAAGTTCTCGACCTACCTCCTCGATAACGACCAGCATGAGATCCAATGAACATTTGTTCAATATGCCGATCCATTTACGACACACTTCAGGGTTATTGTCATGCCTTAACTATGGTATCCTCTTACTTCCTGGTTCCACGGAGCCTAGCCACACCCCTTTATGACACGGTCTCCTTATTTAATCCGACCGCACCAGCTGATCGACGCTGGATTATTGAACTACGTTCCGTACTCACGAACCGGCTACAACTTCGTTGTGAAAGCCCTCTGTTATCGGACCGGACTGGAAGACTTCAAGTTCCCTTCACCTCTCCTCATCCACGACTAAAGCTGAACTCTCTTCACTCATGATAACCGCCTCTGAGGAGATCTCGGGAACCAGTGTTCTATGTGCCGGAAGCTAAGTAAAACCTCTGTGATAAGCGTTACATCTCAAAGCCGTTATTTCCTGTCTCCAAGGTCCTTCGATAAAACAAACCAGTTACAGCTAACTTCAACTCATACTCTATATAAGTTAGCTGCATCTGTCTTGCTTCAGTTAAATGCTATGGAACAGCTATTGTAACTTCTTATCACCTAATTCATTAATACTACTAAAAGACTCTCTGATTCAGTGTCTGCTAATTACTACCGTTTACTACTTAAAGCTACAGTGCCTGTAATTATGGACTTCAGTTATCGTTTACTACTTAAGCTACAGTGCCTGTAATTGTGGACTTCAGTTATCGTTTACTACTTAAAGCTACAGTGCCTGTAATTGTGGACTTCAGTTATCGTTTACTACTTAAAGCTACAGTGCCTGTAATTGTGGACTTCAGTTATCGTTTACTACTTAAAGCTACAGTGCCTGTAATTGTGGACTTCAGTTATCGTTTACTAATTAAAGCTACAGTACCTGTAAATTGGACTTAACGTCAATACCTTTTACTTTTTATAATAAATATTCAAACTATAAGAAATCTGCAGTTGTGTTCCTTCATAACAAATGTTTAGACGTGACAGTTATTCCTTCCAATAGTGGGAACATTCTTGATCCGGAAACCCCTCGGAATTTTCTTCATGCGATAATAGTCTGATAGGTAGGTGGCATGTAGTTCAAGGTCTATTTGTCTTTGTTTTAATTTTTGTAATTCTCTCACGATGTCCCGTGGTTCAGATGAGACAGGTAAGTCTGAGTCTGATTGTGGCCACAGTATGGCTGCTGCTTCTGCTTCAGAGAATTGCAGTACCTCAGCATGTTCCACAAGTGCTCCTGCTCTGGACAAAAACTCCTCCATATATAAAATCCTCGTACACAAATGTTACTCTCCCAGGGTCTGGTGCGTGGAGTGAGTCCTGGCTAAATAGACTCTCCAATGGTCATGTAGTATTCGAATCTCCCGCACTCAATTTGCCGGTCTTGTACTTGCCTCGGTGCTGATTACGAAGTGTTACATTCGACCACAATAGCTGCACCTAACTGTGATGCATTGATTCAAAAATTAACGGAAGAGTTAAAACAGTATAAGAACGATTTAGTAAGATTTAAGAGAAAAACTTGCTAAAGTCCAGGCCGATTATTCCGAGCACAGAGTGTATCGATGGTTATCTGGGGGTAACAGCAGACCAGCATATAGAACATATAAGCCCCGCATTAGGAAACCGATTGCCTCTACAGTAGACTTTACTTCGGGTGAATCAGCGTCTGATTCTGATCAAAGGATCTCACAGAGGGACAGAACATACTCTAAAGATCCAGAACACACGGATTCGGCTTTTTTAGAACCAGGATTAGGTCTGGTGAGAGAATCGACCAGTGGGGGCCACTCAGGCACAGAGCACCCTCCAAACATCGTTACTACACTAGGAGGGGGCAGAAAGGGAAGAGGCACTGGTCACAGGGGACGACCTCCACGGAGACGCTAGATAATCCGATTATCAATTTATCGACTAGAAACCTCACCTCAGCAGAGACTATGTTATTAAAGAGGGGTCTCTCATTTGTCCCGACATCTAGGATGAATAAATTCCAATGGGAAATTGACCAATTTAAGTTTAACAGAAAACTCAGTTTAGTAGATCATTTCAAAAATTCACATCAACAAAATCAAATTAAAGAGGATGGTGCAGAACGGTTTAAATTACGTAGTTCATTTGATCCTTTTACTTCCAACACCACATTAAAAACGTTCGCACAAATTCTCAAAACTGATACAATGGATACGACAAATACAATAAGTAACTTTAGATCTAACATCTCTGTAACGGAATGCGGTATGTTAGTCCACGATATCCGTTGGTATCCTCAGGAAATCCACAGTCAGAACAGAAAGCACGGCAATATTCCCCATCCTCCCAATAACCGGACGAAACACAGTTTGGGAGTCAACTAACTCGGTTTATTCACAAGCTGGCATATTTAAGCAGTTCCCCATGCAAGGGGTTTCCACACAGATAATCCAGGGGATTTCTCCCAACATGCATTGTGACTTTCCCAACAGGCATTGCTGCACGAGAAGGATACTCCCACTAAAATGGACGATTAAGTGGATTATCCCCTCGTGCAGCAAAACCGACAATTGACTTTAAAATATATATTTTATACAATATTCGGTACTTTGAGATGGCGGAACGTTCGGTAGATAGCTGGGGTCGAAGCGCATACTTCGTGAGAATACCGCTCTGATCCCAGCTGAACTGACCGAACGCCGCACAGAATACATTTAAACATTGAGTTCGGATTAAAAGTACCGAACTATTGTGGGGAACATAATGTACCGAACGCGGAACTCCCGAACGCTCTGGAAGTCCAGCGGTGTTCGGATCATTGAGTAGCCGTTTTCAGTTCCAGGCTCTCGACGACCGAACACCGCTGCAGAGACAAAGGATCCAAGATGGCCGACCGCCGCATGGTCGGTAGCCGAACGGCGGCCACCTAGGAGAGCCCTTAATTACCGATTGCAACATTGTTGCAATCGGTTAATTGGTGCCACACGACTGGTGAATGTGTGGTCTACCTGGGGAGCCCGCATTCGTACGGCGAACGGCCGGGAGGGCCATGTTTCGTCGAACGAATGCTTTGTATGCTGGCAGCGTACGGCTGCCAGCATGCGAACGGCCATAACACAGCAATTATACAGGTAAAGACATACAGTATACATTCAGCCTATGGACAACCTGCAATACATATAGTTCAGAAGTGGCTAGGTTTGCCACAGTCTCTAAATCTGAATGGAGGCTATTCACAGTTTAGCCAATGATATGTCAATCACCATACGTCCTGCGGACAAGGGTGGCGCCATTGTTATTTTACAATATGAGGACTATAAGGCAGAAATCTTGAAACAACTGTCTGACACTAGGGTGTATCAATATACTGAAATTGACCCGGTTGATGAATTCAGTAAAGTTATACAACAGACACTACAGAGGGGCTTGGAATCAGGCTTCCTCACTACAGCTGAATTTGAATATTTATTTGAATCTCATCCGAGGTGTCCAATTATATATACATTACCGAAAGTGCACAAAAATTTGGAGTGTCCACCAGGCCGGCCAATTGTTTCCGCGATTGGTGGTCTCCTAGAACCCATCGGTAAATGGCTAGACACCAAATTTAAGAAACCTGTGATGTCACTACCTACCTATGTGAAAGACTCTGCTCAAGTCATTGCCACCCTCAGCACAATCGAATTACCTCCACAACGGGTTTACCTGGCGGCTATTGATGTGAATAGTCTTTACACTATTATTCCCCACGAAGATGGAATATTAGCGATGCGACAAGTCCTATTACAACATCAGGAGAAAGTTGAGCCCCCTATTGAATACATTCTGGAATTGTTGGAACTATGCCTCACACTGAATTATTTTAGGTTTGAAAAATCATTCTATATCCAAATCTCTGGGACATCTATGGGTGCGCCAATGGCACCGATGTATGCTAATGCATATATGCATACATATGAACAGAAATATATCTTGCAAGAACACAGTCAGCATATTGTAAAATACTTCAGATACATCTATGATGTCTTCATTATCTGGTCTGGGGAAGAACAAACATTACTCAACATGCTACAATCTCTTAATCAACTTGATTCACCTGTTAGACTGACATATCAAATCAATAATAAACAAATGGACTTTTTGGACCTTCGGATCTTTATCGAAAACAACAAGTTGGGTTATACCTTATTTGAGAAAAAAACTGACCGGAATACGTTATTACACGCTACCAGCCACCATCCTTCTAATTTGATGAAATCTTTACCGGTATCACAATTTGTCAGGGTACTTAGGAATAATTCAGACTCCAATAAGGCTGCTATACAGGTACAAGAGATGTTTGAGAAGTTTACCCAGAGAGGATATTCAAGATATACGCTGGATAGAGCATATTCTAAGGCAGTACAGCTACACACCGAACCCATAGTGAAGAAGAAACAAGACAGACTGATTTTTCCTCAAACCTTTCACTCACAATCTCGGGACTTGTCCAAGAAGATACGGGACAATTGGGAGATACTCAAAAAAGATAAGACATTACCAACGATCTTCCAACAAAACCCCATGATCAGCTATAGGAGAAATAAGAATTTAAGAGACTTTCTGGTCCATACTGATGTACATGCAGCAAACCGGTTTATACATCAGAATCCAGGCTGCTTTCGCTGCTTGAAATGTACAGCTTGCAACAATATGACTACAGGAAAATCATTTTTTCATCCACACTCAGGGAAAGAATATAAAATACGCCAACGTATTACATGTACCACAACACATGTTGTGTACCGCATCTTATGTCCCTGTGGGCTCATGTACATTGGGAAGACATCGAATGATTTAAGACAACGTATGAGGGGTCATAGATCGACCATCAGAATAGCACTGGCCAGCGGCACTGCATCTACCCCCATAGCGAAACATTTTCTTGAAAGGGGACACACATTGCCAACCTTTAAATTCATGGGCATAGAACATGTCCCGATCCCCGTGAGGGGAGGTGATAGAGACAATCTGCTTCTCCAAAGGGAAGCTTTCTGGATTTTTACACTGGGAACGGTTCACCCAGGAGGTTTAAACGAGATTAATCCTCTAAATTGCTTTATTCCGAAAAGATAACCACTTATATAAGTTTGTTTGCTCTAAGCTGAGAACGGCTTTATCACTCGTATTAGTACTTTGTTGAATTAGAATGTGTTACTGTCTTACTCTTCTGTGATTCTTTACACATATTGGATACATTGTATATTAGTCAACTCCTGCTCCTGTAACTTTATCTTCTCTAGAGGATCAGACCACCCTAGTTGGAATTTTAGTATACTCTTTTGTATATGTACTTTTTTCTAGACGGTTAGTAGATGGGTACCTTGGGTGGAATCTTGAACCTTTAATTATTATATTATCCTTGGTTTTTATGTTTATGCTCACCCGAGTGTGTGGATTATCTACATCTCGGTTTTCTACTTAAACCCACTTTGTTTTCACCAGTTCACACTCTTTGGGGTTAAATCCTATTTGGGATGATGCTCTTTGAACTTTGACATTCTATTTATGACATCATTACTTCTCTCTTTTTTTCTAAGTTCACTCTCCAATCAGAGCCTAGGTTCACCATATTTAAATCTCCACTTTTCCCGCTTTTCTTTGTCTTGATAAAAGTCCTTCGTGGACTGAAACGTCGACTTGCAGTAGACATTGCTTACCTAGATTTCAGTAAGGCTTTTGACACTGTTGCACATAGAAGGCTTATCAATAAACTACAATCTTTGAGTTTGGATTCCAATATTGTTGAATGGGTAAGGCAGTGGCTGAGTGACAGGCAACAGAGGGTTGTAGTCAATGGAGTATATTCGAAGCTTGGGCTTGTCACCAGTGGGGTACCTCAGGGATCTGTACTTGGACCCATTCTCTTTAATATTTTTATTAGTGATATTGCAGAAGGTCTTGATGGTAAGGTGTGTCTTTTTGCGGATGATACTAAGATATGTAACAGGGTTGATGTTCCAGGATGGATAAGCCAAATGGAAAATGGTTTAGGTAAACTAGAGAAATGGTCAGAGTTGTGGCAACTGACATTTAATGTGGATAAGTGCAAGATAATGCATCTTGGACGTAAAAACCCATGGGTAGAGTACAAAATATTTGATAGAGTCCTAACCTCAACATCTGAGGAAAGGGATTTAGGGGTGATTATTTCTGATGACTTAAAAGTAGGCAGACAATGTAATAGAGCAGCAGGAAATGCTAGCAGAATTCTTGGTTGTATAGGGAGAGGTATTAGCAGTAGAAAGAGGGAAGTGCTCGTGCCATTGTACAGAACACTGGTGAGACCTCACTTGGAGTACTGTACACAGTACTGGAGACCCTATCTTCAGAAGGATATTGATACCTTAGAGAGAGTTCAAAGAAGGGCTACTAAACTGGTTCATGGATTGCAGGATAAAACTTACCAGGAAAGGTTAAAGGATCTTAACATGTATAGCTTGGAGGAAAGACCAGACAGGGGGGATATGATAGAAACATTTAAATACATAAAGGGAATCAACACAGTAAAGGAGGAGACTATATTTAAAAGAAGAAAAACTACCACAACAAGAGGACATAGTCTTAAATTAGAGGGACAAAGGTTTAAAAATAATATCAGGAAGTATTACTTTACTGAGAGGGTAGTGGATGCATGGAATAGCCTTCCAGCTGAAGTAGTAGAGGTTAACACAGTAAAGGAGTTTAAGCATGCGTGGGATAGGCATAAGGCTATCCTAACTATAAGATAAGGTCAGGGACTAATGAAAGTATTTAGAAAACTGGGCAGACTAGATGGGCCGAATGGTTCTTATCTGCCGTCACATTCTATGTTTCTATGACTTGATCGTTTTTGAAAATATCACTTGTATGTGAATAAATGAAATTTATTTTCTAAAGAAGCCCTCTTGAGTGCACTCCTTTTCTATGCATATATATATATATATATATATATATATATATATATATATATATATATAAAATCTAAATATATATATATATATATATATATATATATATATATATATATATATATATATATATATATATATATATAAAATCTAAGTATATATATATATATATTTTTTTTTTTTACACTTATTTTAAGTTATTTTAATTTTATTTCCAGCCAGCAGGGGGACTAACTGTCATTACAGTTAGTCCCCCTGCTAGCATTGCTGCAGGCAGCTATCCCGGCCATGTGATTGTGAGGTCCTCGCAAGGACCTCACTCTCACATGGCCCGGGGTGGCTGAAGAGGACGGAGGTGCCGTGGGGGGCTCCCTGGGAGTCCCCCCAACCGCGATCGCCGGCGACCGCGTAAGTAACAAAAAAACGGAGGGCGTACTATTACGTCCTGCAGCGTTTAGAGCCGCTTTAAAAAGGACGTAATAGTACGCCCTCCGGTCTTAAGGGGATAACCTTTGATATTGCAGATAAATAAATATACTCTACTTTAAAAGTTTGCAATAGCCTTAGAGATATATTGGTATTTTTGCTGCTGGTTCTTACCCCTCTCTACTCTGTAAGCTGCTGTGTTCCCTAAGTATTATGCAGACAGTATTATACAGCCAGCAGTCAGCCTCTATAACGGTACAGTAGCTTTAGAAACAAATGTCTCGGCACACCTGTGGCTTCTTAATGAGGCAGTCTTGGGAGACTTAACAAAGGCACGGAGGGATGCCGAAACTTTGTTTAATTTCTGTTCTCCTAAATAAAAGACTGCCTCTTTAAGAAACCACAGGTGTGCCCAGACATTTGTTTCTAAAGCACTGGATGTATTTTGGGAGCTGGCATTCCCTGTATGGAGACACCCTCATGGAAGTATTTCCCAATTCAGTGTGTGCACGTTCTCTTTGTTCAAAAATGTATAACTGTACAGAACACTGGCAGCAGCCTTATATATATATTAATTAGCTGAGGGACACTGAGTGGCACTCATTGAAAGTGATTTTATTGAAAGAGGTCTATCTATGTTTTTTTTTTCTGTCTAAGAGGATATGGCCTGTACAGCTTTGTTGTATGTATATTAAGGGGGGACAACTGTTACTGAGAAAACTAATTCCTTGCAGCCTATGATATGTTTTCAGCATATATAAGGGGACACTACAGTCACCAAAACAACTCTAGTTTAATGAAGCAGTTTTGGTGTATAGATCATGGCCCTGCAGCCTCACCATTTAGCAGTTATTAAGCTTTGTTTATTCACCCTAGCCACACCTCCCTGCGTGTGACTTACACAGCTATCTGTCAGGGTACCTGTGGTCTCTACCTCCGAAAGAGGTAGAGACTTAGCTGTTCCTCCATCCAGACGGCCTGATGGCTCCCTTCCCCACGGTCTATCCGGTCATGCAAGGCCGGCCGCGAGGGAGTGACTGCCTTTTACAGCATCTAGGCAGGAAGTTGTCATCAGGACACTCCTCCGGAACGACCTGTCACTCAATTGTTGCAGGACCAATCAGGACGCCTCGGAGGCGTGGTTACTGCTCTGAACAGGGTATTTAACAGAGCTTCTTTCATTAGCTCATTGCCCTGTCATGGTTCTAGCTTGTTCTAGTCACTCAGTGCTTGTGTATTCTATTATCCCTTTTGGTTTTGACCCGGCTTGTTTACCTTACTCTGCTTATCTCTGTTACCCTTGATTCGGCTTGTCTCTCGCTTACCTGTCTTCTGTTACCCTCGACCTCGGCTTGTCTTTGACCATTCTATATTGTACTACTTA